>NC_133655.1:161258484-161858484 GCF_009905375.1 Apium graveolens | reverse complement strand
GCTGCTGGGGCTGCTGGGGTGCTGGGGCTGCTGGGGCTGCTGGGGGCGTCGGGGCGCGCTTGGGGCAGATTTTTTTTGAGAGCTGGATTTTTTGGGCCATAATAGTGGAAAATTTATTTTAATTTTTTCCATTAAATTTTAATTATTGCTTTAATTTATTGATTATGTGTGTCGTTAATTATGTGTGTAGTTCTTTTAAAATTGCATGTTTAACTTAATTAGGACGACATGGACATAAATTTTATTTATTGCTTTAATTAAATGTTATATGTTGCTAAAATTATGTGTGTATTTTGAATGCATGTTTAGACATAATTATAACAACATAGGGCCCCATTTAATTTTAAAATTCCTCAATTTTAATAAAAAAAAATCTAAGTGGGAGAGGGAATTAATATGAAATTAAATCCCATGGTCTCCATTATTGGTTGTAGGTAATTTAACATAAAGACGAATATAAATTATATATACGTCACCCATCGTGGCATGTAATTTATGGTGTCTAGAATGTTATAGAAATTACTAGAACAAACTTCTTAAATTAATAAATTTTAAAAGGAATAAATATGGATTTTCTTTATTTCTGATTTGGGGTGATTTTGTCAAAAACGGGTTCATCGAACTTGTAAGGCTGTGGGTTTTAAGCGAGACCGATGTGACTCCTCCACTACCTGGAAATCAAACCATTGATGAATATTGAATTGAAGTATTCTATTCAAGGCAAAATTACGAATATGGAAGGTATACACGCCACCCATCGTGGCTTACCAAGTTCCATAGATTTCGAATAATTTAAGATTTGATGATGGTATACACTTAGCTATGAAAAATAATATAGTCCACCCTAACGTGGCATATTGTTTAGTAATAGGACCGAAGTAACATTTAAACAAAATTAGGTGGTATACATGTCACACATCGTGGCGTACCAGAAACTTATGGTGTTTAGATGTTAGTGCATTTAATTTTAAATAATTATTAGAGGAATCAATAGCTCTTAATAATTAATGCACCCTTATTTATGTGATGTTTTTATGCATGATTCTCAGGATAAAATGGGCTTTAATCCACTATTCACCATACTTAAGGATAACAAACTTACCGGACCTAACTATATTGAATGGAAACGAAATTTGGACATTGTGTTGACTGCTGAGGAGTACAAGTTTTGCACTTATGAACCCAAGCCTGAACAGTCTGCTGCTGATGCTCCTGAAGATGAGAAAGAGTATTATAAACGGTGGATTAAGGCTGATGAGATGTCGCGATGTTACATTCTGGCAGCAATGTCGGGTGTTTTGCAGCATCAGCATTAGTCTATGGCCACTGCTTCGGATATGCTCTTTAATCTCAAGGAACTTTTTGGAGATCAGAATAGGGCTGCTAGGCAAGTAGCCATGAAGGCTTTAATGAACACTCAGATGGCTGAAGGCACACCTGTAAGGGATCATGTTCTCAAGATGATGTCGCATCTGAATGAGATAGAGATCCTTGGTGCTGAACTTGACGGGGAAACCCAGATTGACATTATCCTTATGAGCTTATCCAAGAGTTTTGAGCAGTTCCGCTTGAATTACAACATGAACAAGAGGCAGTATAGTCTCACGGAACTGCTGACAGAACTTCAGGCAGCTGAAGGATTATTTCGGCAGAGTGTTCAAGTGAATGTGGCTGAGAAAGGTTCTTCCTCTAAGCCGAAAGGTATTAAGAAGAAGAAAAAGGCTCAGACACAGAAAGCTGTGAAGGCAGTGGGAGTTCAGGGTGGTGTGAAAAAGCCTAAGGGAAAGTGCTTCAGATGCAAACAGTCAGGTCACTGGAAACAGGATTGTCCTCTTCCTAAGAAGACAAACAATACTGGTATGTCTCTTTCTCTAGTTACAGAAACATTTATAGCGGCTATATCTACGAGCACTTGGTGTGTAGATACAGGAGCCACTGATCATGTTTATAATTCTATGTAGGGGTCCCAACTATCCAGAATGCTTAGAGATGGTGAGATATACGTGTTCATGGGAGATGCTATGGAAGTAGCAGTAGTTGCAGTAGGAGTTATTCATTTATCTTTTGGTTCTGATAGGATTTTGGTTTTGAACAATTGTCTTTATGTACCTTCTTTTAGAAGGAATTTAATTTCGGTTTCTAAACTTGCTTTGGATGGTTATAATGTTTGTTTGGATCGTAATGTTTCTATTATGATGAATAAACGAATTATATGTTCTGGTACATTTCAAGACAATTTGTATATAATTAATCCTAGTCAACCTGCACTGCAACTGCAATTTAGGGAATTGAACAACACATCTTCTAACTCTACTAAAAGAAAGGAACCTTCTAGTTTGAACCAAACATATCTTTGGCACTTGAGATTAGGTCATATTAACTTGAGGAGGATTCAAAGACTGGTAGTAGACGGGCCTTTAAGCTCATTGGCAGTGGAGCCATTTCCAGTTTGTGAATCCTGCTTGGAAGGTAAAATGACTAATAGGCCTTTCAAGGCAAAAGGGAATAGAGCCAAACAACTGTTAGAATTGGTTCACTCTGATTTATGTGGACCCATGAATATCCAAGCAAGAGGTGGTTATAAATATTTCGTCACTTTCATTGATGATTATTCTAGATATGGGTACGTTTATTTGTTGCACCGTAAGTCTGAGTGCTTTGATAAGTTCAAAGAGTACAAAGCTAAAACGGAGAAGCGACTTAATAAAAGTATCAAGTCACTACGATCAGATCGTGGTGGCGAATACTTGCTTGGAGAATTTAGGGAATATTTATCAGAAAATGGGATAGAATCCCAGTTAACTGCACCAGGCACATCCCAGCAGAATGGTGTAGTAGAGAGAAGGAACCGGACTCTTTTAGAGAGTGTTAGATCGATGATGAGTTATTCGGATTTACCCAAGTCGTTTTGGGGACATGCCTTAGAGACAGCAGCTTATCTTCTGAACTTAGTACCTTCTAAGTCGGTTCCTAAAATCCCTTAGAATTGTGGATCGGGGATAAACCGAGTCTAAGACATATTCGAATATGGGTTTGTCCAGCACATGTGCTGAACAAGAACGCGACTAAGTTAGAATCTCGTACAGAAGTAAGGTTGTTTGTAGGCTACCCCATGGGAACGAAAGGATATTTATTTTATAGTCCGAAGAATCGGGATGTCATTGTTAGCACCAATGCAAGATTCTTAGAGGAGGAATATATAATGAATCACAAACCCATGAGTAGTGTCATTTTAGAGGAACTAGTGGGAGGGACAAATAATACCCATGAAGCTGTAGTACAAGTAGAACAACCACAACATAATGTACAACCTGTCACTAATACCGCACCAGTGCCTCGTCGTAGTGGGAGGGTTGTTCAACAGCCTGATAGATTCATGTTTTTGGGTGAGTCTTCAGACTTGATCTCTGGTGAACATGATGACGATCCCCGTACATACGAAGAGGCAGCACAAGACAAAGATGCAGATCTTTGGCAAAAGGCGATGGAATCTGAGATAGAATCAATGTATTCTAATCAGGTGTGGGAGCTCGTGGAACCACCCAAAGGTATAAAACCTATTGGATGTAAGTGGATCTACAAGAAAAAGAGGGGATTAGATAAAAAGGTGAAAGCCTGGAAAGCAAGACTTGTTGCGAAAGGGTATACTCAGAAAGAAGGTATCGATTATGAGGAAACCTTTTCACCGGTAGTCATGCTTAAGTCAATCCGTATTCTTTTATCTATAGCAGCTCATCTCGATTATGAGATTTGGCAAATGGATGTTAAGACAGCTTTTCTTAATGGAAGTCATGAAGAAACCATCTATATGCAGCAACCAAAAGGATTCATTAAGGAAGGCCAAGAGCATCTGGTATGTAAGCTTAAGAGGTCTATTTATGGACTTAAACAAGCTTCTACAGACTGGAATATTCGTTTTGATCAGGCAGTCCAGTCATATGGATTTGATCAAAGTCCAAGCGAATCGTGCGTGTATAAGAGAAGTGAAGGTAATGCAGTGGTTTTTCTAGTACTATATGTAGATGATATTTTACTCATTGGAAACAATGTTGAGATGTTGTCATCAGTAAAGGCATGGTTGTTCAAACAATTTGACATGAAGGACTTAGGTGAAGCAGCATACATCCTTGGGATCAAAGTTATAAGGGATCGCAAGAAAAGGATGGCTTTATCTCAAGAGCCCTACATTGATGAAGTATTAGCTCGTTTTAACATACAGAACTCCAAGAAGAAAGATTTTTTACCTTTTAAGCATGGAGTTGCTCTATCTAAGAAGCAGTGTCCTTCGACACCTAAGGATATAGAGAGCATGAAAGCAGTTCCTTATGCTTCAGCATGTGGAAGATTAATATATGTTATGTTATGTACGAGGCCTGACATCTGCTTTGCTGTAGGCATGGTTAGTAGATATCAGTCGAACCCAGGTCAGGAACATTGGAGTGCAGTAAAAACTATACTCAAGTACCTGAGATATGTTTTTACTTTGGGAGGTGGAGCCGTTATATGGAGGAGTGTAAAGCAGAAATGCATTGCAGACTCCACCATGGAGGCCGAGTACGTGGCGGCCTCTTAGGCTGCCAAGGAGGCTGTATGGTTGGACACATAGATTTTTATGTAATAGTGGATTAAATAAACACTGATATACACATAGAATATTTTGAGTATAAGTGGGAGATTATTAGTGTATACTGAAAATATTTATTTGAATTATATACATTTATTTCTGGCCAGTTTAATTGAGAATCATTTGAATGTTTACATGTTGTCTAATATTATATATTGTGAACAATCTAGTATCAAATGGGATACAGAATATTAGATTGTTAAATACGGTTATATAATATAATAAGGTTCACAGCACAGGTGGTGTTGGACAATCCACTGGTATGGCTGTAGTATTATTTAGATTAATTTATATTGACTAATAAATAATGCTAGTATACATTGTGTATATTGAACAGGATCAAATTTAGAATTGTTCCCTTAATACTGATTAAGAAGGAGAACTAAGATTCTATGTTATTATTAATGCTTAGGTTCTTAATCCGGAAATAGTAATTGACACGTGTAAATTATTTATATGCTTTGATTTATATATGAAATAATTCTTTTGAATTATATCATTATATTTTGGGTGATGGAATTATATACATGGTGGATATTATTTATTAAAGGAATCCATGTTCTGATAATATTCGGGTTAATGATGTCCCCTTGAAAGCTCAAAAAGATTTAATTATGTGAAACCCTGCAGGTGGAATTTATTCTGGCATAATTAAATAAAGGTTGAGTGGATGATCAAGGATAAAAGATATTAATTAAATAAATTATCAGTAAATTATTTAATTAATGGACATATGATATTTTAAACATGGGGAATTTAATAAGCAAATAATATTGGAACCGAATTAATTAAATTACGGTATTAGGAAAGGTAGTGCAAATATTAATTTTTTAGTGGATTGAATTAATATTTAATTACATTGGGCTAGGCTCAAGATGTAATTAGAAGGCCCAACCTAATTATCCATGGTCCCTATTGTAGCCTATATATATTCTTATTCTCTTCTTGCTTGGCAATAGGTGAAAACATATTGTAGCCACCAAGGAACAAGAAGAGAGGATAACTTGAGAAGACAGAGGCCACACTTCGCTCAAGGGAATTTGGGAATACAATAGAAGAGCGTGGAATCAACCATTAACAAGGTAATCTTCTTTTCGTAATCTTTATCGTAAAACGTAGTAACACCCCAAGTCCGTGGTTCCCAACATCTTGGAGTTCCAAATCTTGTGAATATCTGCTTGTGAAGAAAATTAAGTACTACCTTCACATCGTTCGTTGGCAAAGCCTTAACTTCAACCCATTTAGAGACATAATTAACCGCCAACAAGATATACTTATTATTACAAGATGTGATAAATAGCCCCATGAAGTCAATTCCCCAAAGATCGAAGACTTCAACCTCGAGAAACACATTAAGAGGCATCTCATCCCTCTTGGACATATTACCCACACGTTGACATCGATCACATTTCAAAACGAACTGATGAGCATCTTTAAACAAGGTCGGCCAAAAGAAACATGCTTGAAGAATACGAGCTGCTGTCTTTTCTCCACCATAATGTCCTCCATAAGCCGTTGAGTGGCAATCTTGCAAGATCCCCCCCGCCATTTTGCTGTAAGGAATACATATCCTGATGATTTGGTCAGCTCCTTGTCGAGAAAAAAATGGCTCATCCCACATATACCACTTCACTTCATGCAGAAACTTCTTCCTTTGAGCGAAGTCAACTCTGAAGGCATAACGTTACTCACTAGGTAGTTCACAATGTCGGCGAACCACGGTTCTGCTGCTTGCACTCCAAACAATTGCTCATCGGGAAAAGATTCGTTAATCAACGACTAATCTTGTGAAGTAGCAATTGGATCCTCTAAACGCGAGAGATGATCAGTGACTTGATTTTCAGTCCCTTTTCTGTCCTTGATCTCTAATCCAAACTCTTGAAGTAAAAGAACCCATCGAATCAATCTAGTCTTCGAGTCCTTCTTCGAGAAGAGATATCGAATGGCAGCATGATCAGTGAAAACTGTCACCTTCGTCCCAAGTAGATAAGATCGAAATTTCTCAAAACCATAGACAATAGCCAAAAGTTCCTTCTCATTAGTTTTGTAGTTCAGTTGAGCACCATTCAGAGTCTTACTAGCATAATAGACTACATGAAATATGTTGTTCCTTATTTGCCCAAGAACTGCTCCAACTGCATAGTCACTTGCATTGCACATCATTTCAAATAGTTCGGACCAATCAGGTGCAGTTATGACAGGTGCCGTAATCAAACTCTTCTTCAGTGTCTCAAAAGCAGCGAGGCACTCGTCATTAAACTTGAAAGGAACATCTTTATCTAGAAAATTGCACAACGGCTTCAAAATCTTAGAGAAGTCCTTGATGAAACGCCTATAGAAACCCGCATGACCAAGAAAACTGCAAATTCCCTTAACAGAAATTGGTGGAGGAAGATTTTCAATAACCCCCACCTTGGCTTTGTCCACCTCAAGACCCTTACTAGAAACCTTGTGACTCGGAATGATTCCTTGGCACACCATAATATGACATTTCTCCCAATTGAGAACCAAATTGGTCTCAACGCACCTTTTCAGCACTAACCCAAGATTGTGCAAGCATTTATCATAAGAAGTTCCAAAGACCGAGAAATCGTCCATGAACACTTCTACATTATTACCAATCATATCAGAGAAGATAGCCATCATACATCTCTGAAAAGTGGCTGGTGCTCCACATAGCCCAAAAGAAACTCTCTGGAATGCAAAAGTACCAAAATGACATGTGAATGTAGTCTTCTCTTGATCTTCTGGCGCGATGCAGATCTGATTATATCCCGAATATCCATCCAGAAGACAATAGTAATCATGCCTAGCCAATCTATCAAGCATCTAATTAATGAAAGGAAGAGGGAAGTGATTATTCCTTGTAGCCTTGTTTAGCTTCCTATAATCCATGCAAACTCTCCACCCCGTGACTGTTCGTGTAGGAATAAGCTTATTCTTCTCATTAGCTACCACAGTGATACCATATTTCTTTGGCACACACTGAACTGGGCTCACCCATGAACTATCAGAATTAGGATAGATGATCCCTGCATCTAGCCACTTGAGGATTTCCTTCTTCACAACCTCTTTCATGATCGGATTTAGTCTTCTCTTTTGCTCAACAGTAGGCTTGATACCCTCCTCTAGCAGAATTTTATGCATGTAATAAGAAGGGTTGATTCCCTTGATATCTGCTATAGTCCAACCAATTGTCGATTTGAATTCTCTAAGAATTCTCAATAGCTTCTCCTCGTCGCTACCTGAAAGGTCAGATACAATAATAATAGGTAAAGTAGATGCATCACCTAAAAAGGCGTACCTCAAATGTTCAGGTAAAGGCTTAAGCTCAAGAGTAGGAGCTTCCTCAATAGATGGCTTGAGGTACTTTGGAGAAATTTTCACCTCCTCCAATCCAAGATATTCAAAAGGCATGTCCATTTTTCGCTTCCAGGGAGAAACATTCAGATATTGCAAGTGCTCTTCACTTTCATCATCTTCACTATCAGAATTCCCCAACAAGGCTTTTTCTAAGGCATCGGACCTTAGCAATCGATCGAGTTCAGAATTGACCACAGAATCGACCATCTACACCTTAAAATACTCCTCATTTTCCGTAGGGAATTTCATAGCATTAAACACATTAAAAGTTACATCTCGATCCATCAATCGCATGGTGAGCTCACCTTTCTGCACATCTATCAAGGTTCGGCCAGTAGCCAAGAAAGACCTTCCCAAGATTATGGGAACCATCTTATCCTCCTCGAAATCAAGAATTACAAAATCAGCAGGGAAGATGAGTTTATCCACCTTGACCAAGACATCCTCCACAATACCTCGCGGATATGTAATAGAATTTTCAAATCTTAATATTATAATTATTTGGAATTATTTATGTGATTTTATATGAATTTTAGTGAATTATATGATAAGTGGAATTGATGTTTGGGTGTTTATATGTGATATTCTTTGAGTATTTTAATTTTTTATATGTTCAGAATAAAATATAGATAATTAACGTATTTTCCTGGTAATTTTTGGATTGTTATATGATTTTATAATGATTTATGGATTTATTAATTATTTTCTGAGTAATTATAAAACTATTTTATAAAGCCGGGAATCGTTCAACCTCAACCATTTTTGCATTTTTACAACCCGAAACTCTTCCAAAAACTCCTTTCTAACCTAATCTGGTAATTTCGGACATTTTCCGTGTTTTAACTTTTTCGATCCGGATTACGGTTTGACCCGTACGCGTCCCGGCGCAAAATTTTTAATACGTTAATCGTTTCGATAAAACAACAAAACCCGTATTCTCGAGAGACGGGATATTTTTACATTATTTTCGTATATGGTGTTTTATGAAAAGCTCGGTTTTGATGATTATCCAATTCTGGTATTAAATTGTATTGTTTTTATAGTTACTTAGCGACTAAGTAATCTATTTTCGGATCGTTTGCAGTTACTTAGCGGCTAAGCAATAAATTTATCGATCCAATATGATCCAATGCTTACCAATATTCTATAAGTATAAATAGTTTTTTTTATTTATTAATAATTATAATTAAAAATCAGTTTTTATTTTTATTTTTCAGAAAATCAGATTTTTCTCTTAAGAATTAGGGTTAGGGTTTTGATTTGTTCTTGAAGATCAAAGCAAATTTGGGAATGATTCTGTGTTCCAAATCACAAGTATGAATATCCGTTTTGAAGCCCTCAACATCCTCTTTCTGATTTCATCATCAAAATCAACCAAGGATGGGTAATTTATAAAGTCAATTTTTAGGGTTCTTAAGCTCGAATTGGGGATTTTGTTTTTGTTGATTGTTTGGTTGTTTTGAAGTTAATTATGGCTTTACCATTTGATTTACAGTCGATTTCTGTAAATAGTTGAGTTGATTGTGTTCGATTTTGTGTTGCCGAGTTCGAACTTTTATTTCGTTTTTGTGTTTGATTTTCTGGGTAACCTGGTTGTGGATTGTTAAATATGTTTATATGGTTAGATTAAAGATTATCTTAGCTTTATTTTGATAGTTTATTCGTTAATTTTGGACGAGGTTTGGCCAAGTTCATGATATCGCCGGAAAAGACGAACTCAAGTTCGTCGTTTTGATCGGAAGGATCATGGTGTTGATGGGTTGCAAGTGATATGACCATAATCGAGTTTCTGAGTTGATTTAGTGTAGATTTCGTTGCACAACCTATTCGAATGATGTTGAAATCGGTTAATCAGGGTCGTTGTGGGATCGCCGGATTTCGGCCGTTCGTCGGAGAAGACGACGGAATCTGGGAAACCCAGATTTCCGGTGATAACTCCGATGAACAGCCCAGCTGTTCTTCGTTGACCCGATTACCCGGTTTCGACCCGTCCCTTGAACCCGGTTTTGATCCAAATAATCCCCAAACCTTATATCAAATGCTGTTTGCACATTTTCTGTTTTAGAAATAATTCAAAATTCTTTTTCTTATTTACAAAATTCATTTTTTTATTTTGAAAATCATTATTTTAATTCTGAAATTTATTTTTAATTCAAAAATAAATCCAAATTATTTAGTTAATTAATTTTAGTTGATAATTAATTATTTAATAAATCAATTAATTTAAATATTAATTGATTAATTATTTAATTAGTTATTAATTAATTTAAATTAATTATTTAATTAGATTTAATTATTTATTTGATTTAATAATTCTGAAAAATACTTTTGAGCTTTAAAATATTATTTTAAATTATTTTCCAGGCTCAATAATTCTTACAAAATTATTTTCGGGTGTTCGATCCCTATTATTTAATTATTAAATGATTCGGAGTCCAATTTTTATTCCGAAAAATGTTCAAAAATTCATTATAAATCAACCGTTCATCCGTTTAATACGAAATGAACGCGTATAGACTCAAAAAAATATTCCGCTTTCAATAAAAATACTTTCGAGACCCAAATCCTTTTGTTTCGAAAGATCGCTTGTTTTACGAATCATTCTGAGTCAATTATTGATCGATAAATCATATTTTGACCCGATTTCAGTTTTAAAACCTATTGAGTCGAACCTTTTGATGAACTGAGACATATGTGATATAAATTATGTGATACGTAAGTTATGTGTTTACGTGTTATGTGAATTATGTGCATGTGTGGATCAAGAGTTATGTGTTTGTCTGTCATATATATGTGTGGGCTATCGTATGGGTAGACGATAGGCTTTTGACGCGCAATTCGTTGAGTGATTATCGTTTAGGCGATTAAAGTTATGTCTTTTAATTATAGATGTGGATCGTTCGAGTTGATCGGGATAAGATGTTGGGTAAAGAATAAGATGGAATGGTATTGGGTAGCTCGCTTCTAGCAATCGCAGGAGCAGCATATCAGTAAAATATTGAAAAGCAAGACGGAGATGTTTTGAGACAGAATGTCAGAATAGATGTGTCTTTGCGAGTGTGACTAACTACTAAATCTCAAAGGCAAGTATCATTATCATCACTTATTTTTCAAGTGATACTTATTTTAAATCTTTTTATGCAAGTATTTCTTTCCCTATTCTCAGTTTGGAGTAAATAAATGTTTTACATATCGCTGAATTAAATGATTCTATTTATGCAAGTATTCTTCTGTTATTCTATGTTCAGAATAGTCAAGTGATTTTACTTATCAAATTACTGGATTTATAAATGTTTTAGATTTTGAGAAAGATGATTTTGGTGCGAGTATTCCTGCCCAAGTGAATGGGGGAATAAAATTATTTAGGATGTCGATTGATTTGGCTCCTTTTTTAATAAAAAGGTTTTTAAGATTGGAATGGTTTCTGGTTACTGGTTACAGCGTAGGTGATCGAGATATCGGTCCAGCTGTAATATCTTTCAAGGCTAGTTATGCCTTTTCTGGCGCCCTATAGGTACCGTATGGCTGCGGGATACGGGTAGTACCTATATTTACGGTATGGCTGCAGGATACCGGTGTTGTTTCGCGAATGATCATCCAGAACAGCATGAAATGTTATTGGTTCCAATCTAAAATATGGTTTCCTAAATTGTTTTGATAATCATAGAATAAATGACTTATCAACTGATTCTGTTTTGGATTAAAAGTGAATTGCGGTTTTGATTCAGATTCTGATTTATGTTGATACATACGTTATTGTTAAATATCAAAGGTAGTATTAGTATAGATGATTGATGTTGACTTCAGTATGGGTGTTGTGAGCATCAAAGTTCGTATTGATATCTAATTTGATATGACAGCAAAAAAAAGTATTAATTTGAAGAGTTCGGTTTTGAGTAAAGTTTATGATTCAATCCATAATCATTGTTTCTTGTTATTATTGTTTACGATATTTCTGTAAACACTGTTTTACGAGTTTGATTCTCGTCAAGATTTAAAGTATTGCTGAAGTATTTCGCTCAAAAATATCAAAATGGTTTTGAATACAATTAAGGAATCAATTCTGGGGTTCCTCAACTAAAATTTTATGATTCATCAATTATAATTTTAAATGTTCTACTCTAATGCAGATGTCGGTTTTATATCAAAATGATCATATATTCGCTATAATGATCTTGCTGAGCATTTCTTCCGCTCATACTTGCCTGTTTTTTTTATTTAAACTCCGGTGAGGATTAACTTGCGCTAATTAGCTGCGTAATTCGAGGAAGTAAAGAAGAAGCTTTTGGAAGATGGTTGGTCCAGGGTTTGCGAACTAGTGTAAGTTCTTTTGTGTAAAGTTGTTTATATTATATTATATTCTAGTTGTGTATTTTATTTGGGCCTAGTATACTTCATTTCGAAGTTATACTAGTGGGTTTAGTTTTGAGTTGGAATTTATTGAAAAGAGTTTTAAAAGAAAGTGAAAAATTTATTTATGGAATTTGGATATGTTGTTTCTAGAACTGTAACCTTAAAAGATCTTGGAGTAGTTTGGGGTCATAAATAATAATTATCTTCCGCTAGCATTTATTTATTAATTTAAAAGGTTAATTTGGATTGGGGTTTCATCGTGACGACCAAATCCTCTGACCCAGATTTGGGGGTGTTACAGGTTAGTATCAGAGCTGAGGTTATAGTAAACTAAAAACGAGAGTGTGTAGGAGTGTGTATAGCTATGTGAGGACGTTTGAGCTCATATCGAGTTCCTGTTGGACTATTGGATATAGTACCAATGAGTAAGTTAAGATAGGCGCATTCGTTCGAGATGGTTGTGTTCAGCTGGATGGAACTCCGGGAAGCTGCAAACTTCTATTGTGGAATCTTCCGAGGCTACTACATTTTGACAACAATGAAGATTATCGATATCCTTGGAATTTGAAGAAGTGTCGAGAATTGGACGACAACAGAAGAGTTCAAATAGTAGATAAGCATTAAGACCTTAGAAATACCTTCTCTTTCTATAACTCCTTTTGACATCTCTCAAAAAGAAGTAATTATTAGAGAATATATTCCCTAACACTCATTTTCAATCATAACGGTGTTTTAAATGTGCCAGAGACTGTCATGAAGCCTATTTTTCAGGTTTTGATAGCTCTACCAAGTTATGATAATTTAACTTCTACTTTTTTTATATGGTGGATAGTTTATAGGTGATATGACACCGCTTGCTCATTTGGTGTCAGAATTTTTATTCACTGGACTTCATTTCCTTCAGAAATATCAGCATTGAAATCTTTTTAGTTTTATTCATTTGATTTTGAATTCCTTTGATATTCTTTCATTCTGACTGAGATGAACAACCCTATCTATAGGGGACACAAGGTATACCTGTCTGTGTGATAGGAGTTGGGTGGGATGCCATCACTTGTGTGTGTTGTGAATACATGAAGGTTAACAACCTTTAGGAGTGTCTTAAATTTTGCACGCAATACCAAGTTCATTTGATCATATTGATCTCTCAGTTATTCTTTTATTTTAACAATACTTTTTATTTCAAATTCAGATCTTGGTTCCGTTATGGTATCAAATTCTTTTCTTTTTAAAATTCCATGATTTTATCATTCCAAATATTCGAAGGTATACCAATCAAGTTAATCTGAGTTATCCTGGTCCATTCGAAGCAGGATTATGTGATGGGATTATCAGAGCAACAGTGGACTGCAATGCGATTATAATATCAGTGGCGTACAACGAAGTCAATCTGTTTCTTTATTTCTTTCTCTATTTGTCTCTCTCTTTCTTTTTCTTTCTCTCCATCTTTCTCTCTATTCTTTTCTCGCAAGTAGTAAAAGGGAATTCTATTGAGGAATTGGTCAAAAGATGTGGATGGAACAGTGGTGCACAGTGAAGCTCCTGTAAAAGTTTTATTATACAAGGAATACAAGATTTATTTGAGATTATGGAAAATTGAGATTATTTGGAATGGAAAGTTGGCTAGAAGATCCCTTAGTGCTTTCTTCTGCTGATTCCGAGGACGGAATCCTTATAAGGGGGTAGATTGTAATATCCCATATATTCAAATCTTATTATTATAATTATTTGGAATTATTTATGTGATTTTATATGAATTTTAGTAAATTATATGATAAGTAGAATTGATGTTTGGGTGTTTATATGTGATATTCTTTGAGTATTTTAATTTTTTATATGTTCAGAATAAAATATAGATAATTAAGGTATTTTCCTGGTAATTTTTGGATTGTTATATGATTTTATAATGATTTATGGATTTATTAATTATTTTCTGAGTAATTATAAAACTATTTTATAAAGCCGGGAATCGTTCAACCTCAACCATTTTTGCATTTTTACAACCCGAAACTCTTCTGAAAACTCCTTCCTAACCTAATCTGGTAATTCCGGACATTTTCTGTGTTTTAACTTTTTCGATCCGGATTACGGTTTGACCCGTACGCGTCTCGGCGCAAAATTTTCAATACGATAATCGTTTCGATAAAACAACAAAACCGGTATTCTCGATAGACGGGATATTTTTACATTATTTTCGTATATGGTGTTTTATGAAAAGCTCGGTTTTGATGATTATCCAATTCTGGTATTAAATTGTATCGTTTTTATAGTTACTTAGTGACTAGGTAATCTATTTTCGGATCATTTGCAGTTACTTAGTGGCTAAGCAATAAATTTATCGATCCAATATGATCCAATCCTTACCAATATTCTATAAGTATAAATAGTTTTTTTTATTTATTAATAATTATAATTCAAAATCAGTTTTTATTTTTCAGAAAATCAGATTTTTCTCTCAAGAATTAGGGTTAGGGTTTTTTGATTTGTTCTTGAAGATCAAAGCAAATTTGGGAATGATTATGTGTTCCAAATCACAAGTATGAATATCCGTTTTGAAGCGCTCAACATCCTCTTTCTGATTTCATCATCAAAATCAACCAAGAATGGGTAATTTATAAAGTCGATTTTTAGGGTTCTTAAGCTCGAATTGGGTATTTTGTTTTTGTTGATTGTTTGGTTGTTTTGAAGTTAATTATGGCTTTACCATTTGATTTACAGTCGATTTCTGTAAATAGTTGAGTTGATTGTGTTCGATTTTGTGTTGCCGAGTTCGAACTTTTATTTCGTTGTTGTGTTCGATTTTCTGAGTAACCTAGTTGTGGATTGTTAAATATATTTATATGGTTAGATTAAAGATTGTCTTAGCTTTATTTTGATAGTTTATTCATTAATTTTGGTCGAGGTTTGGCCAAGTTGTGAATTCGCCGGAAAAGACGAACTCAAGTTCGTCATTTTGATCGGAAGGATCATGGCGTTGATGGGTTGCAAGTGATATGACCATAATCGAGTTTCTGAGTTGATTTAGTGTAGATTTCGTTGCACAACCTGTTCGAATGATGTTGAAATCGGTTAATCAGGGTCGTTGTGGGATCGCCGGATTCCGGTCGTTCGTCGGAAAAGACGACGGAATCTGGGAAACCCAGATTTCCGGCGATAACTCCGATGAACAGCCGAGATGTTCTTCATTGACCCGATTACCCGGTTTCGACCCGTCCTTTGAACCCGGTTTTGATCCAAATAATCCTCAAACCTTATATCAAATGCTGTTTGCACATTTTCTGTTTTAGAAATAATTCAAAATTCTTTTTCCTATTTACAAAATTCATTTTTTTTATTTTCAAAATCATTATTTTAATTCTGAAATTTATTTTTAATTCAAAATAAATCCAAATTATTTAATTAATTAATTTTAGTTAATAATTAATTATTTAATTAGTCAATTAATTTAAATATTAATTGATTAATTAATTTAATTAGTTATTAATTAATTTTAATTGATTATTTAATTAGATTTAATTATTTATTTGATTTAAAAATTCTGAAAAATAATTTCGAGCTTTAAAATATTATTTTAAATTATTTTTCAGGCTCGATAATTCTTACAAAATTATTTTCGGGTGTTCGAGCCCTATTATTTAATTATTAAATGATTCGGAGTCCAATTTTTATTCCGAAAAATGTTCAAAAATTCATAATAATCAACCGTTCGTCCGTTTAATACGAAACGAACGCGTATAGACTCAGAAAAATATTCCGCTTTCAATAAAAAGTACTTTACAGACCCAAATCCTTTTGTTGAAAGTTCCCTTGTTTTACGAATCATTCTGAGTCAATTATTGATCGATAAATCATATTTTGACCCGATTTCAGTTTTAAAATATATCGAGTCGAACCTTTTGATGAACCGAGTCATATGTGATATGAATTATGTGATACGTGAGTTATGAGTTTACGTGTTATGTGAATTATGTGCATGTGGGGATCAAGAGTCATGTATTTGTCTGTCATATTTATGTGTGGGCTATCGTATGGGTAGACGATAGGCTTTTGACGCGCAATTCGTTGAGTGATTATCGTTTAGGTGATTAAAATTATATCTTTTAATTATAGAAGCGGGTCGTTCAAGTAATGCATTCGCAATCTGCCCAATCTGATTCTCCAAGGTCTTGATAGAAACAGCCTGGCTTTTGCACATGAGCCTCAACTCCTCCAATTCAGATTTTTCATTAGCTTGCGGTAACTGCTAAAGTTGAAGTTGTTGCCTAGGGGCATATTACGATTGTTGAAAACCAGGAGGGTTATACTGCTTTATTGTGTAAGGCTGATAAAGTTGTTGCACCGCATTCTGATTGTTGCTCCAGCTGAAAATAGGATGATTGTTGTTATTGGGATGATAAGTGGCTGGAGCTTACTGTTGTGATTTCTGAAAGTTTCTCACAAATTGAGTTGATTCGCTAGAAATAGCACACTGCTCAGTTTCATGTGCCCGACACAAAGCTCAGAAACCCTAGTGATTTGATTAACTCCATAATTAGCCAAAGAATCCACTTTCATCGTCAAAGCTTGAAGTTGAGCAGCTATAGCAGTAGTTGTATCCACTTCCAGAATTCCTGCTACTTTGCCTTACAACATTTTTTGCGTAGGATTCTGGTATTCAATAGCTGTCATTAGCTCAATTAACTCATAAGCTTCATAATAGCTTTTGGTCCATCAGGCTCCACCAGATGTTGCATCGAGCATAGGTCTAGACTGTGCACCTAAACCATTATAGAAACAGTTTATGATCATCCAATCATGCATGCCATGGTGTGGGCACTTCCTTAGCATTTCCTTATATCGATCCCAAGCCTCACACAGAGATTCTCCAGTTTGCTGTGCAAGTTGAGTAAGAGCATTCCTAATTGCAGCAGTCTTCGCCATAGGAAAGAATTTAGTGAGAAAATTTTGAGCAAGATCCTCCCATGTGGTGATAGACCCTGGTGGTAGAGAATGTAACCAGCACTTTGCTTTATCCCTCAGAGAGAATGGGAAGAGTCGCAGCTTGATCGCATCTTCAGTCACCCCATTGAACTTGAAAGTATAGCATATCTCGATTAAATCCCTGATGTGCATGTTGTGGTCTTCTGTAGGAGAACCCCCAAATTGAAATGAGTTATGTATCATCTGAATCGTGCTCGACTTGATCTCAAAAGTATTAGCCGTGATTGCTAGTATGATGATGCTCGACTGAATATCAATGATCTTAGGCTGAGAATAGTCCATCAAAGCCTTAGGAATTTCTGCTTGATCTCCCATCAATACTAAAGTTGGTTCCTCGACTTTCTCTTCTTCTACTTTCTCTCTGTCCTCAAAAACTTCCCTTCGAATCACTACAGCTTCCTCCTCGGCTTGATCCAGATTTCTCTTATGAGCCCATGAACGCGTATGCATACACGCTCTCTAGAGTACCTGAAACACGACAAAGAAAATAGTAGGTAAGTAACAATGTCCGAGTAAATGAACTTTAACGATCACTGATGACAAACACATAAACTAAAAGTTAACACCGAGTCCCCGGCAGCGGTGCCAAAAACTTGTTAGTCGCTAAGCACGCGCTAATAATACACGCAAGTATACGCAATCGCAAGTAATATAGAATTATTTCTAGTTCATTCCCACAAAGACTGGTTTAGATTAACTTTGTGATTTATGCACTTATGCAACAATGATATGGCTATTATTCAATGCCAAGATGAATAATAATTTGGGTTTTGATTATACTACGATTAACTATTGATAATTATACTAGAGAACATAAACTAAGAGATTAAAGAGATGTGAATAATATATGACACAAACATGGGATTCTAACTTTATTAAATACTTCATTCAATAGCCTTTTCGTTCTTAACCTTAGCATGTAATGGTGATGTCACTAATCAGATAACACGAAACTGCTAAATGCCAACTTTCGTTGCACGAATAACATACTGCCAAACATCCACAAAAGAGATAGAAGCTGAACATACACCAATTATATTGAGACCCTACATGTCTATAGAATTTGACAACATAATGGCTTAATGCACAAGTTATCTATCATAATTACATAGGGCAGGTAAGATGGTTAAAATTACCTACGATTCATGCATAACAATAACACATGAACCTATGCTAGCATGGTAAGTTCTAAATCCTTAAATTCACTTTCGCTTCATTAAAGATTAACACGCTATCTTATAAGTTCGCGACGCTCATAAGACGAATAAGCAAAACCAATACTAGGTTATCATACAATCACCACACACTAAGGTATCGAAACAAATTAACTAAAAAAATCCATAAATAAATCTGCTAGAACCCCGCGATAATGATTATCCCATAATCGGACTCATCATCAACGTGGGTTCTAATGAAAGCATGGTATAATAAATGTAGTATTTATACTGAATAAATAATAAACCAAGTACAAAACAGGAGTATAGATTCATGAATAAGAAAACTAGCATCCAAAGTTACAACTTAGAACAAAGAATCACAAGTATAAACTAGGTCTTTTTTGCCTTCATTGAATTGTGCTAAAATGGTCTTCTTATACCTTCTACTTATGCTCCGGTACATCTTCTTATGAAAAATGACCTTTATAATTAAAGTATATACAGCAGCCCATGCGTAATAGAAGTCCTCCCATCAGAAGCCCAATAGAATCAAATTTCCCGACCCGGCGCGACCGCGTGCTTGATCAGCGCGGGCGCTGTGTCTCTGTACTTTGGGCTTGGGCGCGCCGACCTTCTGGAGAAAATTTCATTTTTTTTCTTTTCTTGCTGCAATGAGTTTTTCTTCACGAGCTTTATTCCTTGGACACCATCCTAACACCATATTAGCATCAAAATAATGCTAATTCACCTGAATTCCGGATTAATGCTTGAAATGCAAAAACACTAGAAAACACATTAAAACACCAACAACTTGAGTACAATAACATCAATTTAAAGCTTAATGGAGCGTTATAAAGTGTCATAAATGCCACTCAACAGGGAGATTCTAGATCGCCATGTGTAGTTTAGAGTGTGAGTTCAGACGGGACATCTGGTAGAACCCGTAGTTGTTGTTGTTATTTCTTTTCAGCGCCAGTAGGCTTTGGGATTCTTGGTCAGATGCCGGTATCCCTTTTATATTGTATTATAATCTATTATAGTATCGGTTGTGTTGGTAGTAGTTAGATAGGAGTTAGGGGTAGACAGGGGGAATATTTTCCAGTATTTCCTCTATTTAACCCTGCTATGTTATTGTACCTTATTCCCAGAACTTATTGTACTTGAACTATTTATCTATGTACTTTAGTTACCTTGCTGAGAATCAAAGAATTTCATAAACCAACTGTCTATGCATCTTGTTTCTATCTTGTGGATCCCTGGGTTTTATAAACTATTTTGCACATCCTGTTTTCCAAGTAATCATATTCAACACCTTTGTGATAATATACCTTATGGCATGTGAGAACCTTAATCGGTGAGTGAATTATGTAGTAATAGGATTGCATGCGCAAATGGGTAAAACTTAAAACCCAAAAAAACTATTCCTAAAAGAATCTTTATTGTTATGTATGTCATGCTATTGTATTGCTAAATAATTGCAAATCGGGTTTATAAAATGGCCATTTCACCAAATCACCAAGAAGAAGAAACTCAGACTCAAAACCAAGAGCAAAACCAAGACACCCATATGATGAACCAACCCTTTCAACTTTTGCAATAACCCCCAGCCTCGAGAACCGGAAACTTCAAACACTTTCAATCCGTTCCATCCCCCAGAATTTGTAGGATTACCAAATCCGATTAAAGCTCAGTCCTGATTAAGAGAAATGGAGAAAGCCTTTGAGTTAGCGAAAGTTAAGGATGAAAAGAAGGCGTAGTATACAAGTTATTATCTGAAAGATGAGGCTAGTTATTGGTGGGAATCTACTAAGGCGATACTAGAAGGAGAAGCCATTTCTTGGCAGAAGTTTACGGAGCTGTTCTTAGAGAAGTACTTACCAAGTTATATACAAGATCAGTTATAGATGAGGTTTTTGGATTTAAAGCAAGAGAATATGACGGTAGCAGAGTATAAAGTGAAGTTTTCAGAGTTAGCAAGGTTTGTGCCCGAGTATGTAAATATAGAAGCAAACAAAGCTAAAAGATTTCAACAAGGACTTAAGCCATGGATTCAGAGTCAAGTGGCTCTTCTTGAGATAAGGACTTATGATGCTATAGTACAGAATGCCATGATCGTGGAAGGATAAAGAGAAGCAACTAAGAAGGAAAATGAAGGGAATAAAAGGAATTTTAGGGATTCAGAAGCAGGCCAAGGGAGTTCTAAGTTCAGAGGAAAGTTTGGAAGGAATGTCGGAAGTCAGAATCAGAAATTCCAGAAATTAGAGCCTGAAAACGGGAATCAAAAGAATCATTTTCAGAAAGCGGGATATTCAACAAAGGACAACAGACCCCAGATTCAGGAATGCAAGACTTGCGAAAAGAGGCACCCTGGAAGATGTAATAAGCTTAACGTGACATGGTTCAAGTGTAATCAGAAAGGCCATTACTCAACAGAATGCACTATTGGTACGGGGAAGCTAGAAATGACTTGTTTTAAGTATGGAAAAGTTGGCCATATGGCAATAAATTGTAAGGAGCCCGTTCAGAAGGCAAATTCTCTTAGGATTGTTGGACCACCGCCTCCACCAGCACAAACAATTCAGCCAAACACGCGGATGTTTAATATGACAATGAAAGATGCAGTGCAAGATAAGGATGTGGTAGCAGGTACACTTGCTATTAATTCAGTAGAAGTTAAAGTGCTAATGGATTCTGATGCTACTAGATCATTTATTTATGAAAGTGTTGTCGATAGACAAAAGTGTGTTTCGTACCTTCTCGAATCTAACCTGATTATAGAAGTAGCAAATCAGGAACGAGTTGCTGCCAATAGAGTTTATCCTAATTGTGATATTGTTATAGAAGTCGACACTTTTCTGCCGACTTAATCCCGTTTAAGTTAGGAGAATTTGATGTTATTCTCGGAATGGATTGGTTAGCGAACCACGATGCGCAAATCGAGTATAGAAGCAAGAAATTGAAATTGAGAACCAAGGACGAAACCGAGTGATATTCAAAGGAAAGAAGCAAAATAGAAAGTATCCAACGGCAATTCAGACAAGAAGATTGTTGCGACAAGGATACGAAGCTTATCTGGATCACGTAAAGGATGTAGAGAAGTAATCCTTAATGATTGAGGATATTCCTATGGTTAAAGAATTTCCCGATAAATTACCTGGACTACATCCAGATCGAGAGATTGAATTCACGATTGACTTGGTCCCTGGAACAGAACCAGTTTCGAAAGCCCCTTATCGAATGGCGCCTATTGAAATGAAGGAACTAGCGACACAATTGCAAGAACTGTTAGATAAAGGAGTTATACGACCGAGTGTATCCCCATGGGATGCACCGGTATTGTTCGTAAAGAAGAAAGATGGAAGCTTAAGATTATGTATCGATTATCACGAACTTAATAAGTTGACTATCAAGAATAAGTACCATCTCCCGTGGATCGATGATTTATTTGATCAGCTAAAGGGAGCTACTTGTTTCTCGAAGATCGATTTAAGGTCGGGATATCATCAATTAAATATTAAGGCGGAAGATATACCCAAGACAACATTTCGAACGAGATATGGACATTACGAATTCTTGGTAATGGCGTTTGGATTTACAAATACGTCAGCTGCATTTATGGATATTATGAATCGAGTATTTAAAAAATACTTGGACAAGTTCGTAATAGTATTCATTGACGATATCTTGATTTACTCAAAGTCGGAAGCACAGCACATGGAGCATTTGAGGATTGCTTTGGAAATCTTGAGGAAAGAGAAATTGTACGTGAAATTTTCTAAATGTGAGTTTTGGTTAAAGGAAGCTCAGTTTCTTGGACACGTAGTCAATAGTGAAGGTATCAAAGTGGATCCTGCGAAGATTGAAGCTGTTATGAGTTGGGAAAGGCCAAAGACTCCAACGGAAGTGAGAAGCTTTTTGGGACTAGCTGGATATTATCGATGATTCGTTCCATATTTTTCTAAGATTGTGGTTCCATTGACAAAGTTGACAAGGAAAAATGAAAAGTTTGTTTGGACAGATAAGTGTGAAGAAAGCTTTCAAGAACTAAAGAAAAGGTTAGTTTCTGTACCAGTATTGGTTCTGCCTGATGAGAAAGGCGACTTTGTGTTATATAGCGATGATTCGTATAAAGGATTAGGTTGCGTGTTAATGCAGCATGGAAATATGATAGCGTCTGTGTCATGACAATTAAAGCTGCACGAGCAAAAATATCCTACGCATGATTTGGAGTTAGCAGTGATTGTGTTTGCTCTCAAAATTTGGAGACACTATTTGTACGGAGAAAAGTGTGAAATTTATACGGACCACAAAAGCTTGAAGTACATCTTCACGCAGACAGAATTGAACGTGAGATAAAGGAGATGGTTGGAATTAATCAAGGATTATGAATGCACGATAAGTTATCATCCCGGAAAGGCAAATGTTGTAGCGAATACGCTAAGCCGCAAGGAAAGATTGAATGTGTTAACTTCGTCCAAATAATTTATCAAGGAATTCAAGAAGTTTGAAATAGAGGTACAAATTCCATAAATGACAAATGAAGTGATGTACGCGATGGCATTTCAGTCAGAGATTTTTGTAAAAAGAGAATCGACGTTGTTAGGAACAAGTGATGGACCACGAGAAGGATAAACTGCCAGGTGAAGAAAGGAAACCTCAGAAGGATGATAAAGGGATATACATGGTTTGTTCACGTATTTGGATTCCAAATGTTACGGAATTAAAGCACGAGATTTTGTATGAAGCGCATAATTCGAGATTTTTGATTCATCCTGGAAGTACGAAAATGTATAAAAACTTAAAAGAGAATTATTGGTGGCCGAATATGAAAAAGGAAATCGCATAATGGATAAGCACGTGCTACACATGTCAACGAGTAAAAGTGAAACATCAACGACCAAATGGATTACTTCAACCATTGGACATACCTGAATGGAATGGGAACATATCGCGATGGATTTCATGGTAGGATTACCAAAGACCAAGGCTAATCATGATGCAATTTGGGTGATTATCGATCGACTCACAAAGTCAACATATTTCTTGCCAATCAACGAAAAAATCTCATTGGAAAGATTGGTCAAGTTGTATCTAGACGAAATCGTAATGCATCATAGAGTACCAGTGTCTATCGTGTTTGATAGAGATCCAAGATTTAACTCGAGATTTTAGCGACAATTTCATGATCATTTGGGTACAAAATTGAAAATGAGTACAACATATCATCCGCAGACACACGGGCAAAGCGAAAGGACTATTCAAACAATCGAATCCATGTTAAAAACATGTGCATTGGATTTTAAAGGAAACTGGGACGATCATTTATCGCTGATTGAATTTTCCCAATAATAATAGTTATCACGCAAGTAGTGGCATTTCGCCTTAGGAAGCGTTGTATGGAAGGAAATGTAGATCCCCTACGTATTGGGATGAAATTGGCGAGCGTAATCTGTTGGGCCCAGAACTAGTTCAAGAAACAAAAGAGAAGTGGAAATGATTCGTAAAAGATTGATGGTTGCCCAAGATCGACAAAGAAAGTATGCTGATCAGAATCGTAAAGATACGACATTTGAACTTGGAGACAAAAGTGTTGGTGAAAATATCTCCATGGAAAGGCTTATCTAGATTTGGAAAAAAAGGAAAACTAAGCCCAAGATATATTGGGCCCTTCGAAGTATTAAAGCAAGTCGGAAAAGTGGCATACGAGTTAGCGTTACCTCCGCAAATGCAGCATCTCCGCAATGTGTTTCACATCTCTCTTTTGAAGAAGAATAATGTGAATGCTAGTCATGTAATCGAGTTGGAACCAGTGGAAATTTAGCAAGATCTATCTTATGTGGAACAACCCATTCAAATTTTAGATCGAAAAGAAAATGCGCTTAGAAATAAAGTGGTACCGTTAGTTAGAGTTTTATGGAGGAATCCTAAGGTTGAAGAATCAACTTGGGAAGTAGAAAGCGAAATGCGAGAAAAGTATCCCCATTTGTTTGCTTAGACTAGATTCTGATAAGAGAATCCTTTTAAGGGGGTAGATTGTAACGACTGGGATTTTTGTGATGTATTTAAATGAATAGAATATAGTCTTTGTGTCGTTACATGGATTTATGTGTATAAAATAAAAGGTTAAATGATTTTGTGGTTTATGTGTAATTTCTGTAAAATAGTAAAAGGGAACGTGAGATAAATCGTTCCAGTTTGATGAATCAGTGAAGGCATAAGATACGTGGATTGTCGGGCCGTCAGGTTGAACGGAACCCGTAATATATAAAGGGAATTAAATGAAAAAGGGAATAATATGTTTTAAGTTTACAAAGGTGAATTATGTTTGATGTTACTGTGTAAATATATGTTATTTGATGGTTACATATGTGCATCTGTGATTTGTGGGTTTTAAATGTTTTTAAAAGAATTTAGTTGGTAAAAATTAGGAATATTTTGGTCCTTATATATTTTTATAAAATAAGAAGAGTATGATCAAAATGTGAGTTTTGTTTTATTATCTCTAGAATAGTCCTAGGGATTTTTTAAAAATGATAGTTGGATTTAATTGAATGTTTTGATATTTTAAAATTATTTTACAAAGTTTATTTCTATTACTGGGGATTTATTTGTAAAATCTATAGAAATTAATTTCTTTGCTCAAAAATTATTTTGAAAATATAGGAAAAGAGCTAATTTCATGCTCTTTATTTTAAAAAGAAAATTCATGATATTTTCTGATTTTATAAAAGATATAACGACTCGTGTATTTTTCTTTTTATTTTTAAAATTTAAAAAGTGTAATAAAGGTTTCAGTAATTAAATAAAATGTGTGTAATGGTTTTGGCAGCAGTTCTTGATTGTTATTTAATTATTTGTGATTTGTTGATATGTGAGATTGAATTGTGAGATTTACTAGTAAGTTATACGATTTTATTTGACTTGTAAAACTGATTTTATTGTAGTTTTAATTCCATAAATACTTGGATTATTTCTAAAATTAGTTTTATAATTTTATCATCTCAATAATTATTTTTAGGACTTTATAAAATTGAGAAATCAATATTTCATTAATTATTTATTTTAAATGATTTTTCGAGTATATTTTATTGTAAAATCCATATTTAATTATGGAAATTTTCAAAAATCATGAAACTTATATTTTATTAAGTTCATAATATTCTAAGAATTTTAAAATTATTTTGGAAATTTTCGGGATTCGTTTCACTCGCGTGTCGTTTCGTTATTGGTTAAAAAGCAGGTATAAAGTGCGCTTTAAGAATTGTTTTAAATTTTTGAAAATTATGTTTTAATTATTTCGGAATATTTCGAATCTTTTTTTTTGGATTAGTTGGAATTTATTTCAATGTGTTTTCAATATTACGTGGTTCGTTAAAAGTGTAATGTCGGGATATAAACTGGGTTCCGGGGATTCAGAAGTTCGGATTAATAATAAACCAACACGTATCCTGTTTTAACAGGACACATGTGGATGCCCTGTTATTTCCTTGACACTCATTTCCCTTTGGTCATTCGGCTGTGTCTTGAACTCTCTTGATTCTCTCTGTTCTCTCTCGATTGTTTCTTGCTTTTGCTCGGCTCATTTCCTCGGTTTTCAACTTCTTCCTTTCGCTTTGCTTCCCTGGGCTTCGTTTCTCCATTTTCCTGTCTTTTTTTTTCGGCGATCTCTCCGGTGAGCCGCCCCTGTTTTCTGGTTGGCTTGGCTTTGTATTATTTAGTTGGTATACATATATATATATATATCTGTGTGTGTGTGTGTGTGTGCCATGTGTGTGTGTATGTGTGTGTGTATTCGATTATGTGTGTATGTGTGGCGCGGTGGCGCGTGTATTAGCTGTGTAGTTGTACGGCTGTGTGTTTGTTTAGGCTGGTTATTGGGCTTTCAGTTGGGCTCTACTATTGGACCTATTTTGTGAGCCTGTTTATGCAGATTGTTTTGGTTGTTTGGCCTGTTTGGGCCGTTTGTGTGCTAATGGACTGGACTGTGCAGATTTTTAATGATAATTTCTATATTGCAGTAAATTTTGAGTAATATTTATGATATAAAAATATTTGTTGCGAGAAAATTAAATTAATCGGTATAATTTATTTGGGAACCCGTATTATATCGGGCGCCAATAAATTGTGCCTCCGTTGATGATGAACTTCGGTGAGTCAATGGTGGACGGTGATGACGATGTTCTGAGTCCTAAACCTTATAAATAAATAAAATGATTCGTATAAAATGTTTTCGAAACTAAATTGTGCGTGAATATAGAATTGGTATAGAATGAAAATGTGGATTGTTGAGGATTGTTGACGTCGATTATAATCGACGGGTAGTCTTATAAATAAAGAAGTTGCTGCCAAAATTTTCTAAAAATATAATTATAAACGTACATAATTATGTTCTACATGTTACCCCTATTTATGTTCGAGAGATGTGATTACATGATTATGTGTATAATAATAATATGAGTTGGGTTGTCGGATTTGGGTTATTAGGATTTGAGGATATCAAGCATTTCGGTATAACTAATTAGGGTACTCTGTATTTGTAGATCCCAGTCGAGTTTTCCCAGAATCAAAGTCAGCATGAAAGCTACTTAGGGTTTTGTAAAGCGTTGCAAGACAAGTACCCCTGACCATTATTTTATGGTTCAGTGCATATAAATAGCTAAATGTTTTACTTTTGTAATGGAACAGAAACGTTTTAAGTTGCGTATCCCCGTAGTTATAAATCACTATTTTTAAATTGTTTTGGGGAGAAGTAACTTCGAAAGGTACCTATCTCGAATGGAATGATTTATGAAATGAATTTTATATGTGTGGTGGTTAAATAAATGATTTTGAAAATGAGATAGGTACAAGTATTTTGAAAACTGGATAAAACGGTCAGATATGGGATACATTGGGGCCAGAGTAGGCCTATTGAGGTGGCGTAAGAGGCTAATTCGGTTGCACGCACTATATAACCGATTAGCCCAATAGGTCAGAGAACTAGCTAGAGCCGTCTGGTATTGATAGCCTGATCAGCTGTCTTCACATATCCGCTACGTATCTGATTGGGATTTGTGATTTACATAAGAGCATAAGTAGTTGATACAGCGGTTTTATCAATGTAATTAGCATGCTAAAATTGGACTCTGGTATTTACACAGCACACTACCACGTTGTTTTGATAAAGCATGCTAGTTAGTGATATCCCGTTATCTCTGATTTTCATTATGAAATGTTGATATCATGATTACAGCTCTGTTACTATTATTGTTACATTATTGCTTTTATTCTTTTATTCATATGTTGGTACTGCTGAGCGATTAAGCTCACCCTTGCAAACTGTTATGTATATCTCGCAGATGCCTAGAAGATCAGTCAGACCGACCCATGTTCCCGCCCCTACTGGACCCGGCTCCTCTGAGGTAGTTTGTGTCAGGCCATGAGGTCTGATGAGTTGCTGAATAAAGTTAGAGTGTGTTAGATGTTAAATAAATGGGTTGTAATAATGTGAATCTGAATTATACTTAAACCTGGATCGGGTCTTGGTTTGGGGTCAAGTTACTATATTTTAATAATAGCCTTTGTTACTTATATTTTGTTTATTGTGTTTGGTGACGTCAACTCCTGACCCCGGGGTTGAGGCCATCACAGTTGGTATCAGAGCTACAGGTTCAAGTCCCTGATTCAGGTTAGGGATTGTGTCGAGTACGTGATAACGTGAGTCTTTAGGTGTGAGTCAGCAACTCATATAGAGGAGCAAACCTTTAGAGTCAGTCGAGGGTTCCGACGGTGTTACCCTGGCATCTATTAAATGTTTTGATAGAATTTCCTTGACCTGGTTGTATCTTCCCTATATATTTATTATGTTGACAGTGGCCTATTGTGATTTCAAGTTCTCCATCTCGGGAGAATCCCTCTGATTCGGATAGCTCAGATTCTGAGAGACCCCCTGATGTTGTTACTTATGCCTCCTCCACCAGCCCCTTCCTTTGTGCCTAGAGCATCCCTGGATCTGGTCCTCATCCCCGTTGGGTACGTAGGTCTGTGTCTGCTGTCAGGGATTTCCCTCCCGGCTGCGGTCCCAGTTCTTCCATGATGAGACCTCTGGTACCTCCTGTGGCCCCTAGTGGTACTTCTTCACCGATCCCTTACCATGTTCATAGGGCGGTGAATACTTCTTTTATCAGAGATCAGAGTTCGGAGTTTGCTGCTCAGTTTGATCAGGTACCTGTTGCACCTTTCCAGGGCATCCCTGCCCTTTCCCCTGAGGTGCGAGCCCGTGTGAGAGCATTGACCCAGATGGTTGTAGAGAGGGCTAGATCTGTTGACCGTTTCATTTGTTCAGAGTTCAGAGCTGTGCAGTATCAGGACCTAGTGAACTGGATAGTGTTTGAGCTAGGTTCCATTGGTGGCAGCGGTAGTGGCTAGACAGAGTTATAACAGAGGGATGCAGAGCTCAGAGTTGACCTCTAGGAGTTCTGTAGTTGTTTACTTTGTATATGTACATTATGTTGTGATAGTTTGTAGTAGGTGAGGCTGCGATGACAGCCAATTTTGGTGTGTATTCGGATGGTTCTTTTCAATTGGATTTCCAGTTATACTAGTTGGATTCTGCTGGTTATTGTATTTCAGCTGCTTTATCTTATTGTTCAGTTTTTTTATATATATTGTGCGTTGCTATTATTGTTGTTATTATTATTGTTGTTTCTGTTGCTGGCATTTTTAGATTATAATCATTCACTCAGGACGGATCCAATTAAAATAGGGATGAGAATACTGTCTTAGTGGCAACGCTCTCCTGATGCATAAATATAAACTGCTGGAGCAATCCATTTTCTTATATATGACTGTTATGTTTCAGGAGATGCCACCAAAGAGAAATTCTCAGCCCAATAACGGATCTGCTGGGGATCCTTCCATGAGTGACTTGATGAACTTGTTGCGTCAGCAGACTGTACAGCTGGCCCAACAGCAACAACAATTCCAGCAGCAGCAATAATTGCAACAACAACAGCAACAACAACAGCTCATACAGTAACAACAACAGCAAATCCAACAGCAGCAACTACAAATCCAACAGCAGCATGAGATGAGAGGGGCAAATCAGGGTGTTAGTTTTAAGTCTTTTCAAGCAGTGAAGCCCCCAGAGTTTAAAGGAGAAGTAGATCATGTTGCTGCCAGGATATGGTTAAAGGAGATGGAAAAGGCGTTTGCGCTCACCAAGGTGAGTGAGGATCTAAAGACTAATTATGCTAGTTATTTTCTGAGAAATGATTCGAATTATTGGTGGGAATCTACGCGAGCCCTAGAAGGAGAAGGTCCAGTTCCCTGGGCCAGATTTACAGAGTTATTTTTGGAGAAATTCTTTCCGTACTATCTCCAAAGTTAAATGGAGATGGAATTTTTGGAATTGAAACAAGGAGATAAGAGTGTCACGGAATATGAAGCGAAGTTTATGGAGTTGGCCCGTATAGCACCGGAATATGTAAGTTCAGAAGCTCAACGAGCGAAGCGGTTTCAACAAGGGTTGAAGCCAGAAATAAGGAGTGGAGTTGTAGCCTTACAACTCAAAACTTATACTTCGGTAGTCCAAGCTGCCCTAGTGATAGAGAATGATCAGAAGTTAGCTGCAAAGGAGCAGGGTGAGAAGAAGAGGAAATTTGAAAGTGGACCCGTTATGTCAGAATCAGGAATAGCAAGTCGGAAGTTCCAGCGTTGGTTTGGCAAGAATAAGAATAAGAAATTCAAAAGGCAGAATTTTCCTCAGGCTAAACCCGGTACGACTTCAGTTAACTCTGCCCCGACAAGGATGAGTAAGCCAGTGGTTGATTGTAAGATGTGTGGGAAGAAGCACAGTGGACAGTGCCGAGAGAACATCAATTGTTTTAAGTGTGGATAGAAAGGTCACTATTCCACGAAATGTAAGTCTGAGATTCAAGGAGTTACTTGCTTTAGTTGCGGCAAAGTGGGACACATAGCTAGGAATTGCAAGTCAGTGACCCGAGGTAATGTTCGAAAGAGTGTGTCCCAAGGACCAGGAACCAGTACTGCTAGAGCTAGGACTTTCAAGATGACCCAGAAGTCTCCAGTTCATGACTCTGATGTGGTTGCAGGTACGCTTACTCTTAATTCTATACCTGTTAACGTTCTGTTTGATTCGGGAGCGTCCAAATCCTTTATATCTGTGAATTGTATGAATAAAATACAATTGATGTTAGAAGACCAAGACGAATCGCTGACCATAAAAGTGGCTAATAAAGATAAAGTACCTGTAAAACAATTTTGTCCTAGTTGTTACCTAGAGATTTCAGGGTATATGTTCCCTATTGACTTAATACATTTCGAGTTGGGAGACTTTGATGTTATTTTAGGCATGGATTGGTTGTATTTACATAAGGCAAATATAGATTGTAAGAAAAAGAGAGTTGTTATGTCACCTCCGATAATAAAAGGATCAGTTACCAAGGACTGAGACAAGATAGGAAGTTCCTTTCAGTAATGCAAGCAAAGAGATTGTTGCGGTAAGGATGTGAGGCGTACTTGGCTCATGTGGTGGATACGAAGAAAGAGACCCCTATTTTGGATGAGATTCCTATAGTAAGAGAATTCCCTGATGTTTTCCCAAAAGATTTACCAGGATTGCCACATGATCGAGAGATAGAGTTTTCCATTGATTTGATACCTGGAGCTGAACCAGTTTCTAAGGCTCCATACAGGATGGCCCCGATAGAAATGAAAGAATTGGCTAAGCAACTTCAGGAATTATTGTTCGACCCAGTGTTTCCCCGTGGGGTGCTCCAGTGCTATTTGTGAAGAAAAAGGATGGAAGCATGAGATTGTGTATTGATTACAGAGAGCTGAACAAGTTGACGATAAAGAATAAGTATCCTTTGCCGCGAATCAACGATTTGTTTGATCATCTTAAGGGAGCATGTCACTTCTCAAAGATTGACTTAAGATCTGGCTACCACCAACTGAAGATAAAGCCTGAAGATATCCCCAAGACTGCATTCAGAACAAGGTATGGCCATTACGAGTTTCTAGTGATGTCGTTTGGATTGATGAATGTGCCAGTAGCTTTCATGGATTTGATGAATAGGGTATATAAGGAGTATCTAGATAAGTTTGTTATTGTATTTATTGATGACATCCTCATATATTCGAAGAATCTAGAAGACCACACCCTGCATCTACAGATTGCCCTTCAGAAGTTAAGAGAAATGCAATTGTATGCGAAGTTTTCTAAGTGTGAGTTTTGGCTGACGGAAGTACAGTTTCTTGGACATGTGGTGAGTAAGGAAGGTATCAAAGTAGACCCGGTAAAGATCGAAGCCATATCAAAGTGGGAGCAACCGAAGACACCAACGGAAGTAAGGAGTTTTCTTGGATTAACATGATATTATCGAAGGTTTGTGAAAGATTTCTCGAAGATTGCATCCCCATTAACCAAGTTTACCAGGAAGAATGAGAAGTTCATTTGGACGGAAAGGTGTGAAGAAAGTTTCCAGGACATGAAACGGAGATTAATGACGGCTCCAATGTTAGCATTGTCAGATGAGACGGGAAATTTTGTAATCTATAGTGATGCTTCTTTGAAAGGATTAGGTTGTGTGCTAATGCAGCATGACAAAGTGATTGCTTATGCCTCTAGACAATTGAAGCCTCACGAACAGAAATATCCAGTTCATGACCTTGAGTTGGCAGCTATAGTGTTTGCTTTGAAGTTATGGCGTCATTACTTGTATGGAGAAAAATGTGATATTTATACAGATCATAAGAGCCTGAAGTATATATTCACGCAGAAGGATTTGAACATGAGGCTGAGAAGGTGGTTGGAGCTGATTAAGGACTACGATTGTTCGATTAACTATCACCCAGGTAAAGCCAATGTGGTGGCTGATGCCTTGAGTAGAAAGGAAAGGCTGAATATGGTTAAGATTGCGGAGGAATTGGCACAAGACTTGGAAAGAATGGAAATTGAAGTTCGAGTACCTAACGAAAGTCAAGAGCAATTATATGAAGTCACTTTCCAGCCAGCATTGATGAAAAAGATCAAAAGGTGTCAGGAAGGAGTTATGGAACAAGAGTTGGATACGTTGACAGGAGAAGAGTTGTGTACTCAAAAAGATAGTCAAGGGTTGTATAGATTTTCATCCAGAGTTTGGATTCCTAATGTAACGGAATTGAAGAACGAGGTATTGCATGAAGCGCATAACTCTAGGTTTTGTATCCACCCTGGTAGTACCAAGATGTACCAGGATTTAAAGAGAAATTTTTGGTGGCCAGGAATGAAGAAGGATATTGCAAATTGGGTAAGTAAATGTCATGTATGTCAAACGGTGAAAGCAGAGTATCAACGACCGAGCGGATTGTTACAACCTTTGGAGATTCCCCAGCGGAAATGGGAAGACATTGCTATGGATTTTGTAGTGGGATTTCCAAAGATGAGAGCGAATCATGATGCTATTTGGGTAATTATTGATAGGTTGACTAAGTCAGCGCATTTTCTTCCGATCAATAAAAAGCATTCGTTGGAAAAGTTAGTTAAGTTATACTTGGATGAGATAGTTACCAAACATGGAGTGCCTGTTTCTATAGTGTCGGATCGAGACCCGAGATTTAATTCCAGGTTCTGGACTAAATTCCAAGAGTGCCTAGGAACGAAGTTGAATATGAGCACCGCTTATCATCCTTAGACGGACGGTCAAAGTGAAAGAACGATTCAGACCATAGAGGATATGTTGAGAGTCTGTGTTCTGGATTTTAAAGGTAATTAGGATGAGCACCTACCTTTGATTGAGTTCTCGTATAATAACAGTTATCATGCCAGTATTGGGATGCCGCCTTATGAAGCTTTGTATGGACATAAGTGTAGATCACCGTTGTATTGGGATGAAGTAGGAGAAAAGAAAGTGTTAGGTCCTGAGTTGGTTCAGCAAACCAGAGATGCCATAGTATTTATTCAGAAAAGGTTGGAAGCAGCCCAAGATAGACAGAGAAAGTATGCAGATTTACATATGAAAGATATGGACTTCGAGATAGGGGCTCTAGTGTTACTAAAGATATCACCTTGGAAAGGGTTAGTACAATTTGGTCAGAAAGGTAAACTTAGCCCTAGATTTATAGGACCCTTTGAGGTTCTGAAGAAAGTGGGAAAGGTTGCTTATGAGATAGCGCTACCACCGCAGTGGCAGCACATTCATAATGTGTTCCACGTATCTATGTTGAAGCCCTATATCCCTAATTCAAATCAAGTCATAAAATATTAACCGATTGAGCTTCAGCCAGATTTGTCCTATGTGGAACAACCGATTCAAATCCTAGACCGTAAGGAACGAGTCCTTAGGAATAAGTCGATTTCTATAGTAAAAGTTTTGTGGAGAAATCCTCGAGTAGAAGAGTCTACTTGGGAATTAGAGTCAGACATGCTTGATAAATATCCTCATTTGTTTAGTTAAGTCAGATTTTGGGGACAGAATCTTTTTAAGGGGGAAAGGATATAACGACTCATGTATTTTTCTATTTATTTTTAAAATTTAAAAAGTGTAATAAAGGTTTCAAGTTTTTTAATAAAATGTGTGTAATGGTTTTGGCAGCAGTTGTTGATTGTTATTTAATTATTTATGATCTGTTGATATGTGAGATTGAATTGTGAGATTTACTTGTAAGTTATACGATTTTATTTGACTTGTAAAAGTGATTTTATTGTAGTTTTAGTTCCATAAATACTTGGATTATTTCTAAAATTATTTTTATAATTTTATCATCTCAATAATTATTTTTAGGACTTTATAAAATTGAGAAATCAATATTTCACTAATAATTTTTTTAAAATGATTTTCCGAGTATATTTTATTGTAAAATCCATATTTATTTATGGAAATTTTCAAAAATCATGAAACTTATATTTTAATAAGTTCATAATATTCTGAGAATTTTAAAATTATTTTGAAAATTTTCGGGATTCGTTTCACTCGCGTGTCGTTTCGTTATTGGTTAAAAAGCAGGTATAAAGTGCGCTTTAAGAATTGTTTTAAAATTTTCAAAATTATGTTTTAATTATTTCGGAATATTTTGAATCTTTTTTTTGGATTAGTTGGAATTTATTTCAATGTGTTTTCAATATTACGTGGTTCGTTAAAAGTGTAATGTCGGGATATAAACTGGGTTCCGGGGATTCAGAAGTTCGGATTAATAATAAACCAACATGTATCCTATTTTAACAGGACACATGTGGCTGCCCTGTTATTTCCTTGACACTCATTTCCCTTTGGTCATTCGGCTGTGTATTGAACTCTCTCGATTCTCTCTATTCTCTCTCGATTGTTTCTTGCTTTTGCTCGGCTCCTTTCCTCGGTTTTCATCTTCTTCCTTTCGCTTTGCTTCCCTGGGCTTCGTTTCTCCATTTTCCTGTCTTTTTTTCCGGCGATCTCTCCGATGAGCCGCCCCTGTTTTCTTGTTGGCTTGGCTGTGTATTATGTAGTTGGTATACATATATATATGTGTGTGTGTGTGTGTGTGCCCTGTGTGTGTATGTGTGTGTGTGTATTCGATTGTGTGTGTGTGTGGCGCGGTGGCGCGTGTGTTAGCTGTGCGGCTGTGTGTTTGGTTGGGCTGGTTATTGGGCTTTCAGTTGGGATCTACTATTGGGCCTATTTTGTGAGCCTGTTTATCCAGATTGTTTTGGTTGTTTGGCCTGTTTGGGCCGTTTGTGTGCTAATGGACTGGACTGTGCAGATTTTTAATGATAATTTCTATATTGCAGTAAATTTTGAGTAATATTTATGATATAAAAATATTTGTTGCGAGAAAATTAAATTAATCGGTATAATTTATTTGGGAACCCGTATTATATCGGGCGCCAATAAATTGTGTCGCCGTTGACGATGAACTTCGGTGAGTCAATGGTGGACGGTGATGACGATGTTCAGAGTCCTAAACCTTATAAATAAATAAAATGATTCGTATAAAATATTTTCGAAACTAAATTGTGCGTGAATATAGAATTGGTATAGAATGAAAATGTGGATTGTTGAGGATTGTTGATGTCGATTATAATCGACGGAAATAAAGAAGTTGCTGCCAAAATTTTCTAAAAATATAATTATAAACGTACATAATTATGTTCTACGTGTTACCCCTATTTATGTTCGATTACATGATTATGTGTATAATAATAATACGAGTCGGGTTGTCGGATTTGGGTTATTAGGATTTGAGGATATCAAGCATGTCGGTATAACTAATTAGGGTACTCTGTATTTGTAGATCCCAGTCGAGTTTTCCCAGGATCGAAGTCCGCATGAAAGCTACTTAGGGTTTTGTAAAGCGTTGCAAGGCAAGTACCCCTGACCATTCTTTTATGGTTCAGTGTATATAAATAGCTAAATGTTTTACTTTTGTAATGGAACATAAACATTTTAAGTTGCGTATCCTCGTAGTTATAAATCACTGTTTTTAAATTATTTTGGGGAGAAGTAACTTCAAAAGGTACCTATCTCGAATGGAATGATTTATGAAATGAATTTTATATGTGTGGTGGTTAAATAAATGATTTTGAAAATGAGATAGGTACAAGTGTTTTGAAAACTGGATAAACGGTCAGATATGGGATATATTGGGGCCAGAGTAGGCCTATTGAGGTGGCGTAAGAGGCTAATTCGGTTGCGCGTACTATATAACCGATTAGCCCAGCAGGTTAGAGAACTAGCTAGTCTCTGAGTTCCGGAACAGGTAAATGGGATGGCAGTTAGAGCCGTCTGGTGTTGATAGCCTGATCAGCTGTCTTCACATATCCACTACGTATCTGATTGGGATTTGTGATTTACATAAGAGCATAAGTAGTTGATACAGCGATTTTATAAATGTAATTAGCATGCTAAAATTGGACTCTGGTATTTACACAGCACACTACCACGTTGTTTTGACAAAGCATGCTAGTTAGTGATATCCCGTTATCTCTGATTTTCATTATGAAACGTTGATATCATGATTACAGCTGTGTTCCTATTATTGTTACATTATTGCATTTATTCTATTATTCATATATTGGTACTGCTAAGCGATTAAGCTCACCCATGCAAACTGTTATGTATATCTCGCAGATGCCTAGAAGATCAGTCAGACCGGCCCATGTTCCCGCCCCTACTAGACCCGGCTCCTCTGAGGTAGTTTGTATCAGGCCATGAGGTCTGATGAGTTGCTGAATAAAGTTAGAGTGTGTTAGATGTAAAATAAATGGGTTGTAATAATGTGAATCTGAATTATACTTGAACCTGGATCGGATCTTGGTTTGGGGTCAAGTTACTATATTTTAATAATAGCCTTGTTATTTATATTTTGGTTATTGTGTTTGGTGACGTCAACTCCTGACCCCGGGGTTGAGGCCGTCACAGTTGGTATCAGAGCTACAGGTTCAAGTCCCTGATTCAGGTTAGGGATTGTGTCGAGTAGGTGATAACGTGAGTCTTTAGGTGTGAGTCAGCAACTCATATAGAGGAGCAAACCTTTAGAGTCAGTCGAGGGTTCCGACGGCATTACCCTGGCATCTATTAAATGTTTTGATAGAATTTTCTTGACCTGGTTGTGTCTTCCCTGTATATTTATTATGTTGACAGTGGCCTATTGCGATTTCAAGTTCTCCATCTCGGGAGAATCCCTCTGATTCGGATAGATCAGATTCTGAGAGACCCCCTGATATTGTTACTGAGGAGACCCTTATTCCTCCTCCACCAGCCCCTTCCTTTGTGCCTACAGACATCCCTGGATCTGGTCCTCGTCCCCGTTGGGTACGAAGGTCTGTGTCTGCTGTCAGGGATTTCCCTCCCGGCTGCGGTCCCAGTTCTTCCATGATGAGACCTCTGGTACCTCATGTGGCCCCTAGTGGTACTTCTTCACCAGTCCATTACCATGTTCATAGGGCGGTGAATACTTCTTTTATCAGAGATCAGAGTTCGGAGTTTGCTGCTCAGTTTGATTAGGAGGTACCTGTTGCACCTTTCCAGGGCATCCCTGCCCCTTCCCCTGAGGTGCGAGCCCGTGTGAGAGCATTGACCCAGATGGCTGTTGAGAGGGCTAAATGTTGACCGTTTCATTTGTTCAGAGTTCAGAGCTGTGCAGTATCAGGACCTAGTGAACTGGATAGTGTTTGAGCTAGGTTCCATTGGTGGCAGCGTTAGTGGCTAGACAGAGTTGCAGCAGAGGGATGCAGAGCTCAGAGTTGACCTCTAGGAGTTCTGTAGTTGTTTACTTTGTATATGTACATTATGTTGTGATAGTTTGTAGTAGGTGAGGCTGCTATGACAGCCAATTTTGGTGTGTATTCGGATGGTTCTTTTCAGTTGGATTTCCAGTTATACTAGTTGGATTCTGATGGTTATTGTATTTCAGCTGCTTTATCTTATTGTTCAGTTTTTTTATATATATTGTGCGTTGTTATTATTGTTGTTATTATTATTGTTGTTTCTGTTGCTGGCATTTTTAGATTATAATCATTCACTCAGGACGGATCCAATTAAAATGGGGATGAGAATACTGTCTTAGTGCCAACGCTCTCCTGATGCATAAATATAAACTGCTGGAGCAATCCATTTTCTTATATATGACTGTTATTTTATCAAGAGATGCCACCAAAGAGAAATTCTCAGCCCAATAACGGATCTGCTGGGGATCCTTCCATGAGTGACTTGATGAACTTGTTGCGTCAGCAGACTGTACAGCTGGCCCAACAGCAACAACAATTCCAGCAGCAACAACAACAACAGCAGCTCATACAGTAACAACAACAGCAAATCCAACAGCAGCAACTACAAATCCAACAGCAGCATGAGATGAGAGGGGCAAATCAAGGTGTTAGTTTTACGTCTTTTCAAGCAGTGAAGCCCCCAGAGTTTATAGGAGAAGTAGATCATGTTGCTTCCAGGATATGGTTAAAGGAGATGGAAAAGGCGTTTGCGCTCACCAAGGTGAGTGAGGATTTAAAGACTGATTATGCTAGTTATTTTCTGAGAAATGATTCGAATTATTGGTGGGAATCTACGCGAGCCCTAGAAGGAGAAGGTCCAGTTCCCTGGGCCAGATTTACAGAGTTATTTTTGGAGAAATACTTTTCGTACTGTCTCCAAGGTCAAATGGAGATGAAATTTTTGGAATTGAAACAAGGAGATAGGAGTGTCACGGAATATGAAGCGAAGTTTACGGAGTTGGCCCGTATAGCAGCGGAATATGTAAGTTCAGAAGCTCAACGAGCGAAGCGGTTTCAACAAGGGTTGAAGCCAGAAATAAGGAGTGGAGTTGTAGCCTTACAACTCAAAACTTATACTTCGGTAGTCCAGGCTGCCCTAGTGATAGAGAATGATCAGAAGTTAGCTGCAAATGAGCAGGGTGAGAAAAAGAGGAAATTTGAAAGTGGACCCGTTATGTCAGAATCAGGAATAGCAAGTCGAAAGTTCCAGCGTTGGTTTGGCAAGAATAAGAATAAGAAATTCAAAAGGCAGAATTTTCCTCAGGCTAAACCCGGTACGACTTCAGTTAACTCTGCCCCGACAAGGATGAGTAAGCCAGTGGTTGATTGTAAGATGTGTGGGAAGAAGCACAGTGGACAGTGCCAAGAGAACATCAATTATTTTAAGTGTGGACAGAAAGGTCACTATTCCACGAATGTAAGTCTGAGATTCAAGGAGTTACTTGCTTTAGTTGCGGCAAAGTGGGACACATAGCTAGGAATTGCAGGTCAGTGACCCAAGGTAATGTTCGAAAGAGTGTGTCCCAAGGACCAGCAACCAGTACTGCTAGAGCTAGGACTTTCAAGATGACCCAGAAGTCTCCAGTTCATGACTCTGATGTGGTTGCAGGTACGCTTACACTTAATTCCGTACCTGTTAACGTTCTGTTTGATTCGGGAGTGTCCAAATCCTTTATATCTGTGAATTGTATGAATAAAATGTAATTGATGTTAGAAGACCTAGACGAACCTCTGACCATAAAAGTGGCTAATAAAGATAAAGTACCTGTAAAACAATTTTGTCCTAGTTGTTACCTAGAGATTTCAGGGTATATGTTCCCTATTGACTTAATACATTTCGAGTTGGGAGACTTTGATGTTATTTTAGGCATGGATTGGTTGTATTTACATAAGGAGAATATAGATTGTAAGAAAAAGAGAGTTGTTATGTACACCCCCGATAATAAAAGGATCAGTAACCAAGGACAGAGACAAGATAGGAAGTTCCTTTCAGTAATGCAAGCAAAGAGATTGTTGCGGCAAGGATGTGAGGCGTACTTGGCTCATGTGGTGGATACAAAGAAAGAGACCCCTATTTTGGATGAGATTCCTATAGTAAGAGAATTCCCTGATGTTTTCCCAGAAGAGTTACCAGGATTGCCACATGATCGAGAGATATAGTTTTCCATTGATTTGATACCTGGAGCTGAACCAGTTTCTAAGGCTCCATACAGGATGGCCCCGATGGAAATGAAAGAATTGGCTAAGCAACTTCAGGAATTATTGTTTGACCCACTGTTTCCCCGTGGGGTGCTCCAGTGCTATTTGTGAAGAAAAAGGATGGTAGCATGAGATTGTGTATTGATTACAGAGAGCTGAACAAGTTGACGATAAAGAATAAGTATCATTTGCCGCGAATCAACGATTTGTTTGATCAGCTTAAGGGAGCATGTCACTTCTCAAAGATTGACTTAAGATCTGGCTACCACCAACTGAAGATAAAGCCTGAAGATATCCCCAAGACTGCATTCAGAACAAGGTATGGCCATTAAGAGTTTCTAGTGATGTCGTTTGGATTGATGAATGTGCCAGTAGCTTTCATGGATTTGATGAATAGGGTATATAAGGAGTATCTAGATAAGTTTGTTATTGTATTTATTAATGACATCCTCATATATTCGAAGAATCCAGAAGACCACGTCCTGCATCTACAGATTGCCCTTCAGAAGTTAAGAGAAAAGCAATTGTATGTGAAGTTTTCTAAGTGTGAGTTTTGGCTGACGGAAGTACGGTTTCTTGGACATGTGGTGAGTAAGGAAGGTATCAAAGTAGACCCGGTAAAGATCGAAGCCATATCAAAGTGCGAGCAACCGAAGACACCAACGGAAGTAAGGAGTTTTCTTGGATTAGCATGATATTATCGAAGGTTTGTGAAAGATTTCTCGAAGATTGCATCCCCAGTAACCAAGTTGACCAGAAAGAATGATAAGTTCGTTTGGACGGAAAGGTGTGAAGAAAGTTTCCAGGAATTGAAACGGAGATTAGTGACGGCTACAATGTTAGCATTGTCAGATGAGACGGGAAATTTTGTAATCTATAGTGATGCTTCTTTGAAAGGATTAGATTGTGTGCTAATGCAGCATGACAAAGTGATTGCTTATGCCTCTAGACAATTGAAGCCTCACGAACAGAAATATCCAGTTCATGACCTTGAGTTGGCAGCTATAGTGTTTGCTTTGAAGTTATGGCGTCATTACTTGTATGGAGAAAAATGTGATATTTATACAGGTCATAAGAGCCCGAAGTATATATTCACGCAGAAGGATTTGAACATGAGGCAGAGAAGGTGGTTGGAGCTGATTAAGGACTACGATTGTTCGATTAACTATCACCCAAGTAAAGCCAATGTGGTGGTTGATGCCTTGATTAGAAAGGAAAGGCTGAATATGGTTAAGATTGCGGAGGAATCGGCACAAGACTTTGAAAGAATGGAAATTGAAGTTCGAGTACCTAACGAAAGTCAAGAGCAATTATATGAAGTCACTTTCCAGCCAGCATTGATGAAAAAGATCAAAAGGTGTCAGGAAGGAGTTATGGAACAAGAGTTGGATACGTTGACAGGAGAAGAGTTGTGTACTCAAAAAGATAGTCAAGGGTTGTATAGATTTTCATCCAGAGTTTGGATTCCTAATGTAACGGAATTGAAGAACGAGGTATTGCACGAAGCGCATAACTCTAGGTTTTCTATCCACCCTGGTAGTACCAAGATGTACCAGGATTTAAAGAGAAATTTTTGGTGGCCAGGAATGAAGAAGGATATTGCAAATTGGGTAAGTAAATATCATGTATGTCAAACGGTGAAAGCAGAGTATCAACGACCGAGGGAATTGTTACAACCTTTGGAGATTCCCCAGCGGAAATGGGAAGATATTGCTATGGATTTTGTAGTGGGATTTCCAAAGACGAGAGCGAATCATGATGCTATTTGGGTAATTATTGATAGGTTGACTAAGTCAGCGCATTTTCTTCCGATCAATGAAAAGCATTCGTTGGAAAAGTTAGTTAAGTTATACTTGGATGAGATAGTTACCAAACATGGAGTGTCTGTTTCTATAGTGTCGGATCGAGACCCGAGATTTAATTCCAGGTTCTGGACTAAATTCCAAGAGTGCCTAGGAACGAAGTTGAATATGAGCACCGCTTATCATCCTTAGAGGGACGGTCAAAGTGAAAGAACGATTCAGACCATAGAGGATATGTTGAGAGTCTGTGTTCTGGATTTTAAAGGTAATTAGGATGAGCACCTACCTTTGATTGAGTTCTCATATAATAACAGTTATCATGCCAATATTGGGATGCCGCCTTATGAAGCTTTGTATGGACATAACTGTAGATCACCGTTGTATTGGGATGAGGTAGGAGAAAAGAAAGTGTTAGGTCCTGAGTTGGTTCAGCAAACCAGAGATGCCATAGTGTTGATTCAGAAAAGGTTGGAAGCAGCCCAAGATAGCCAGAGAAAGTATGCAGAATCACATATGAAAGATATGGACTTCGAGATAGGGGCTCTAGTGTTACTAAAGGTATCACCTTGGAAAGGGTTAGTTCAATTTGGTCAGAAAGGTAAACTTAGCCCTAGATTTATAGCACCCTTTGAGGTTCTGAAGAAAGTGGGAAAGGTTGCTTATGAGATAGCGCTACCACCGCAGTGGCAGCATATTCATAATGTGTTCCACGTATCTATGTTGAAGCCCTATATCCCTAATTTAAATCAAGTCATAAAATATTAACCGACTGAGCTTCAGCCAGATTTGTCCTATGTGGAACAACCGATTCAAATCCTAGACCGTAAGGAACGAGTCCTTAGGAATAAGTCGATTCCTATAGTAAAAGTTTTGTGGAGAAATCCTCGAGTAGAAGAGTCTACTTGGGAATTAGAGTCAGACATGCTTGATAAATATCCTCATTTGTTTAGTTAAGTCAGATTTTGGGGACAGAATCTTTTTAAGGGGGAAACGATATAACGACTCGTGTATTTTTCTATTTATTTTTAAAATTTAAAAAGTGTAATAAAGGTTTCAGTAATTAAATAAAATATGTGTAATGGTTTTGGCAGCAGTTATTGATTATTATTTAATTATTTATGATCTGTTGATATGTGAGATTGAATTGTGAGATTTACTAGTAAGTTATACGATTTTATTTGACTTGTAAAAGTGATTTTATTATAGTTTTAGTTCCATAAAAACTTGGATTATTTCTAAAATTAGTTTTATAATTTTACCATCTCAATAATTATTTTTAGGACTTTTAAAAATTGGGAAATCAATATTTCATTAATAATTTTTTTAAAATAATTTTTCGAGTATATTTTATTATAAAATCCATATTTAATTATGGAAATTTTCAAAAATCATGAAACTTATATTTTATTAAGTTCATAATATTCTGAGAATTTTAAAATTATTTTGGAAATTTTCGGGATTCATTTCACTCGCGTGTCGTTTCGTTATTGGTTAAAAAGTAGGTATAAAGTGCGCTTTAAGAATTGTTTTAAAATTTTGAAAATTATTTTTTAATTATTTCGGAATATTTCGAATCTTTTTTTTTGGATTAGTTGGAATTTATTTCAATGTGTTTTCAATATTACGTGGTTCGTTAAAAGTGTAATGTCGGGATATAAACTGGGTTCCGGGGATTTCGGATTAATAATAAACCAACACGTATCCTGTTTTAACAGGACACATGTGGCTGCCCTGTTATTTCCTTGACACTCATTTCCCTTTGGTCATTCAGCTGTGTATTGAACTCTCTCGATTCTCTCTGTTCTCTCTCGATTGTTTCTTGCTTTTGCTCGGCTCCTTTCCTCGGTTTTCATCTTCTTCCTTTCGCTCTGCTTCCCTGGGCTTCGTTTCTCCATTTTCCTGTCTTTTTTTTCCGGCGATCTCTCTGGTGAGCCGCCCCTATTTTCTGGTTGGCTTGGCTTTGTATTATGCAGTTGGTATACATATATATATATATATATATATATATATATATTTGTGTGTGTGTGTGTGCCCTGTGTGTGTGTGTATTCGATTGTGTGTGTGTGTGTGGCGCGGTGGCGCGTGTGTTAGCTGTGCTGTTGTGCGGCATTGTGTTTGGTTGGGCTGGTTATTGGGCTTTCAGTTGGGCTCTACTATTGGGCCTATTTTGTGAGCTTGTTTATGCAGATTATTTTGGTTGTTTGGCATGTTTGGGCTGTTTGTGTGCTAATGGACTGGACTGTGCAGATTTTTAATGATAATTTCTATATTGCAGTAAATTTTGAGTAATATTTATGATATAAAAATATTTGTTGCGAGAAAATTAAATTAATCAGTATAATTTATTTGGGAACCCGTATTATATTGGGCGCCAATAAATTGTGCCGCCGTTGACGATGAACTTCGGTGACTCAATGGTGGACGGTGATGACGATGTTCTGAGTCCTAAACCTTATAAATAAATAAAATGATTCGTATAAAATGTTTTCGAAACTAAATTGTGCGTGAATATAGAATTGGTATAGAATGAAAATGTGGATTGTTGAGGATTGTTGACGTCGATTATAATCGACGGGTAGTCTTATAAATAAAGAAGTTGCTGCCAAAATTTTCTAAAAATATAATTGTAAACGTACATAATTATGTTCTATGTATTACCCCTATTTATGTTTGAGAGATGTGATTACATGATCATGTGTATAATAATAATACGAGTTGGGTTGTCGGATTTGGGTTATTAGGATTTGAGGATATCAAGCATGTCGGTATACCTAATTAGGGTACTCTGTATTTGTAGATCTCAGTCGAGTTTTCCCAGGATCGAAGTCAGCGTGAAAGCTACTTAGGGTTTCGTAAAGCGTTGCAAGGCAAGTACCCCTGACCATTCTTTTATGGTTCAGTGCATATAAATAGCTAAATGTTTTAGTTTCGTAATGGAACAGAAACATTTTAAGTTGCGTATCCCCGTAGTTATAAATCACTGTTTTCAAATTGTTTTGGGGAGAAGTAACTTCGAAAGGTACCTATCTCGAATGGAATGATTTACGAAATGAATTTTTTATGTGTGCTGGTTAAATAAATTATTTTGAAAATGAGATAGGTACAAGTGTTTTGAAAAATGGATAAAACTGTCAGATATGGGATACATTGGGGCCAGAGTAGGCCCATTGAGGTGGCGTAAAAGGCTAATTCGGTTGTACGCACTATATAACCGATTAGTCCGGAAGGTCAGAGACCTAGCTAGTCTCTGAGTTTCGGAACAGGTAAATGGGATGGCAGTTAGAGCCGTCTGGTGTTGATAGCCTGATCAGCTGTCTTCACATATCCGCTACGTATCTGATTGGGATTTGTGATTTGCATAAGAGCATAAGTAGTTGATACAGCGGTTTTATAAATGTAATTAGCATGCTAAAATTGGACTCTGGTATTTACACAGCACACTACCATGTTATTTTGATAAAGAATGCTAGTTAGTGATATCCAGTTATCTCTGATTTTCAGTATGAAATGTTGATATCATGATTACAGCTCTGTTCCTATTATTGTTACATTATTACTTTTATTCTGTTATTCATATGTTGGTACTGCTGAGCGATTAAGCTCACCCTTGCAAACTGTTATGTATATCTCACAGATGGCTAGAAGATTAGTCAGACCGACCCATGTTCCCGCCCCTACTAGACCCGGCTCCTCTGAGGTAGTTTATATCATGCCATGAGGTCTGATGAGTTGCTAAATAAAGTTAGAGTGTGTTAGATGTTTAATAAATGGGTTGTAATAATGTGAATCTGAATTATACTTGAACCTGGATCGGATCTTGGTTTGGGGTCAAGTTACTATATTTAAATAATAGCCTTGTTATTTATATTTTGGTTATTGTGTTTGGTGACGTCAACTCCTGACCCCGGGGTTGAGGCCATCACAAAAGCTGTTTTAATTATATTAAATAGAGTTTAATGATTGTAAAATAAAATAAGAGAATAGAAAAACAAAATTCAGAAATTAGATGGCAAGTTACTATTTTGCCCATGGCATCTAAATATATATACTCCCTTCCCCTTCCTCTTTCTTTTTCTATTCCTCACTCGGTTTCTCTCTTCTCTCTCTCTCTTGACTCTCTCTCTCTCACTTTCGGTAATCTCTCCTCTATTTTTCCCCTATTTTTGCTTGTTCTTGAATCCGAAACTATAGCGACTGGGAATTTCGTGACGTGATTAAGTGAATAAAGTATATTTTTGTGTTGTAATTATAAATTACGTGAACAAAGCGTGATTATGTGAATTATGTGTTATTATGTGAAGTGGAATGTTTAAATTCCAGTCTGACGTGTCAATTGGTATAAAGAGAATGATTGAGAAGCGTAATTGAAAACGCTCAGCGTCAGGCCGTCAGACAGGACGTGACCTGTTACGCGAAAAGTGGTTATTAATTAAAAGAAAGAGAAATTCTTATGATCGAATGTGTTACGATATGAGTCAAGATATGTGAATACGTGCTATTGCCTAAAAATATGCTTGATTATGTGCTCTGGTTATATTTAAATGATTTTAAGGGATTTATTTGATTTAAAATAAGGTTTATTGAATCTCTAAATATTTTTATAAAATTATTTGAGTATGGTCAAGGCATGAAATTTGTTTTTTTTATTTTCAAAGTAGTCCTAGAGACTTTACAAAAATGATAGATGGAATTATTTGGTTATCGGTGTATTTTAAAATGACTTTATCGAGTTATTATTCTATTTTGAGCGCAATCTTGTAAAATTCATATAAAATAAACCGTATGCTCAAAAATTATTTTTAAAATATGGTTGAAAAGCTAATTTCGAGATCTATGTTCTAAAATTATTATTTATTTCATTCCCATCTTTTATGAGAGAGCTATATAATATTCAAATTCGTTTGTGTTAAATAAAAAGAAGATTTTAGAGTTGGGTTGGCAAAAGACCAAAACGCCCCTGCCATTTTGGCTATAAAAACCCACCCCTCCCTCTTTTTCTTCTATCCACCCAGCCACTCTTTCTTTCTTCTTTCTCTTCTCTCTCTTCTCTCTCTTTTCTCTCTTTTCTCTCTTCTCTCTCTCGGCTCTATCCTTCTCTCCTTTTCTCTTTCTTGCATGCAACATCAAAACTTAGTCAAAATTCAAAGATCTTGCTACCTATAGTCATCATTTTCAATCTTCTACTCATATACCATTTGCATGTAAGTATTTAAGCTAGTTTCAAAATCAACTTCTCTTGATTATATCTAAGAAAAGCTCAATTTCTTAGAGTATGATCATAGGAGAAGTGTAGTGTGCTATATGTTGTGTTTTCTTTGGTTTTGACTTGGTGTAGTTCAAATTTTTGGAAAAATAAAATGGGGTTTTGATTTGAAAATGAGTTTTAATTGATGATCCATGATTTACTTGCTTATATTTAGTATTGAGTTTGGTATGGACTATTAAATCTTATTTTTAAGAAAATACTTGGATGCATATAAGATTTTGTGTATTCAAGATGTAACTTGGTTTGATCTTGAGTAGAATAATTAAATTATGGATTTTGGCTAGCTAAATATCTGATTTAAAGGTTGCATGTCAAAAATGGTATGTGCATGTGTGTGTATTTGAAAAACCCGAATGGGTTTTATATTTAAAAAGGGACTAAATTGATTTTTATGGCTTGCATGCTAGCTGTTTTTACTTATTGTTTATTATCAAAATGATTACTTGATTTTATGAATGAAATTCTCGGTTTAAATGATTTTTAATACGAATGATAGCATTAGACTAGTTGTATGTGATTTTGGATGGTTTTGTGCGATGTTGGGTTCGAATTTTGTGAATTAAAAGGAGAAGAATGGTTGTTTGCTTAGGTTGATTATGGTTTAAGCATTTAAAGAATCTTTTGATTTGATTAAATGGTTTTTAGTTCGAATTTTTACTATTTAAAAAGAGGGTTTTGATTTTGATTTAAGTTTACAAAAGATTTTGGTTTGGGGATTTAATTTTGCTTCGGTTTCTTTGAAAATGGTTTAAAAGGATGAATTTTGGCTTGAACTAAAGTTTATAGATGATCCTTGTACTTGCATGTCAATATGTGGTGTTGCATGTAACAAATTAAGGTTTTGCTTATAAAAATTTGATTTCTTATTTGTATATTATGAAAAGGCCGATTCGTTCATGGATTTCAAAAGGATTGATTAAAATTATTTGGTTGATTTGATTCTAGAGTCTAGTTAAATGAATGCATGTCAAGATATAAGATTTGCATGTTGATGTGGTTCATTTGTTTGGTTCGAATTATGTGAATTAAAAAGGAAAGATTGAGTTGTTTTTATTCTAAGATTGTAAAAGTGGTCGTTATGATTATAGTATTGAGTTTTAAGGGGAGTATATTGTGTTATGTGTTATATGAGTATACTTGTAATTATACTCATAAGTTTAAAGTAAGCGATAGAGCGGATTGGATTAAGTGTTAAACATTACGGGAACGTCGAATGGGAATCTGATTAGGGTTTTGATTTTGGATTGTAGATTCGGAGCGTAAAGGCATTCATGCTAGAAAAGGGAAAGGTGTTTTAGGTGGTAGTTGCTCAAACCCCGTAAAACAGGAAAGCGAATTCAGGCAAGTAACTCTGCCTACTCATATAATTTGATTATAGAGAGGATATTGATGATGCCATGATTGACTAAAGGCTTTTTATTACAATTGTGATATACCCGTTATTGATTCTTGATAAACCCTGTTATTGTTCCTTGTGAACCTGGTATTGATTCTTGAACCCTGATGTTGATACTTGTGCTATATCTATCATTGATCCCTTGAACTACCCATATATTGTCCTTGTAATGACTTGTTATGATTATTGTTCAAACCTTTATAGTAACCTTTTTATTAATATCATGATCACCTGTTGATACCCTGAATTATGGTAAACCCTATAAGAACCTTTATGAACTCCTTTGTGTAACGATCCTTTATTCCTTTGTTTACATTATCCTGTAATGATCCTTAGAACTGTTTTGATTCCCTAACTTGTATACCCTGTTTGTCATTTCATCCAGTTCCTTGGTATTGATCCATGTTTGTCATTTGATCCAGTTCCTTGGTATTGATCCATGTTTATCATTTGATCCAGTTCCTTGGTATTGATCCCTGTTTAAACTTTAATTCATTCATTTTCCTTGAATCATAAATTGAACTTAAGAATGAGTTTCAACTTGAAAGAGTCTAAATGATTTCATATCCTTGGTAATGATAAAATGAATTTAGTAAAACCTTTCTTTTCCAACACAAGGTTTTCCAAATGAATTCCTGATAGATTGGATTGAGATGTAAGAGACTAGTGGGACTAGTCCAGTCATATAAGAGACTAGCGGGGCTAGTCCAGTTTAAGGCTGAAATTATGCCATAGGTACCTTAACGACCAGATGAAGGTCGGTACGGGCCGATCACCCGTATTATTATTTATGAAAGTTAAAGTAGTCTAATCAAGGGTTCCCTATCACTTTATAAAAAGATATTGAATACATTGCCTTAGCAATTGTTTCTTTGAAAATGAAATGATTTGAAATGATTTGAGAAGAGTTGATTGTGTTATTATTCAGCATACAGCTTTGAGAACCCTGATTCTTGTTCTGATATTGTTATCAATCATATAATTGATTCCCAGAGTTTAATAGATTTTTGCTTTCCACTTGAAAGATCCTTGAGATCCTGTTAATGATTTGTGATGAATGTTGGCTTTCACCCTATCTTGAGCCTTGATTCCTGAAAGCCCAAATCTTTCTTCATAACCCTTTCATAACCCAAAGACAAAAATCTGCCACCTAGAGATTTAAAGTAGAATGCCTTAATAGTGATTTTGGATAATTGTTATTATTGCATCATAGAACTGTCATATAGTTACTTGCTGAGCTTTTTATGCTCATACATTTTGCTTTGTTCTAACCATGGAAGTTAAGCGAAAAGATGGTCAGACTTAGGTGCACTGCTCATAAGAGCGTACCTGGTGGCCCCTACCGTGTTGTAGGCTTCCAGATGCCAGAGCATGTAGTACATGTTGTGTGAGCAAGTGCTTTAGTTGGAAGGTTGTAAAGATAAAATGGGTTATTTTTCGGTTCCAAGTCGGAATCGATTGTGTAAATTCGATATTACATTTTGGGTTGTAATAATAATTTGTTGGTTGATAGTTTTGTCTTGTCTCATACTTAATCCTGTTTAGATCTTGTTAGTAATTAATCGGGGTTTATATTATTTTATTGATAGTTTAATGGTGTGTGGGTCCTCATTTCCTAACCCCGAGATTGAGGGCGTCACAATTTGGTATCAGAGCTACAAGATCTAGTCCCTGAGACAAGTTAGGATAAAAGGGTATTTTGGGTTATATATCTATATCGCGAGAGTGTTCGACTCATATAGAGTTGAGTTAGACTATTAGGTATAGTCTAAGTGAAGTGAATAGGTTAAAGCGGCAACTAGAGTTAGGGTGCGAGTCAGTTGGAAGTCTTATTTAACCCTAAAGTTGTTTCTTGGTTGTTGTTTTATGTTTTCTCTTAGGACCCCAGTAGTGGTAGTGATTTCGATTCAGAGATTAGTTTGACCGGTACCCTAGTGGACTCTATTCCACCCTCTTCAGAAGAGCCTGTGTATGTTTGTTCAGATCCAGAGGAGGATCCATCTGAGAGTAGTGAGATCCCTATGCAGATATCACCCTTGAGGCCAGAGTCAGAGACCCCAGCCCCTGAGCCAGAGTCTGAGATGCCTAAGAATGGGCATGTTATTGTTGGTGGCAAGTTAGCCCAGGATCGAGATTTTGTTTACTCTCGCATTCCTGAGTTGGGAGCTTTGGTGGATAGGCTAGCTCGAGAGTCTAGGCAGAGGACTTCAGTTATGGAGGATGAGTGGAAAGTTCGCATTGAGACGGTGGAGCCCACAGTTGTTGTTACTTTTCAGCGCCAGTAGGCTTTGGGATACTTGGTCAGATGTCGGGATCCCTTTTTCATTTGTTATATTGTATTGTATTTCGGAACCTTGTATCGTAGCGGTTGTTAGAAGTTAGGGGTAGATAGGGGGGATGTCTTCTACTTTTTCCTCTGTTTAACCCTGCCATATTATTGTACCCTATTTCAGAACTTGATGTAATCAGACCTTTTATTTATGTACCCTTGGCTTGTTGAATCAATCATATATCTTGTTCCCTATTGTGCGCCCCGGAAATCTTTATAAATTGTTTTGCATATCATGTTTCTATATAACCGTGATTAACATTTCGCAAAATCATACCTTGTGCCATATGCAAACACAACTGATGAGAGAAATTATATAGTAATAGGATTGCATGTGCAAAATTGGGTAAAGCTTAAAACCCATAAAAGTCATTTCGTAGTAAAATGTTGGTGTTATATATCAATGCCCTGCTATTGTGTTGCTAAATAATTGCTCAATCAGGTTCATAAGAAATGGCCAACTCACCAGATCACCAAGAAGAAGAAACTCAAACCCAAGACCAAGAACTAAACCAAGATACTTCTATGATGAACCGACTTGCTCAGCTTTTGCAACAACCCATAGCCCCTAAAGTTGGAAACTTCAAACATTCTCAGTCTGTTTATCCCCCAGAGTTCTTAAGTTTTCCCGACTCGATAAAAGCTCGGTCATGATTAAGAGAAATGGAGAAATTATTTGAGTTAGCAGAAGTTAAGGATGAAAAGAAAGCTCAGTATGCTATTTATTACCTTAAGGACGAGGCAAGTTTCTGGTGGAAATCTTCAAAGGCTTTACTTGAAGGAAAGGACTTATTGTGGAAAAAGTTTACCGAGATGTTCCTAAAGAAGTATTTGCCAAGTTATATGTAAGACCAGTTAGATATGAAGTTTTTGGATCTTAGACAAGAGGATATGTCGGTGGCAGAATATGAAATAAATTCTCGGAGTTATCTAGGTTTGTACCTGAGTATGTAAATACGGAGGCGAAGCAGGCCAAAAGGTTCCAACAGGGACTTAGGCCATGAATACGGAGTCAAGTGGCACTTTTGGAGATCAAGAACTATGTCGCCCTGGAGCAGAAGGCAATGATAGTGGAAGGGGAACGTGAAGCTGCAAAAAGAGAGAATGAAGGTAGGAAAAGGAAGTTTGAGAGCTCGGAGAAAGATCAAGGAAGTTCGAAGTTTAGAGGAAAGTTTGGCAAAAATGGTGGAGGTCAAAATCAAAAGTTTCAGAAGTTTAAATCCGGGAATGGAGCTCAAAAGAATCATTTCCAGAATTCAGGACAGCCGGGAAAGGATAGTAGACCTCAGATTCAAGAGTGTAAAGTTTGTGGGAAAAGACACACGGGAAGATGTAACAAGCTGGATGTGACCTATTTTAGGTGTAATCAGAAAGGGCATTATTCGTCAGAGTGCCCAAATGGAGCAATGAAGCCAGAATTAACCTGTTTTAAGTGTGGAAAGGTGGGCCATCTGGCTAGAAGCTGCAAGAAGCCTGTTTAAAAGGCAAATGTTCTTAGAATTGCTGGACCACCGCTTCTCCCAACACCATCAGCTCAACCCAGAGCTAGAACCTTCAACATGTCAATGAAAGATGTTGTGCAAGATATGGATGTGCTGGCAGGTATGCTCATTATAAACTCAGTAGAAGTAAAAGTGTTAATGGATTCTGGTGTTAATGGATTCTGGAGCAACTAGATCCTTTATTGCTGAAAGTATTCTTGATAGACTAAAATGTGTTGCGTACCCTCTTGAACCCAATTTGATTATAGAAGTAGAAAATCAAGAGAGAGTTATTGTTAATAGGATGTGTCCCAATTGTGATGTGGTTATAGAAGGTCAACATTTTTCTATTGACTTAATTCCTTTTAAGTTAGGAGAATTCGACGTTATCTTAGGGATGGATTGGTTGTCAAACCACGAGGCGCAAATTTAGTGTAAAAGTAAGAAGGTGAAGTTAAAGACCAAGGATAATGTTGAAGTAATATTCAAGAGAAAAAGACAAGTAAAGAAGTTTCTAACGGCTATTCAGACGAGGAGATTGATACGTCAAGGATGTGAAGCTTATTTGGCTTATGTCAAAGATATAGAGAAAGAATTCGTAAGGATTGAATATATTCCAGTAGTAAGAGATTTCCCCGATGGGTTTCCAGATGAATTGCCTGGACTACCTCCAGATCGAGAGATCGAGTTTACGATTGATTTGGCTCCTGGAACGGAACCAGTATCGAAAGCTCCCTATCGAATGGCGCCAGTTGAGATGAAGGAATTGGCAACGCAATTGCAAGAATTATTGGATAAAGGAGTAATACGCCCAAGTGTATCACCGTGGGGTGGACCAGTGTTATTTGTAAAGAAGAAAGACGGAAGTATGAGGTTGTGCATTGATTATCACGAATTGAATAGGTTGATGATTAAAACTAAGTACCCTTTACCGCGAATCGATGACTTGTTCGATCAGTTAAAAGGAGCTACTTGTTTTTCCAAGATTGATTTAAGATCTGGGTATCATCAGCTAAAGATTAAAGCAGGAGATATACCCAAGATAGCGTTTCAAACGAGATATGGACATTATGAGTTTTTGGTAATGGCGTTTGGTTTGACGAACGCGCCAGCTGCATTTATGGATCTTATGAATAGAGTGTTCAAGCAGTATCTGGATAAGTTTGTTATAGTATTTATTGAAGCTATTTTGATATACTCCAAGATGGAGGAAGACCATATGGAATATTTGAGGATTTCTTTGGAGATTTTGAGAAAAGAAAGGTTATATGCCAAGTTTTCAAAGTGCGAGTTTTGGTTAAAGGAAGTTCAGTTTCTCGGACATGTAGTCAATAGTGGAGGAATTAAAGTGGACCCAACCAAGATAGAAGCTGTGATGAATTGGGAAAGGTCCAAGACTCCTACGGAAGTCAAAAGTTTTCTGGGATTAGTAGGATACTATAGAAGATTTGTGCAAGATTTCTCTAAGATTGTTGTTCCATTGACTAAGTTGACAAGGAAGAATTATAAGTTTGTGTGGACTGATAAATGCGAAGAAAGTTTTTAAGAGTTGAAGAAGAGATTGGTAATAGCCCTAGTCTTAGTGTTACCAAATGAAAAAGGAGAGTTTTTGATCTTTAGCGATGAAGGTAATAGCGGATGCGTCAAGGCAACTAAAGCCGCATGAGCAGAAGTATCTTACGCATGATTTGGAATTAGCAGCGATTATGTTTGCTCTTAAAATTTGGAGGTATTACTTATATGGAGAAATGTGGCGCCCCCTAAACCCGGGTCAGAAGTTTGGGGTCCACACACACCTTATTTATAACCTGCTTATAATAATAATAAAGATAATAATAATATGCAGTGACCCTACTTACCAACTACCACAGATCGCAATAGGTTTAAGTATGCACACAAGCCAAACACACTAATATATTATATACCGATCAAATCTCAACCATTCAAACTTAAACTGAGTATTAAACATTAATACAAACTCTTACAAACTTAAATTATTCCAAAAGAAGCCTACTAGCTCAGCTTCCTCAACCTGAACCCCTAGCTCTCGCGCTGGACTGGGGATCATCGCTACCAACTGGTTCCTTTTTAACTGGAAAGAATATAAACAACATCGCACAAATGAGCTAACTAGCTCAGCAAGTCACAATGACAAAACTGAGAATAATGATCATCAGGTAAATATGGTTATGATATCAAGTGAACAATGGATTATGACTTAGAATTGGATATTATACTTTTATTTTAAAAACCAAGGTTAGGCTGCTGATCAGTCATGCACTAACCCCGAGCAAAGCACACAGCATTTCTCTAACTACTGGATCCAAGGCACACATTGGCCTAACTTGACCATTATATGGTCTGACCACGAATCTGGTCCACAATTTTATAAAAATAATCCAATTCTAACATAATAACAGAATAAGCAATAATAAACAATAAACAGAATCATTAACAACATTGGATGTTCCATAATGAAATGGTTTCAGTGTTCATAAGGATTAATATGGCATTTTCAAAGCTTAGTTGTTGGGTAATGAAAGAATTGGATAACAAAGGAATCAGTGTTTCAAGGTTTCAAGGATTTTGCCTTTCAAAGCATATGATACAGTGGTTTGAGTGTGTGGGTAATTCGATTCAGTGTTCGGTATTTAGTTTGTATGTATTTGTGGAGTAGTATCATATATTTGTGGTTCGTGTTTGGGTATACAACAATCAATGGTCTAGAAAGAATCAGGTTTATGGCTCAAGATCAAAACTGGAATCAGGGTTTAGGTTTCAGTGCTTCAAAGCACTTGCAATATCAACAAGACTACCAAGTACTACAATATCTCGAGAAAGTTCAGAACACTTGCCTGGTATTAGCTTACTACACTGCACTCGCTTCCAGTCTCAACCGTCTTACTCCTCAACTACCTGTTTTCCTTTCCTACATCTTGCCTCTTCTGCTCACATATCATAAGCATCTATCATTATTCAACTTATATGATTCTATTCAACACATACTTTTATCTACCCTTCGTTCACCCAAATCCGATTAACGGATTGAAAGTTACGCAATAAACAAGTACACATCGAATATACAGACCGACAGTCAACCAACAAGTCACATATAACACATAATACGTCACATAATCGATGACATGTCATTTATAAAGAAGTTTCGGGACATAAATAGGCTTTCTAGTAATTAAAATGATTTTTAAAACATTTTTCGGAATTAAAACGGGTCGTTGGATCAATTTTGAAGTAATAAACAGGGTTCGGTTGGCCAATTCTGGCTCCGAAACAATTTTATAATGATTATCGAGCCTTGGAAACAATTTAGAATAATATTTTAAAGCTCGAAACTATTTTTCGAAATTTTTAAATCATTTTTAAATAATTAAATCTAATTAAATAATTAATTAAAATCAATTAATAATTAAATAAATCAATTAATTTTTGAATTAATTGACCAATTAATCAATTAAAAATTAACTAGAATTAATTAACTAATTAATTCATATTTATTTTTGAAATAAAAATAATTTTCGAAATTAAAATAATATTTTTTAGAATTTTCAGAAATTAAAAATGAATTTTTATAATAAAAATAAATAGGAAATATGATTTTTAAATAAATTGTAAACAGGAATCCTAAATTTGCAAGTTTTGGAAACCTGGGGGACCAAACTGTATCGTTTTCAAAACTACAGGTACTAAACTGTAATTTTCCAGGGGGGTCGCCGGAAAATAATCGGGGGTGGCCGGAGAATAATCGGGGGTGGCCGGAGAACTCGCCTCCGGCATCCTCCCACCACCATCACCTCCAGATTTACTCTACACAACACCAGGAACTTGTTCATGCAATCAAATCATTCAAATAACCCCAGACTTGGCCGGAAATTGGCCAAGAACATCGCCGGTTTTCGGCGAACATCGAAAATTTTAAAAACACAACTCCCTTCGATTCAGACATGCTCTGTTAACGAGCTATATACCAATCGATTGCAAATTTCATAAGGAACACAACCCACTATAAATCAACAGCTAATAACCCCTAAATCAAAAACCCCCAAATTTCAATTGAAAACATTCATACGGGTTATAAACCCTAATTTTAAAATTCGAAAATCAAACTCAAATTTGAACATGTTATTGAACTCCAAATCAGACGTATAATATATCAAAATCATCAGGAAAACAAGCTCTACAACATGCAATCATCAAATCATACAAACAATCATCCGAACAAAAAATCATATTTTTAATAAAATTAATTCGAAAATAAATAAAAATATAGAAAATAAACCTTGATTTCTGCAGTAAAACGAAGCTCAGCATCTGATAGAACACTTCAAATCCTTTGGATTGAGTACTCAAGCTTTGAAAACAGAGATCGGTAACGCCTTCGTTTTGTTGTTTGATTCTTAGAACAATTTATGAAATTAGGGTTTTTCTCTGAAAATTATATAATTTTCTGTCTGCAAATGATTTTGATACGAAATAAAATACGGGAAAAGGCTATTTATATTTACGGAAAATTAGTATCCCGTTGGATCATTCCGGATATAAAACGGTACGTTTATTTATAAAAACTGATCCAATCGGTATCGGTTTTCGGGATAATTATTCAAATCAGTACAATTTGTACCGCGGTCTTGGTTTCAGCGCCTGGTTACACGTATTAAGAGGTGATAATTGTAATAGTTTAATAAAAAGCTCCCGTTTATCGAAAATACTATTTTATTGATTTACCGTAATCGAATATTGTATCGAAAATGTTGCGCCGGGACCCGCGCAGGACAAACCGTACGCCGAATCGAAAAAGTCAAAATATGGAAAATACTCGGAATATTACAATTAGGTTAGGAAGGAGTTCTCGGAAGAGTTTCGGGTTCCAAAAATGTAACAACGGGTGACGTCGGTTGATTCCCGTTTTTATAAGATAGATTTTAAATACCCGGAAAAAGATTTTATAAATTTCATATGATTCTTATAAATTCATAAATCAACATAAAAATAATTAGGAAGATATGACAATTATCTATATTTTATTTTGGACATATAAAAATTAAAATACTCAATTAATATTATTTTTGAATATCCAAATACAGATAACACTTAACAATTTATTTACAGAATAGATACTGAACCCATATAATAATTATTTAATAGCAAAATAATTACACGATATATCCCGGATATTACATCCTTCCCCCCTTAAAAGGATTCTGTCCTCAGAATCTCCTAAGAAAACAAGTGAGGGTACGTTTCTCTCATATCACTTTCTAACTCCCAGGTTGATTCTTCAACCTTTGGGTTTCTCCACAATACTCTTACTAACTTTACCACTTTATTTCTCAATACTTTCTCTCTTTCTTCTAGAATCTCTATCGGACTCTCTACATATGATAAATCTGCCTGAAGCTCTATTGGCTCATATTCTATTACATTCCTGGAGTCTGGATTGCACTTCTTAAGCATTGATACGTGAAAAACATGGTGAATGTGCTCCATGTGTGGTGGTAACGCCAACTCGTAAGCTACTTTGCCAACGCGCTTTAGGATCTCAAAAGGTCTGACATATCTTGGACTTAGCTTCCCTTTCTTTCCAAACCTCGTTAGTCCTTTCCATGGTGATACTTTCAGTAATAGCAAGCTTCCTTCTTCAAATTCCATGTCTTTCCTTGACTGGTCTGTATATTTCCTCTGACGATCTTGTGCGGCTATTAATCTCTTCTAGATAATTTCAATAATTTCCTTTGTCTGCTGTACCAATTCAGGTCCAAGTATTTTGCGTTCTCCTACTTCGTCCCAATACACTGGAGATCTACATTTACGTCCATAAAGGGCTTCATAGGGTGGCATCCCAATGCTGGCGTGATAACTGTTGTTATAAGCAAACTCTACCAGAGGTAAATGCTCGTCCCAACTTCCTTTGAAATCAATAGCACAAACACGTAACATGTCCTCGATTGTCTGGATCGTTCTTTCACTTTGGCCGTCCGTCTGGGGATGATAGGTCGTACTCATATTCAATCTTGTTCCCAAACATTCTTGAAAACTTTTCCAAAATCTTGAATTAAATCTTGGATCTCGATCAGATACGATAGACACAGGAACTCCATGACGAACTACGATTTCCTTTAGGTACATATGGACCAACTTGTCGAGCGAAAATCTTTCATTTATAGGCAGAAAATGAGCTGACTTGGTAAGTCTATCCACTATAACCCAAATGGCATCATGATTAGCCCTTGTCCTTGGTAATCCAACTATAAAATCCATGTCAATATGTTCCCACTTCCACTCTGGAATCTCCAATGGCTGTAGCAATCCGCTTGATCTCTGATGCTCTGCTTTAACTCTCTGACAGGTATAACATTTGCTAACCCATTCCGCAATTTCCCTCTTCATATCCGGCCACCAATAATTTTCCTTTAAATCCCTGTACATTTTGGTACTCCCCGGATGGATGGAATATCTTGAACTATGTGCTCCTTGTAAAATTTCATTCTTCAGCTCCGTTACTGGTGGAATCCAAATTCTGGAAGAAAACCTCAGAATACCTTGATCATCCTTTTGTGTGCATAATTCTTCACCTACCAAACGATTTATATCCTGATCCATTACATCTTCCTGACCTTTCTTTATTTTCTCCAACAACTCCGGCTGGAATGTCATATTGTACACTTTTGCTTCCTCAGGCTTGCAAATTCTAATCTCCAATTCCAATTTCTGAAATTTCTTATATATCTCTTCAGGTACTGATAACTCATTTAACCTTTCCTTCCGACTCAATGCGTCTGCTACAATGTTCACTTTACCGGGATGATAATTAATCGAGCAATTATAATCTTTGATCAACTCTAACCATCTCCTTTATCTCATATTAAGTTCCTTCTGGGTAAATATATACTTCAAACTTTTGTGATCCGTATAAATCTCACACTTCTCTCCATAAAGGTAATGTCTCCAAATCTTTAAAGCAAACACTATGGCTGCTAGCTCCAAATCATGAGTAGGATACTTCTGTTCATGTGGTTTCAATTGCCTTGACGCATACGCAATCACCTTGTCGTGCTGCATTAGAACACATCCTAATCCTTTGTGAGAAGCATCGCTATAAATTACGAAATTCCCTTGATCGTCTGGAAGTGACAAAACAGGTGCCGTGATTAATCTTCGCTTCAATTCTTGAAAACTTTCTTCGCACTTGTCATTCCATATAAACTTTTCATTCTTTCGTGTAAGCTTTGTCAATGGTGTTGCAATCCTTGAGAAATTCTGGACGAATCGTCGGTAATATCCCGCCAATCCCAAGAAACTTCTTACCGCGGTGGGTGTTCTCAGTCTCTCCCAATTTGTAATTGCTTCGATCTTTGCTGGGTCCACTTTGATCCCTTCATTACTGACTATGTGTCCTAAGAACTGAACCTCCTGTAACCAAAACTCACACTTCGAGAATTTAGCATATAACTTCTTTTTCCTTAAAATCTCCAAAGTTGTTCTCAAATGTTCCACATGATCCTCTTCCGTCTTTGAATAAATTAAAATATCGTCTATAAACACAATAACGAACTTATCCAAATACTCCTTGAAAATTCTGTTCATCAGGTCCATAAACACTGCCGGGGCATTGGTCAATCCAAAAGACATTACTAAAAATTTATAATGTTCATACCTTGTTCGAAAAGCTGTCTTTGGTATATCTTATGGCTTGATCTTCAGTTGATGATATCCCAATCTTAAATCAATTTTGGAGAAGTACTTGGCTCCCTTCAATTGGTTAAACAAATCGTCAATTCTAGGTAACGGATACTTGTTCTTGATTGTAAGCTTATTGAGCTCCCTGTAGTCGATGCATAGTCTCATGCTTCCATCTTTCTTCTTGACAAATAATACCGGTGCTCCCCACGGAGACACACTGGGCCTGATTACTCCTTTCTCTAACAGCTCTTGCAATTGCTTCGCTAACTCTTTCATCTCAACGGGCGCCATTCTATATGGGGCCTTGGATACTGGTTTGGTTCCAGGTGCTAAGTCGATCGCAAATTTAATCTCTCTATCTGGAGGAAGTCCTGGTAATTCGTCGGGAAACACGTCTGAAAATTCATTCACTACTGGAATATCTTCAAGTTTTGCTGGCTCCTGACTTCTGTCGATCATATATGCTACAAAATGCTCACATCCTTGCCATAATAACTTCTTAGCTTGAATCATTGTTAAGAACTTCTTTACTTGCTTCTGTCCCTTGAACGTTACTATCCTTTCGTCTAGCGTTTGCACCATTACCTTCTTATTTCGACAATCTATCTGGGCATCATGTTTAGATAACCAATCCATCCCTAATATAACATCAAATTCTCCTAACTTAAATGGTATCAAATCTACACAAAACTTACTACCAGAGATCTCAATCTCATAATTCCCACAAACTTGGTTAACAGTTACACGTTCTTGATTTGCTAATTCCACAGTCATTATTTCATTTAAATACTCAACTGGGCAATTTAACTTACTAACAAAATCTTGTGAAATAAACGATCGAGTTGCTCCCGAATCTATTAACACTTTGGCACATAAAGAATTCACATTAAGCGTACCTTCCACGACATCCGTATCCTGGATAGCATCCTTCACAGACATGTCAAAAACTCTAGCCCTTGGAGTCTCATTCACTGTTGGGGTAGATCCCATAATCCTCAATGTATTACTGACTGGGGCTGGTGTCTTGCAATCCCTGGCCATATGTCCTGGCTTTCCATATTTGAAACATGTAAATCCAATGCCTGGAACCTTTACTGCTGGATTCCGGATAGGTTGATCCTTATTTGCTGGCTCTCTTGCTGGCTGATTTCGGCACTCCCTCGAATAGTGCCCTTTCTGGTTACATTTGAAACATACCACATTTAACTTATTACAAACTCTTCCATGCTTCTTTCCACATACTTGACAATCTGGAAAAGTTAGTCTCAACGGATTTGGCTGATTCCCATTAACTGGATGGTTGCCCTGGCCTCCGTCGCCTGCATTTTGTCTCTTGAAATTAAAATTTCTTCCTGGCTGAAACTTGCCCTTCTTAAAATTTGGAAACTTCCCTGGTTGTGACTGACCTTCATTCCCTTCAAGTTTTCTTTTCTTACTTTCCTTCTCCTTCTGTGACATCTCACTCTCTGTCTCCGCGATCATGGCCTTCTATACCACTCCTGCATAGGTCTCCAACTCAAAAATAGCTACCTTCCCTCTGATCCGTAGCTTCAAACCTTGTTGAAATCTCTTAGCTTTCTTCCTGTCAGTATCCACATACGACGGCACATACCTTGACAATTCCTCAAACTTACTCTCATAATCTGCCACCGACATGTTCCCTTACTTTAATTCTAAAAACTTCAGCTCCATCTGATCCTGGACAAACTGAGGAAAATACTTTTCTAAAAACAATTCCTTAAACCTCTCCCAAGTAATAGCATCTGTACCTTCCAATGTCTTCGCCATCTCCCATCAATAGGTGGCCTCATTCTTCAAATAGTAACTTGCAAACTCAACCTTCTGCTCCTCTTTCACTTTTACCAAGGCGAATGCCTTCTCTATTTCCTTTAACCACGCATTTGCTTCAATCGGCTCTAAGGAACCCTTGAATTCTGGTGGGTTTACTGCCTTAAAAGTTTTGAAGGTTACCTGGGGATTGGTCTGCCTTTGTTGTTGTTGTGCCAGGTGAACTATTTGTTGTGCCAAGATTTGAAGAATCTGGGCTATTGCTGGGTCTATGGGTCCTGGGTTCACATTCGGGTTTGTATCATCTTGGTTGTTATTGTTGTTGTTGTTGGTTTCTTCATTCTGGGTGTTGGTGCGGGTATTTCTTCTGGGAGGCATTTTCTGTAAAGAATCAAACAACTTATTTAGCTTTTGAATCAAATCTTTTACATAAAAGAAAAGTTTTGTAAAACAGAAATATCTCTTTTTGAAAACAGTTGTAACTAAGTAAATTGCATGCTTCTTTACAGAATATAAACAGTTATGGAAAACAGGGTACATGGTATCACAGGGTATAACTGGTGCAATAAATAAGGTAAAGTAAAACAGGTGTAATAAAGTAAATGACAGTGCTGGAAAGGAAAAGGTACTGATATATATAGATCAAAAGTTTAGGGTAGTACAAGCGTAAAGACGCTTCGAAAGTAAAAGCAAAAGGGTACAACAACCTACTCACTAGTCAGCATAGCTAGTCTATAAATATAACTCAAAAGTCTACTGATACACACTACACACTACTATACATACTATACAACCATAACAACACTGCTCAAAATCTCCATCTCTGAATCTCTGACTCATGGCAAGTCTGGACCTCCAATCTCCTCAAGTTCCTCTAGAACCCACTTAGCCCACTCCACTAAGAAATTAGGGGTGATGTCCTCATGTGTAGCCTCAGCAATCCTCACAGCAGCTGCTCTGTGAAATACCTGGAGCCTCTCTCTAAGTCGCCTCTCACCACTCCCAATCTCTCTAGTACACATGATATGTAGTAACTCCTGAATCTGTCCCTGAAGGAATCGTTGCTCCATAAGGCAAGCCTCAAACTGATGATATGGGACAGGATAGGAAGAGAACTGGAAAGGTACTCCTGTAGCTGAATGACCAGTAAAACCCGAATCAGCAGGTGGGGGTCCTCTGACGGGTGGCCTCATGCCTGGAGGTGGAATAGCCTGCAGTGGTACGGGCTGCAACACAGGTGGAGGTAAAATAGCCAATGCTGGTAGAATAACAGGACGTGGATCCAATGTTGGTACTCCAACTGAAGGCTCTGAGTGATCAGCTGATACGGGGATAAAGGAGTCGGCCATCGCTGCTATCTGAAATCATATCGCAATATAAGAATCTCGAACCACGACGCGAATTATACTAATACCGGTTATATCGAAGCACTCAACCTCTCGACGTTCTATCTCTCTATTCCTTACTTCTAATCCTAACCCTCTACCCATTCCCGTCAACCTAGGCTTATGTCAGTGACTTATAACCTGTAGCTCTGATACCAAACCTGTGGCGCCCTCCAAACCCGGGTCAGAAGTTTGGGGTCCACACACACACCTTATTTATAACCTGCTTATAATAATAATAAAGATAATAATAATATGTAGTGACCCTACTTACCAACTACCACGGATCGCAACAGGTTTAAGTGTGCACACAAGCCAAACACACTAATATATTACATACCGATCAAATCCCAACCATTCAAACTCAAAGTGAGTATTAAACATTAATACAAACTCTTACAAACTTAAATTATTCCAAAAGAAGCCTACTAGCTCAGCTTCCTCAACCTGAACCCCTAGCTCTCGCGCTGGACTAAGGATCCTCGCTACCAACTGGTTCCTTTTTAACTGGAAAGAATATAAACAACATCGCACAAATGAGCTAACTAGCTCAGCAAGTCACAATGACAAAACTGAGAATAATGATCATCAGGTAAATATGGTTATGATATCAAGTGAACAATGGATTATGACTTAGAATTGGATATAATACTTTTATTTTAAAAACCAAGGTTAGGCTGCTGATCAGTCACGCACTAACCCCGAGCAAAGCACACAGCATTGCTCTAACTACTGGATCCAAGACACACATTGGCCTAACTTGACCATTATATGGCCTGACCACGAATCTGGTCCACAATTTTATAAAAACAATCCAATTCTAACATAATAACAGAATAAGCAATAATAAACAATAAACAGAATCATTAACAACATTGGATGTTCCATAATGAAATGGTTTCAGTGTTCATAAGGATTAATATGGCATTTTCAAAGCTTAGCTGTTGGGTAATGAAAGAATTGGATAACAAAGGAATCAGTGTTTCAAGGTTTCAAGGATTTTGCCTTTCAAAGCATAGGATACAATGGTTTGAGTGTGTGGGTAATTCGATTCAGTGTTCGGTATTTAGTTTGTATGTATTTGTGGAGTAGTATCATATATTTGTGGTTCGTGTTTGGGTATACAACAATCAATGGTCTAGAATGAATCAGGTTTACGGCTTAAGATCAAAACTGGAATCAGGGTTTAGGTTTCAGTGCTTCAAAGCACTTGCAATATCAACAAGACTACCAAGTACTACAATATCTCGAGAAAGTTTAGAACACTTGCCTGGTATTAGCTTACTATACTGCACTCGCTTCCAGTCTCAACCGTCTTACTCATCAACTACCTGTTTCCTTTTCCTACGTCTTGCATCTTCTGCTCACATATCATAAGCATCTATCATTATTCAACTTATATGATTCTATTCAACACATATTGTTAGTCCCTTAACAATGAAGCAAGAATTACAGAAGGGGGGTTGAATGGAATTCTTGAACCTTTTTCTTGAAATAAAAATGTTCAACTCGATTATTGATATATTTGTTTTGATTAGCACAATGCGGAATATAAACTTGAATGAATCAAAACACAAGTAATTAAAAACAAGAGTCTTTAAAAACTTTCTGGTGGATTTAAACAATTCCACCAGAGATATATATAATATATCGAGAGGACTCTGTGTGCAGAAATGCCCACAGCTGCTTACAAATGGAACTGCTGAGAAAACAGGAAATGCTAAAGATTATGCTTACAAAGATTTCTCTGTTTTTGTGTTTCTCAACTATCTCAGTTATTTTTCTATTTGCTACTCTCTTGATTTATATAATACCAAGATTACAAAGTTAAAAAGACTGAACAAATATAAAATCTAATAGTCTTAATCTTTGCTGCTTTTTGTCCTCTATTACCCAGTTAATGGGCTTCCACAATGTGTTTGTATCCAACTCGACGGCTGTGTGTCAGCTTTCACTGTTCAACTGATGTTTAAATTCTTGATATGATCATCCGTCGACTTTCAGATCATCCATCGATGACTTGATTGATCATCCGTCGACTGCTATGTTAAACATATGTTGATAGTCATTTGATCATCCGTCGAAGGCTTTGTTAATCATCCGTCGGTAGCTATTTTGGCACTTGACTTCATTTCACTTATACAGAATTACAAGACATTACTTATGTACAATTTATCAACCTATTCTGCATATCTAGTTAAAGTCAACATGACTTATATGCTACTACAGATTCTATACAAAGGTGCATACATCACTGTGCTACAGACTTATTATTACATAAGCTACTCACTCGATGGATAATAAGTTAATCATCCGTCGGGACTATAATGAGTTATCCGTCGGGACTATAATTCTTATCTGTCGAGTGCTACATTATTTCACTAAGTAAAATCTACTTAGATGTTTTGTTTAAGTGATCATCAAGTACACAACATATTCACAACAATCTCCCCCAATTTATGTCTACTGGAATTGTAGCCATAAATTAAGAGACGCTTGATGATAACAAAACATCCTAAACATATATCTTTAAAGATAAGTAGATAAAACTGAAAGTGCTTCAATTAAACAAAATGTACAAGGTTTGGCTCACAGTCAGTTCAAGATGCTCCTCTAGCCTGAGCAGATTTTTCTAGTTTCTTGAAGGTCTAGATCTTCTTCCAAGCTCTCTGTTGTTTTCTTCAATTTGATTCTGGAGCTGCCTGTGGAATTCTAGTTCATCAGATTCTGAGAGATCTAGCATTTCTTGCATCTCCAAGAGAGTCTCATTGCTAGAGATACTCAATTGGTCTTCTAGTCTGAAAAATCTTCTCATACCCTTGTCAGCCATGAATTCCATCAGCCAGTAGGGCCTTAGATGCACTCTTCTTCCTGTGTATGGGATGATTAGAGTCTTTGGGAGTGCATCTTTAGCTCTAACACTCCTCAGTTCTTCAATCTTCTTCAATACTAGTCTTCTTGCAGTTACATTGAACCAAAAGTTTTTCTTGAAGGATGAATAGACTTTGATCAACACAGCTTGGCTTTCTTGAAGTATCCTGTGAAGAGGCCACTGCATCTCCCTTCCTCCTTTGTACTTGAACACCAACCTTTCAGGTAGGATACTGTATGCATCAATTGCCCTTACTTCATCCAGTTCATCCAGATAAAGGTTTAGATCTGAGAATTCTTTGATGTCACACAAGTACAAGTAGTCTTCCCTGTTGACCTTGGGTTGAGCTTTGACTACTGACTTGGATTTGAGAGGTGGCAGCTTCACTTTCTTGACTGCCCTTGATTTTGTCCTTCTTGGCTTAGTAAGAATTGGCAAGTTGAAGTTAGGAATTGGTAATTTATCCCACTCTATTAGCTCATCCTTTGGCACAATAAGCTCTCCATGTATGTTCCTGTAGGGGTCCACCACCCTTATGTCTTCAAATACCACAGAGGGCTTTGATGCTAGAGTTTTAGCTTGAGTGGATTCCTTAGGAAATTGATCTTCCAATTCCTTGTCAACAACATCCAGTTTCCTTTTTGTTCTTCTAGCCAATTCCTTCTTTCTTGGGGATTTCTTCTGTTCTTCAATCTTCTTCTTTGATTCAGCAGCTTCAGATGGTTGAGAGGGAATTTGTTGAGAAGAGTTCACAGCCTGTAGCTTGGCTAAGATGGCAATCTGCTCTTTCTTTTGTTTAGATTTCTTTGCATCTAGAGCAGCTTGCCTCTTTTCCTTCTTTAATCTTGCTTTCTCTTCTTTCTTTGCTTGAGCAAATTACGGATGTCCAGCTACCACACAAATTTCCTTTCCATTTCTGAATATCTTAGCAATTCTCCTTTTTGAGGCTGAATCAGCTGGATCTTTATAGAAGACAATGGATCTTGACAGAAGCTTCTTTTCATCAGGCTTGGGTGTCTCATACACAGTATCCAAGGGATTCTTCAAAGATGACTTTGAATAATTTGCCCTTGGTTTGAGAATTATTTCAGCCTTTTGTGATTTGATGTAGGAAGATTGTCCTTTCTCCAGATAGTTCATGCTCATCTCATTCACACTGATTGGCTTGACATGAGAGTGATGGATGGCTGACTTAACTGGCTCCTTGACTAGTTCAAACTTTTTCTGAATTTCCTCATCAATCTTTTCCCAGTTGATTAAACTCAACTTTCCTTTTTCAGCAACTTTCAAATTTGTTGTTACGGCTTCAATTAGATCTATACCATCTGCAACTGGTGGCTTGGAGATAGTAATTGAAGGTACAATTACTTTGTTGATTTGTACTAGAAGATTCTCCCCCTCTGATGGTCCTTTCTCCCCCTTACTTGATTCTCTCTCCCCCTTTTTGTTATCATCAAGTTGAGGAGTTAGGCCTTGTGCTTTAGCCAGTTGCATGAGAAGATTGGTCTGAGTCTGTTAATTTTGAAGAAGAATAGCCACTGAATCTTCAATAACTTGAACTCTGTTTTCCAGCTTGGCTAGCTTCTTTTCAGAGTCTGATTCTCTCCTCAATCTTAGTAGTAGATCTTGCATGGTACCATATGGCATTACTGAATCCAGCTTCTCAGAGTTATAGGTCTTTAAGTCAGCTATATCTCTTTTCAATTCATCCACACTGAGATTATGTCTTAAGTGCTGGATCTTCATTAGATGTAGAGAGTCTAGGTGAGCTTGAAGAACAGCCTTGGTACCAGCATCTGAAGTTTCCTGAAGGGCCTGTTGAATAGCCATTACTTGTTTGACCGAAGACACCTCAAATTGTCCTGGTGTAGATTCCTTTGCCCATGCCCATTCAGGTAAACTTAAAGCAGAACTTGGGCCTTCAGCTCCCCCTAAGTTCATGCTTCCATCCAAAGAACCAGAGTCATCATCATTAGAATTTACTCCAAATTCTTCAGATGGCTCTCCAGCTTGAGAAGGCATCATGTTAACAGCAGCTTTATCTCTTTGAAGAGATTCTGTGGTGTGCACCAGATTCAAAGTCTGCTCTGCCTCCACATTGCCCTGAGCAGCCAACAATTGATAGGCTAACACAGGATGAGTAAAAGTGTCAGCATCCAAGGAAATGTTATCAATTACAGCTTTGTAATGTTGCTGAAATTGTCTTTCCTTTTCAGCATCATCCACAATCATTGACTCACTAGCAATGGCTGGATCCACCCTTATTTCTCCCGTACCTGCCTATCTCTCATATTCTCTCTTTTGTTGCATCAGGGTCTCACCCTGGCTCCCCACCCTCACACCCTCACCTTCACCTACTAAGGTGGGACTCCTCTCACTCACTTTTGCCAATCCTGAAGAAATGGATTATTGAGATTCACTCTTTTCCTCTCCTTTTGCCTGGGAGCAACCCAGCCTCTCACTCAATGCACTCTCCTCTCTCAGTCCTAAGAGTGATTGTATTACCACTAAATCTTCTGCACTTGAAATTATTGAAGATTGAAGTTGTGCAGAGACACTCGACGGATAAGTGATATCCGTCGGGTGAGTGGTAAAGCCATCCGACGGATAACTGCTGTTAAGCTTATCCGTCGGGATACAATCACTACTCGACGGATGAGCAATATCCATCGAGAGAGTAGAAATGAATGAGGTAGGAAGAGAAACTATTATAGACTCTGTGTTGATTGAAGTTATTTGAGGCACAAAAGTCACAATAGAATCTGAAAGAATTGGCAAGTGAGCCAACAAATCATTAAAAAGATGATGCTCACTTGCACTAGATTTTGGCTTCCCCAACAGAGTTAAAGAAGGGGAATCAGGAATTGAAGTGTTTATCATGTCCACTTCCAGTGAGTTAGTTGGTGAGTATGGTGTTTCAGTGGCTTCTATAATGAGAGATTTTGGCTGTGACTCCACATTTATTGGAGCCACATCAATCTGAATTTGAGAAGGTGCAGGGACTGTGTCTTTAGCACCAATTTGCACTGTGTGTGTGCCCTGTACATCCCCAGTTGTTTTGGATTTCTTCTTTCTAGTGTAAATTTGGGGTGAGCTTGTGTCCCTGACCCTTTTGGCCTGTGCTCTTGGATGAGAGCTGTTAGATATATTTGATAATGTCATGGCTAATATGTTTTATGTTTAGATTTCAGATCTTATTTGAACAGAACAAATCAGTACTTAACTGATCAGTACTTATACTGGACGTCAGAACTTAAGGGATATCAGTACTTATGTTATCAGGAGATAAGCATCAGGAGATAGATATCAGAACTTAAGTGCTGAAGGACGATCAGATAAGGACAGTAGCTGATTGAAGTTAAGAAGATCAAGATAAACATAAGAAGAGATATGCATGAAGAAGGAATTCCGTGAAGAATGGAATACTTGGAATAGAAGATATCTGATTGATATATATTAGGAAGCAGAATTATATTCCATATCAATTAGCGATTATCTTGTAACTGTGTAGTATATAAACACAGACATAGGGTTTACACTATAAGTGTTATCATTATCGAGAATATTATTTACTGTAACTCTAGCAGCTCTCGTGATATTTTGTTCATCACTGAGAGATAACAGTTTCAGATTGTAACAGAGTTTATTGTTTCAATAAAGTTTGTTTTCTGTTACATAAGTTCTTGAAGTTTGATTTGATTGTAATAAACACTGTATTCACCCCCTCTACAGTGAAAGTGTGACCTAACAAGTGGTATCAGAGCCTTCTGTTAACACACATACAGTTAAAGATCCAAACACAATCATGTCTGACACAGAAACTCCAACTAAGCCTACCAAAACTGAGGAATCATCAAAGACATCAACTCAGAGTCGATATGAAACAGATTCTGGTAAATGCTGATCCTGCTACTTACAAATCTGTTTACTCAAATGTTCAACCAACTCACCATAACCAAAATCCATCAACCTCAGTACCTACCTCTCATTCTACTCAACCTACCCTCAGAACTTATCTCAAATCCTATCTCTCCACTTCACAGACTGCTCAACCTTCTTCTTCAGCACCTACTGTGAAGCCTACATCCTCTAAGCCAAAGAGAACAAAGACTGTTCCTCAAACACCTTAAAAGAGGAGAAGCATTACTTTGAGAGATGAATCAGATTCTGAGGATCAGATTCCCTCTTCAGAACCTGTGGTAAATGAAGCTGAGAAGGCAACTTCTCAGACGGATTCTGCAATTGGGGGTTCTAGGCTTCTCAAGAGGCTTAGACGTATGACGGTTCCTGAAACTCCCAAGGAATCCAAATCAACAAGGAAGTACAAGAAACAGAGGGCACAAAGGCCAGTTTCAGATGATGAGGAGGAAGCAGCTAAGGAAGGGGATCAGGAATCTCTGATCTCACAAGACAAGGAATTTGCTCCAGTCACTTCTTCTCCATCAACTCCATCTCAGGAACCTGTATCTGACAAGGCTAATTCACCTTCTATGTCTCTTGTTGATCCAGGCACAAGTGCTGACATTGATATTCAGAACCTGGTTGTGCCTGAAATACTTTTCTTAGAAGCTCCAACAGCAAATAATCCTTCCACAACACCTGTTACTGATGCTGTTCAAACTCCTGAGTTATCACGAACACCTTCTCTGCATCAAGATGCTGATGATCAGATTTTAGGTGCGCATCAGGATATGGCTGTTGATCAGAACTTAGTATCAGATCAGCAATTCGAGGATGTTGAAGCCTCCATTGCTACTCACACAGTTGTCTTATCAGAAGATACTGATTCTCTAAGTTCTGATGCTGCAAATGTTGGAGATACTGGTGAGGCTGCTACAACTGTAGATGCTGATGAAGCAGGTCCTTCAGGACATACTCCTCCACTGACTCTTCCTAAGTCTGAACTGGTAAAGGAGTTTGTTATCAGGGATGCACCAGTACCTTGGAGTGAAACTCCTGCAGGTCAGGAGTGGACTAAGGAATGGAACTCAGTTTCATGTGTTCCAAATGCTTTACATCTTGCTGAGCACTTGACTAAAGCTGATGAAATGTTACATTCTGATGATTTTAAAACCCAGCTTAGAGTCACTGCATTGAGTACTAAACATCTACAAGGTCTTCATTCCAACACTCATGCAGAGCTACACAAGATTCAGGAGAACTTTATCAAACAGGAACAAGTTTGGAAAATTGATAAGAAAAAGTTCTTTCAACCTACTATTGACAGGGTTGCTTATATTGAGAAAACTCAAGAGAAGCAACAAGCTCAGATTGATCAAATTCTGATAAATCAAGCTTCTCAGCAATCGCAACTTACTGAAATCCAGACCTCAGTGGAACTACTTATCTCTCTTTTATTACCTGCTGATCCCAAAAAGGGGGAGAAGGTAATTAAGTCCAAATGCAAAACCAACAAGTCACTGCAAGGAAAGGATGATGGAAAAGATGACCAAGGAAACTCTGGAATGGGTAGTGGTCATAGTCAAGGTAGAAGGTTTACATCAAGACAAGCTAGTCACAGAACAAGTTCTGATACTGGGAAAAGAATAAGTTCTGCTGCTGGTAAAAGGATAAGTTCTGATGAACTTCTAGATCTTGATGAGGAAATGTCAAGACAGTTATTTCTTCAAGAAAACCCAGGGATGGACTTGGAAAGTTTAAAGGAAGAAGAAGCCAGACTTAAATCAGAGAAAGTCACATCTAAATCTGAAGCTTCTGGTAAAAAGTTACTTCCAAAACCTAAAGGCATTGTGATCAAAGAAAGGATACATACTGAAGAAACTTTGGCTAGATCACAACCACAGATAGATCCAAGATCCAAGGGTAAAGAAAAGGTTGGTGAACCTATCAAGCCTTATGTACCTCCTGAGGAAGAAGAAATTACTGATGGAAAAGATGATCTTGCTCTGACTTCAAGAAAAGTTCTTAAAACAACCTCTGACATGGCTCAAGTTGTTCAGAGTCAAGAAATTGTAAGTTCTGATATTCAGAAGAAGCAAGTAACCTCTGACAGTGCTCAAGTTAACTTGATATCAGAAAATAAATCTAAAACACTCTTACCAGGATTCACTAAAGCAAAACAGACTCAATCTTTGAAGACTACTCCAAGTGGTTTTGAAGCAAGAGTAGTTACTGGAAAGGAAGCTAGAGATAAAACTGGATTGGGAAGTGCTGATGAAAGAAGAGTACACAACACTACCGATGATCCAACTTCCTTGAGTGAACCAGGTATTGGAGCAACTCCTGAGAGATTGAATCAAATAGAATCTGTACAGATGGTTTACCATACCTCCTTGAAAGAATACATCATGTTGTATTTCATGACAGATGGTAGGGTTTATCATATAAGACAAAATGCCATTCCTTTGAAGTATTTTGAAGAATTGGAGCATGTACTTTTCTTACTTCAAGTGGATAACAGAATAACAGAGACTGCTGCAAACTACTTAAAAGAACAGATTCAGAGACAGAAAAGGCTTTATTCTGTTAAGTCTGACAGCAGATATGTTCCAAAGTACAGAAATCACAATGGTGATATTGTTGATATAAAGCCTAATACTGCACAGATCAGAACATATCTTGGTATTAAGGGGCTTGAATTCAATCTAGAGTCTAACAAAGCTTATGTCATAAGACTAGATCGGGAGTTGAGAAAAGCAAAGATTAATGATCTCAGAGCTGCAATATTTCAAACTGGTGAAGATACTGCAGAGCTTAAAGATGTCAAACGGAGAATGATTGATGAACTCAGATATGCTGAGAAATGTTTGTTGAAGAATTATCTCAGAACAACTCCTGACATCAGAGAGATCAGAAAATGATGAAGCCAAGTCAAAGATCTACAACTACTTAAATTCTGATGTGTATACAGACCAAAGTTGTTATCAGAAGTTGAATTGGTAAAAGCTTTAAGGACTGTAAGTTGTAGTTATCTTGTCTATTTCTCATGCATTTGTACTTAATGTTTTTGACATCATCAAATATCTGTTAAACTTGTATATTTTGCTAATTTACAAGTTGGGGGAGATTGTTAGATATATTTGATAATGTCATGGCTAATATGTTTTATGTTTAGATTTCAGATCTTATTTGAACAGAACAAATCAGTACTTAACTGATCAGTACTTATACTGGACGTCAGAACTTAAGGGATATCAGTACTTATGTTATCAGGAGATAAGCATCAGGAGATAGATATCAGAACTTAAGTGCTGAAGGACGATCAGATAAGGACAGTAGCTGATTGAAGTTAAGAAGATCAAGATAAACATAAGAAGAGATATGCATGAAGAAGGAATTTCGTGAAGAATGGAATACTTGGAATAGAAGATATCTGATTGATATATATTAGGAAGCAGAATTATATTCCATATCAATTAGCGATTATCTTGTAACTGTGTAGCATATAAACACAGACATAGGGTTTACACTATAAGTGTTATCATTATCGAGAATATTATTTACTGTAACTCTAGCAGCTCTCGTGATATTTTGTTCATCACTGAGAGATAACAGTTTCAGATTGTAACAGAGTTTATTGTTTCAATAAAGTTTGTTTTCTGTTACATAAGTTCTTGAAGTTTGATTTGATTGTAATAAACACTGTATTCACCCCCTCTACAGTGAAAGTGTGACCTAACAAGTGGTATCAGAGCCTTCTGTTAACACACATACAGTTAAAGATCCAAACACAATCATGTCTGACACAGAAACTCCAACTAAGCCTACCAAAACTGAGGAATCATCAAAGACATCAACTCAGAGTCGATATGAAACAGATTCTGGTAAATGCTGATCCTGCTACTTACAAATCTGTTTACTCAAATGTTCAACCAACTCACCATAACCAAAATCCATCAACCTCAGTACCTACCTCTCATTCTACTCAACCTACCCTCAGAACTTATCTCAAATCCTATCTCTCCACTTCACAGACTGCTCAACCTTCTTCTTCAGCACCTACTGTGAAGCCTACATCCTCTAAGCCAAAGAGAACAAAGATTGTTCCTCAAACACCTTAAAAGAGGAGAAGCATTACTTTGAGAGATGAATCAGATTCTGAGGATCAGATTCCCTCTTCAGAACCTGTGGTAAATGAAGCTGAGAAGGCAACTTCTCAGACGGATTCTGCAATTGGGGGTTCTAGGCTTCTCAAGAGGCTTAGACGTATGACGGTTCCTGAAACTCCCAAGGAATCCAAATCAACAAGGAAGTACAAGAAACAGAGGGCACAAAGGCCAGTTTCAGATGATGAGGAGGAAGCAGCTAAGGAAGGGGATCAGGAATCTCTGATCTCACAAGACAAGGAATTTGCTCCAGTCACTTCTTCTCCATCAACTCCATCTCAGGAACCTGTATCTGACAAGGCTAATTCACCTTCTATGTCTCTTGTTGATCCAGGCACAAGTGCTGACATTGATATTCAGAACCTGGTTGTGCCTGAAATACTTTTCTTAGAAGCTCCAACAGCAAATAATCCTTCCACAACACCTGTTACTGATGCTGTTCAAACTCCTGAGTTATCACGAACACCTTCTCTGCATCAAGATGCTGATGATCAGATTTTAGGTGCGCATCAGGATATGGCTGTTGATCAGAACTTAGTATCAGATCAGCAATTCGAGGATGTTGAAGCCTCCATTTCTACTCACACAGTTGTCTTATCAGAAGATACTGATTCTCTAAGTTCTGATGCTGCAAATGTTGGAGATACTGGTGAGGCTGCTACAACTGTAGATGCTGATGAAGCAGGTCCTTCAGGACATACTCCTCCACTGACTCTTCCTAAGTCTGAACTGGTAAAGGAGTTTGTTATCAGGGATGCACCAGTACCTTGGAGTGAAACTCCTGCAGGTCAGGAGTGGACTAAGGAATGGAACTCAGTTTCATGTGTTCCAAATGCTTTACATCTTGCTGAGCACTTGACTAAAGCTGATGAAATGTTACATTCTGATGATTTTAAAACCCAGCTTAGAGTCACTGCATTGAGTACTAAACATCTACAAGGTCTTCATTCCAACACTCATGCAGAGCTACACAAGATTCAGGAGAACTTTATCAAACAGGAACAAGTTTGGAAAATTGATAAGAAAAAGTTCTTTCAACCTACTATTGACAGGGTTGCTTATATTGAGAAAACTCAAGAGAAGCAACAAGCTCAGATTGATCAAATTCTGATAAATCAAGCTTCTCAGCAATCGCAACTTACTGAAATCCAGACCTCAGTGGAACTACTTATCTCTCTTTTATTACCTGCTGATGCCAAAAAGGGGGAGAAGGTAATTAAGTCCAAATGCAAAACCAACAAGTCACTGCAAGGAAAGGATGATGGAAAAGATGACCAAGGAAACTCTGGAATGGGTAGTGGTCATAGTCAAGGTAGAAGGTTTACATCAAGACAAGCTAGTCACAGAACAAGTTCTGATACTGGGAAAAGAATAAGTTCTGCTGCTGGTAAAAGGATAAGTTCTGATGAACTTCTAGATCTTGATGAGGAAATGTCAAGACAGTTATTTCTTCAAGAAAACCCAGGGATGGACTTGGAAAGTTTAAAGGAAGAAGAAGCCAGACTTAAATCAGAGAAAGTCACATCTAAATCTGAAGCTTCTGGTAAAAAGTTACTTCCAAAACCTAAAGGCATTGTGATCAAAGAAAGGATACATACTGAAGAAACTTTGGCTAGATCACAACCACAGATAGATCCAAGATCCAAGGGTAAAGAAAAGGTTGGTGAACCTATCAAGCCTTATGTACCTCCTGAGGAAGAAGAAATTACTGATGGAAAAGATGATCTTGCTCTGACTTCAAGAAAAGTTCTTAAAACAACCTCTGACATGGCTCAAGTTGTTCAGAGTCAAGAAATTGTAAGTTCTGATATTCAGAAGAAGCAAGTAACCTCTGACAGTGCTCAAGTTAACTTGATATCAGAAAATAAATCTAAAACACTCTTACCAGGATTCACTAAAGCAAAACAGACTCAATCTTTGAAGACTACTCCAAGTGGTTTTGAAGCAAGAGTAGTTACTGGAAAGGAAGCTAGAGATAAAACTGGATTGGGAAGTGCTGATGAAAGAAGAGTACACAACACTACCGATGATCCAACTTCCTTGAGTGAACCAGGTATTGGAGCAACTCCTGAGAGATTGAATCAAATAGAATCTGTACAGATGGTTTACCATACCTCCTTGAAAGAATACATCATGTTGTATTTCATGACAGATGGTAGGGTTTATCATATAAGACAAAATGCCATTCCTTTGAAGTATTTTGAAGAATTGGAGCATGTACTTTTCTTACTTCAAGTGGATAACAGAATAACAGAGACTGCTGCAAACTACTTAAAAGAACAGATTCAGAGACAGAAAAGGCTTTATTCTGTTAAGTCTGACAGCAGATATGTTCCAAAGTACAGAAATCACAATGGTGATATTGTTGATATAAAGCCTAATACTGCACAGATCAGAACATATCTTGGTATTAAGGGGCTTGAATTCAATCTAGAGTCTAACAAAGCTTATGTCATAAGACTAGATCGGGAGTTGAGAAAAGCAAAGATTAATGATCTCAGAGCTGCAATATTTCAAACTGGTGAAGATACTGCAGAGCTTAAAGATGTCAAACGGAGAATGATTGATGAACTCAGATATGCTGAGAAATGTTTGTTGAAGAATTATCTCAGAACAACTCCTGACATCAGAGAGATCAGAAAATGATGAAGCCAAGTCAAAGATCTACAACTACTTAAATTCTGATGTGTATACAGACCAAAGTTGTTATCAGAAGTTGAATTGGTAAAAGCTTTAAGGACTGTAAGTTGTAGTTATCTTGTCTATTTCTCATGCATTTGTACTTAATGTTTTTGACATCATCAAATATCTGTTAAACTTGTATATTTTGCTAATTTACAAGTTGGGGGAGATTGTTAGATATATTTGATAATGTCATGGCTAATATGTTTTATGTTTAGATTTCAGATCTTATTTGAACAGAACAAATCAGTACTTAACTGATCAGTACTTATACTGGACGTCAGAACTTAAGGGATATCAGTACTTATGTTATCAGGAGATAAGCATCAGGAGATAGATATCAGAACTTAAGTGCTGAAGGACGATCAGATAAGGACAGTAGCTGATTGAAGTTAAGAAGATCAAGATAAACATAAGAAGAGATATGCATGAAGAAGGAATTTCGTGAAGAATGGAATACTTGGAATAGAAGATATCTGATTGATATATATTAGGAAGCAGAATTATATTCCATATCAATTAGCGATTATCTTGTAACTGTGTAGCATATAAACACAGACATAGGGTTTACACTATAAGTGTTATCATTATCGAGAATATTATTTACTGTAACTCTAGCAGCTCTCGTGATATTTTGTTCATCACTGAGAGATAACAGTTTCAGATTGTAACAGAGTTTATTGTTTCAATAAAGTTTGTTTTCTGTTACATAAGTTCTTGAAGTTTGATTTGATTGTAATAAACACTGTATTCACCCCCTCTACAGTGAAAGTGTGACCTAACAAGAGCTTTGTTCAATAGCCATATCCTTTTGGGAGATGCAGTTAGAAGTGAGCTTTTGTCCTTTTTAAGCATTGCAGTTTGTTGGGAAACTGCAGTGTGGCTAGGCTGGGATTCACTTAACTCTCCAACCTTATCCTTGGGGTTTCTTTGATGTTCACCCCTTCCCTCACCTATCTGACCCTCCTTCACACTCCCCTCTTTGGCTTTGGTAGATTTTTCAACTGGTACCTTTTGAGAGATACCAGAGGGGGTTTTCTTTGATTTGGATTTGGAAATTACAGTTGATTTGGCAGCTTTGGTAGGCAACTGTTTGGTCATTGTCACAGTTGTCATAGCTATGCTTGAAGTCAAAGAAATAGAGGAGATTGGAATAGTTGAGGGTATGGATGAACTTACCTCATTTACCTGAGGTGTCAGCATTACAGGGAAATAGAACATTGGCGCATCCCTATGGTGGTTGGCTCTGTTCAAATCTGCAATGATTCTTCTCTCTTGAACCCAACAAGCTAATTTGTTGTTTGGGTTCTCAAGTGCAATCTCTTGACAAAGATGGTTAGCCAATAGCATAAAAAATCTAGCATAATATATGTTCTTTCCCCTTTTGGCTAACTCACCTAGTTTAAAACCTAACTCATATATGACAAGGTCACTGAAATTGTAAAATTTGTCTGTAACTAGCATGTATAGCATGTTAAGCATGGAAATGTTCACAGAATCAAAATTACTGACTTTTCCAGAGAAAACTTAAGTTACAACATCACACATAAAACTCCATTCCTTCCTAAGACCTAATCTCCTAATTTCACTTAGCTTATTAGTAGGAAGTGCATAATGCATGGAGTTAAGCATATTGATCAAATCAGTGTCAGTGTGTGGTAAAGTTACATTATCATCAGGAATCTTGAAACATGATTTTATCACATCACTATTGATACAAAATTCATTACCTTTGATGGTCAGAGTGATGGTTTTGTCAGTAGAGTTGTAAATTGCAGAGGTCCATATCTCTTCTACAACTTCACAAAAGATTGTGGGTGATTCAAGCATGGCAAAACTTAACTTGCAGTTCTTCACGAAGTCCATCATCTTGTGATAGTCTTCTGATTGCTAAATGCCCTTGTTGATCAAAGCAGTGAAGTTGTTCTTCTCATAAATGAACCCAGTCTAAGACATAATCTTTACTACAGGTGCCATTGTTAGAGAAGGAAAGCTTGAAGAGAAAGAGGATTTTTGCTTGAGAGAGAATGAAATAAACACAGTTGAATTTGAGAATGATAAAAGAAAATGATTAGAATGAAATAAGCTTTTATACTTTGCTCAAAAACAACTGATGAAAATAATAAAGAAAAGTAAATTACCCAATAAAAATTGCCTAAAATAGCCGTTTAAAAATAAACTGTAAAAATTCCACCCATTATCCGTCGTGTAATGCTTACAAACTGTAAGTATACTCGATGGATAATGTTCAGGGAATTAACGGTTAAGATTTAGACACTTTGACGGATGAGGATAAACTGTTATCCGTCGAGTTTTAAAAGATTCCAGAAAAATAATTGATTTTTATTTGCACATTGTATATCGACGGATGACTCAACTCGATGGATAATGGTCATCCGTCGAGATGAAAATTTTGACTTAGCCAAAATTTCATCCAAGACTAAAAAATCAGTTAAATTTCTGACTACTTTTCAACTTGCAAAAATAACTCAGATAGATTCAAGAGTAATTAAGCATACCTAACTCACTTACCAACCTATAAAAGGTGGATTCATCCAGTGGCTTGGTAAAAATTTCTGCAAGTTGCTTCTCACTTGGAACAAAATGTAACTCTACAGTACCATTCATTACATGTTCCCTTATGAAATGGTACTTGATGTCTATGTGCTTTGTCCTTGAATGTTGCACTGGATTTTCAGTGATGGCAATTGCACTTGTGTTATCACAGAAAATAGGAATCCTTTCAACTTGCAAACCATAGTTTAGTAATTGATTTTTCATCCATAAAATCTGTGCACAGCAACTGCCAGCAGCAATATATTCAGCTTCAGCTGTAGAAGTAGAAACTGAATTTTGCTTTTTACTGAACCAGGACTCAAGCTTGTCTCCTAAAAATTGGCAGGTTCCTGTTGTGCTCTTTCTATCAATTCTGCAACCTGCATAATCTGCATTTGAATAACCAGTTAGATCAAAACCAGAATCTCTAGGATACCAAATGCCAAGTTTTGGTGTTCCCTTGAGATATCTGAAAATTCTCTTGATAGCTATCAAGTGAGACTCTCTAGGATCAGCCTGAAATCTAGCACATAAATATGTAGCAAACATTATATCTGGCCTACTAGCTGTTAAGTACAGAAGTGAGCCAACCATTCCTCTATAGCTTGAAATATCCACAGACTTTTCAGTAGTGTTTAGTTCAAGCTTAGTTGCAGTGGCCATGGGAGTTTTTGCAGATGTGCAATCCATTAGATCAAACTTCTTTAAAAGATCAAAAATATATTTAGTTTGACTAATGAATATTCCATCACTAACTTGCTTAACTTGTAAACCAAGAAAGTAAGTTAGTTCTCCCATCATACTCATTTCATACTTACTTTGCATCAGTTTGGCAAACTTTTTACAAAGTTTCTCATCGGTAGAGCCAAAGATAATATCATCTACATAAATTTGAACAAGTATTCTAGAGCCATTAACATTTCTGAAAAATAAAGTTTTATCTACAGTACCTCTTGTGAAGTGATTTTCCAAAAGGAACTTTGATAAAGTGTCATACCAGGCTCTAGATGCTTGCTTCAGTCCATAAAGTGCTTTCAGTAGATAATAGACATACTCTGGAAAATTTGGATCTTCAAAGCCAGGAGGTTGACTAACATACACTTCTTCCTCCAAATATCCATTCAGAAAGGCACTTTTGACATCCATTTGATAGACCTTGAAATTGGCATGGGCTGCATAGGCTAAGAAGATTCTGATGGCTTCAAGTCTTGCAACAGGAGCAAATGTTTCATCAAAATCTATTCCTTCTTGCTGGCAATAGCCTTTAGCAACCAATCTGGCTTTGTTCCTTACTACTATGCCATTTTCATCCATATTGTATCTGAATACCCATTTGGTGTCTATTGGATTCTTTCCTTTAGGCTTGGGTACCAGCTTCCAAACTTTATTCCTTTCAAATTGGTTTAGCTCCTCCTGCATAGCTAAAATCCAATCAGGATCTAACAAGGCTTCTTCTACCTTCTTTGGTTCTTCCTTTGACAGAAAGCTGCTATATAGACATTCTTTTTGAGTTGCTCTCCTGATTTGAACTCTAGAAGAAACATCACCAATAATTAGTTCAAAGGGGTGATCTTTTGTCCATTTCCTTGGTTGAGGTAGATTAGCTCTAGATGAAGAGACCTCAATGTTGTCTTGATGTGTGATTGAGTTTTGATCTCTAAAAACTCCCCCTGAGTTTGTGGATCTTTTATTTGAGAAAGGGGTACTTTCTATGGGTGACCTTCCTTGATTTCCTGCTCCTTTAGATAACCCGACGGATGGTGAATTTTGAGTACCGACGGATGAGGCAGGTTGTCTTCCGACGGATAACACAGATTGCCTTCCAACGGATGAAGCATTATGTAACTCGACGGATGTTGAGTTATGTGCTTCATTGGTGGTAGATTTGTCTGCATTATCCTTAGACACTGTTTCTTGATCACTCTCATCATCACTTTCATCACTGACCATCTCAACATTGTCGAATTTGAGGCTTTCATGGTAATCTCCATCTTTCAGTCCTTCAATCTTTTTATCATCAAACACAACATGTATAGATTTCACAACAATGTTGGTTCTTAGATTGTAGACTCTATATGCTTTACCAACAAAAATTCCTTCATCTGCTTTAGCATCAAATTTTCCATTTTGATCAGTTTGATTTCTCAGAATATAGCATTTATAGCCAAAGAAATGAAGAAAGTTTAGAGTTGGCTTCTTGTTCTTGAACAATTGATAAGGTGTCATGCATCTTGCTTGATTAATCATAGAGATGTTCTGAGTGTAGCATGCAGTGTTTACAGCTTCAGCCCAGAAATATGTTGGCAATTTTGATTCTTCAAGCATTATCCTTACAGCTTCAATAAGAGATCTATTCTTTCTTTCCACTACTCCATTCTGTTGTGGAGTCCTTGCTGCTGAAAACTCATGCAAGATCCCATTTTCCTCACAAAATGCTCTCATGACATAGTTCTTGAACTCAGTTCCATTGTCACTCCTGATTCTTCTAACTTTGAAATCAGGATGATTGTTAACTTGCCTTATGTGATTGATGATGATTTCACTAGCCTCATCTTTAGACTTTAGGAAATATGTCCAAGAGAACTTTGAGAAATCATCTACAATTACTAGGCAAAATCTTTTCTTTGAAATTGACAATACATTGACTGGTCCAAACAAATCCATGTGAAGGAGTTGCAGAGGCTCTTCAATTGCTGAATCAAGTTTCTTCCTGAATGATGCTTTGATCTGCTTCCCTTTTTGGCAGGCATCACACAGTCCATCCTTTGTAAACTCCACTAGAGGAATGCCTCTAACTAGCTCTTTCTTTACCAGCTCATTCATGGTCTTGAAGTTTAAATGGGATAGCTTCTTGTGCCATAGCCAACTTTCATCTTGACTTGCTTTGCTGAGAAGACAAGTTACAGATTCTGCTTTAGTTGAGTTGAAGTCAGCTAGGTACACATTTCCTCTTCTCACACCAGTAAGAACCACTTTGTTGTTTTGATTGTTAGTCACAACACAGGCTTCTTTGTTGAAGGTTACTGAGTTGCCTTTGTCACAAAGTTGGCTGATGCTCAACAGATTGTGTTTGAGACCATCCACTAAGGCAACCTCTTCAATGATGACATTATCCTTTGAAATCAAGCCATATCCCACAGTATATCCTTTGCTGTCATCTCCAAAAGTAATACTTGGGCCAGCTCTCTCCTTAAACTCTGTGAGCAGGGTAGAATCACCAGTCATGTGTCTTGAACAACCACTATCCAAGAACCAAAGATTCCTTCTCTTTCCCTGATTGCTTGAGGAACTTGTCTCTGTTTCATCAGACTTGGCCATAAGGGCTAGATTGACATAGCTGACATCTTCATCTTCATCCAAGCCATCAGCTGCCCAGTCATTCTCTTGTGTAATAAAAGCCCTTTCCTTTTGTTTGAGTAGATCAAAGTATTTTTGCTTGTAATCTACAGACTCAAATCTTTTCTTACTGGAATATGACTTTCTACACTCATTTGCAAAATGCCCTGCCAAGCCACATTTGAAACATTTGAATTTTGACTTATCCACCATGTTTCTATTTGGCTTGGCTGCTCCAAAGTTCTTTTTGAACTTGAGCTTGGAAAATCTTCTTGAAAGGAATGCTAGGTGCTCATCAATGTCCTCCATGTCATCTTGGCTCAATGAATCTTCATTTTCTGTAGCTAACCCCTTACCCTTGCTTTCACAGACCTTTGAAGTTGATTCCACAGCTTCCATCATCACTTCCTTTTCCTTTTCCAGATCAGCAACTAGTGCAATGGATCCTGCTTTCTTCTTTCCTCTCTCCATTCTTTCATCCTGCTATATCTCAAGCTCATAGGTTTTCAGAATGCCATACAGTCTCTCTAAAGTAAACTCCTTATAATCTTGTGAGTTTCTCAATGAGACTGTCATTGGTTTCCATTCCTTTGGAAGAGATCTGAGAAATTTCAGATTGGAGTCTTTAGTCTGATAGACTCTTCCATGCAACTGAAGAGCATTTAGTAGTTTTTGGAATCTACTAAAAATGTCAGTGAATGATTCACTTTCTTCATTATGAAAATGCTCATATTGCTGAATCAGGAGCTGCATTTTATTTTCTCTTACTTGCTCAGTACCATCACAGATTATCTGTATTGTGTCCAAAACTTCCTTGGCAGTCTTGCAGTTGATGATGTTATCAAACATGTATGCATCAACACCATTGAACAGAATGTTCATGGCCTTTTTATCTTTCCTGACTTGTTCAATGTCAGGATCAGACCATTCATGCCTTGGCTTTGGAATAGATGGCTCATTTCCTGTTGCAGCTCTCATTGGAACATGAGGGCCTCTATCTATGCAGTCCACATAGGCCTCATCTTGAGAGAGCATGTGAAGATGCATATTTACCTTCCAATGATGGTAATTATCTTTATCAAGAAAAGGAATCTTGACTCCAACATCTTTCTTGTTCATCTTGCTGAATTGTTTTGATCTTTAAACTCTTTATAGATTAAGAGCTTGCTCTGATACCAATTATTAGTCCCTTAACAATGAAGCAAGAATTACAGAAGGGGGGTTGAATTGAATTCTTGAACCTTTTTCTTGAAATAAAAATGTTCAACTCGATTATTGATATATTTGTTTTGATTAGCACAATGTGGAATATAAACTTGAATGAATCAAAACACAAGTAATTAAAAATAAGAGTCTTTAAAAACTTTCTGGTGGATTTAAACAATTCCACCAGAGATATATATAATATATCGAGAGGACTCTGTGTGCAGAAATGCCCACAGCTGCTTACAAATTGAACTGCTGAGAAAACAGGAAATGCTAAAGATTATGCTTACAAAGATTTCTCTGTTTTTGTGTTTCTCAACTATCTCAGTTATTTTTCTATTTGCTACTCTCTTGGTTTATATAATACCAAGGTTACAAAGTCAAAAAGACTGAACAAATATAAAATCTAACAGTCATAATCTTTGCTGCTTTTTGTCCTCTATTACCCAGTTAATGGGCTTCCGCAATGTGTTTGTATCCAACTCGACGGTTGTGTGTCAGCTTTCACTGTTCAACTGATGTTTGAATTCTTGATATGATCATCCGTCGACTTTCAGATCATCCGTCGATAACTTGATTGATCATCCGTCGACTGCTATGTTAAACATCCGTTGATAGTCATTTGATCATCCGTCGAAGACTTTATTAATCATCCGTCGGTAGCTATTTTGGCACTTGGCTTCATTTCACTTATACAGAATTACAAGACATTACTTATGTACAATTAATCAACCTATTCTGCATATCTAGTTAAAGTCAACATGACTTATATGCTACTACAGATTCTATACAAAGGTGCATACATCACTGTGCTACAAACTTATTATTACATAAGCTACTCACTCGATGGATAATAAGTTAATCATCCGTTGGGACTATAATGAGTTATCCGTCGGGACTATAATTCTTATCCGTCGAGTGCTACATTATTTCACTAAGTAAAATCTACTTAGATGTTTTGTTTAAGTGATCATCAAGTACACAACATATTCACAACACATACTTCTATCTACCCTTCGTTCATTAACGGATTGAAAGTTACGCAATAAACAAGTACACATCGAATATACAGACCGACAGTCAACCAACAAGTCATATATAACACATAATACGTCACATAATCGATGACATATCATTTATAAAGAAGTTTCGGGTCATAAATAGGCTTTCTGGTAATTAAAATGATTTTTAAAACATTTTTCGGAATTAAAACGGGTCGTTGGATCAATTTTGATGTAATAAACAGGGTTCGGTTGGCTAATTCTGGCTCCGAAACAATTTTATAATGATTATCGAGCCTTGGAAATAATTTAGAATAATATTTTAAAACTCGAAACTATTTTTCAAAATTTTTAAATCATTTTTAAATAATTAAATCTAATTAAATAATTAATTAAAATCAATTAATAATTTATTAAATCAATTAATCAATTAATTTTTGAATTAATTGACCAATTAATCAATTAAAAATTAACTGAAATTAATTAACTAATTAATTCAGATTTATTTTTGAATTAAAAATAATTTTCGGAATTAAAATAATAATTTTTAGAATTTTCAGAAATTAAAAATGAATTTTTATAAAAAAAATAAATAGGAAATATGATTTTTAAATAAATTGTAAACAGGAATCCTAAATTTGCAAGTTTTGGAAACCTGGGGAACCAAACTGTATCGTTTTCAAAACTACAGGTACTAAACTGTAATTTTCCAGGGGGTCGCCGAAAAATAATCGGGGGTGGCCGGAGAACTCGCCTCCGGCATCCTCCCACCACCATCACCTCCAGATTTACTCTACACAACACCAGGAACTTGTTCATGCAATCAAATCATTCAAATAACCCCAGACTTGGCCGGAAATTGGCCAAGAACATCGCCGGTTTCCGGCGAACATCGGAAATTTTAAAAATACAACTCCCTTCGATTCAGACATGCTCTGTTAACGAGCTATATACCAATCGATTGCAAATTTCATAAGGAACACAATCCACTATAAATCAACAGCTAATAACCCCTAAATCAAAAATACCCAAATTTCAATTGAAAACATTCATACGGGTTATAAACCCTAATTTTAAAATTCGAAAATCAAACTCAAATTTGAACATGTTATTGAACTCCAAATCAGACGTATAATATATCAAAATCATCAGGAAAACAAGCTCTACAACATGCAATCATCAAATCATACAAACAATCATCCGAACAAAAATTCATATTTTTAATAAAATTAATTCGAAAATAAATAAAAATATAGAAAATAAACCTTGATTTCTGCAGTAAAACGAAGCTCAGAATCTGATAGAACACTTCAAATCCTTTGGATTGAGTTCTCGAGCTTTGAAAACAGAGATCGGTAACGCCTTCATTTTGCTGTTTGATTCTTAGAACAGTTTATGAAATTAGAGTTTTTCTCTGAAAATTATATAATTATCTGTCTGCAAATGATTTTGATATGAAATAAAATACGGGAAAAGGCTATTTATATTTACGGAAAATTAGTATCCCGTTGGATCAATCCGGATATAAAATGGTACGTTTATTTATAAAAACTGATCCAATCTGTATCGGTTTTCGGGATAATTATCCAAATTAGTACAATTTGTACTGCGGTCTTGGTCTCAGCACCTGGTTTCACGTATTACGAGGTGATAATTGTGATAGTTTAATAAAAAGCTCCCGTTTATCGAAAATACGATTTTATTGATTTACCGTAATCGAATATTGTATCGAAAATGTTGCGCCGGGACCCGCGCAGGACAAACCATACGCCGGATCGAAAAAGTCAAAACATGGAAAATGCTCAGAATATTACAATCCGGTTAGGAAGGAGTTATCGGAAGAGTTTCGGGTTCCAAAAACGTAACAACGGGTAACGTCGGTTGGTTCCCGTTTTTATAAGATAGATTTTAAATACCCGGAAAAAGATTTTATAAATTTCATATGATTCTTATAAATTCATAAATCAACATAAAAATAATTAGGAAGATATGACAATTATCTATATTTTATTTTGGACATATAAAAATTAAAATACTCAATTAATATTATTTTTGAATATCCAAATACAGATAACACTTAACAATTAATTTACAGAATAGATAATGAACACATATAATAATTATTTAATAGCAAAATAATTACACGATATATCCCGGATATTACAAGAAAAGTGTGAGATCTATATGGATCATAAGAGTTTAAAGTATATTTTTACTCAGAAAGAGTTGAATATGAGACAAAGAAGGTGGTTAGAATTGATCAAAGATTACGACTGTACGATAAGTTATCACCCCGGGAAAGCGAATGTGGTAGCAGATGCTTTAAGCCACAAAGAAAGATTGAATATGTTAACTTCATCAGAGGAATTGATCAAGGATTTTAAAAAGTTGGAAATAGAAGTGCAGATTCCAGAACTAGGAAGAGGAGCTATGTATGTGATGTCATTTCAACCGAAAATATTGGAAAAGATTCGATGTGGTCAAGAGCAAGTAATGAACTACGAGAAAGATAATTTGACAGGAGAGGAAGTTAAAGCTCAAAAAGATGAAAAAGGAATATATCGCGTTAACTCACGCATTTGGATACCTAACATTGTGGAGCTAAAGCATGAGATTTTGCACGAAGCGCATAACTCCAGATTTTCAATTCACCCTGGAAGTACAAGGATGTACAAGGACTTAAAAGAGAGTTATTGGTCGCCAAACATGAAAAAGGAAATCGCGGAATGGATAAGTAAATTTTATACATGTCAAAGAGTAAAAGCAGAACATCAGCGACCGAGTGGATTGCTTCAGCCACTAGACATGCCTGAATGGAAATGGGAACATGTCGCGATGGATTTCGTGGTAGGATTGCCAAAGACCAAGTCCAATCATGATACGATTTGGGTGATAGTTGATCGATTGACGAAGTCAGCGTATTTCTCGCCTATCAATGAAATATTTTCATTGGAAAAGTTGGTCAAAATATATTTGAACGAGATTGTGATGCGTCACAAAGTCCCAGTATCTATCATGTCCGATAGAGATCCAAGATTTAACTCGAGATTTTGACGACGATTTCATGATCATTTGTGAACTAAATTGAAAATGAGCACGACTTATCATCCGCGGACTGATGGACAAAGCGAAAGGACAATTCAAACGATCGAGGATATGTTGTGAACCTGTGTATTGGATTTCAAAGGAAATTGGGACGAACCTCTGCCATTAATTGAGTTTTCCTACAACAACAGTTATCATGCGAGTATTGGCATGCCGCCTTATGAAACGTTGTACGGAAGAAAATGTAGATCCCCTACATATTGGGATGAGGTTGGTGAGCACAAACTAATTGGACCAGAGCTAGTTCAACAAACGAAAGAGAAAGTGGAAGTGATTTGTAAAAGGTTGATTGATGCTCAAGATCGACAAAAGAAATACGTGGATCAAGATCGGAAGGATATGCAATTCGAGCTTAGAGACAAAGTGTTGTTAAAGATATCTTCGTGGAAAGGTTTATCCAGATTCGGGAAGAAAGGAAAGTTGAGTCCTAGGTATATTGGACCTTTTGAAGTGCTAAGACAAGTCGGAAAAGTGGCATATGAGTTAGCGTTACTTCCGCATATGCAACATCTTCATAACGTGTTTCACGTGTCTCTTTTAAAGAAATATAATACTGATACAAGCCATGTGATCGAATTAGAACCAGTGGAAATATAACAAGATTTGTCTTATGTCTAACAACCAGTTCGAATCTTAGATCGTAAAGAAAAAGCGCTCAGAAATAAAGTTGTACTTCTAGTTATAGTATTGTGGAGAAATCCTAAAGTAGAAGAGTCAACTTGGGAATTAGAGAGCGAAATGCAAGAAAAGTATCCCCATCTATTTACTTATATTAGATTATGGGAACAGAATCCTTTTAAGGGGGTAGATTGTAGCGACTGGGAATTTCGCGACGTCATTAAGTGTATAAAGTATACTTTTGTGTTGTAATTATAAATTATGTGAATACAGTGTGATTATGTGAATTAAGAGTTATTATGTGAAGTGGAATGTTTAAATTCCAGTCTGACATGTCAGTTGGTATAAAGAGAATGATTGAGAAGCGTAATTGAAAATGCTCACCGTCGGACCGTCGGACAGGATGCGACCCGTTACGCGAAAAGTGGTTATTAATTAAAAGAAAGGGAAATTATTATGATCGAATTTGTTTTGATATGAGTTGAGATATGTGAATACGTGCTATTGCCTGAAAATATGCTTGATTATGTGCTCCGGTTATTTTTAAATGATTTCAAGGGATATATTTGATTTAAAATAAGGTTTATTGAACGTTTAAATATTTTAATAAAATTATCTGAATATGGTCAAGGCGTGAATTTTTTTTTTTTATTTTCAAATTAGTCCTAGATACTTTACAAAAATGATAGATGGAATTATTTGGTGTTCGGTGTATTTTAAAATGACTTTATCGAGTTATAATTCTATTTTGAGCGCAATCTTGTAAAATTCATATAAAATAAACCGTATGCTCAAAACTTATTTTAAAAATATGGTTGGAAAGATAATTTTAAGATCTATGTTCTAAAATTATTATTTATTTAATTCCCATCTTTTATAAGAGAGCTATATAATATTCAAATTCATTTTGAGTTAAATAAAAAGAAGATTCTAGAGTTGGGTTGGCAAAAGACCAAAACACCCCTGCCATTTTGGCTATAAAAACCCACCCCTCCCTCTTTTTCTTCTCTCCACCCAGCCACTCTTTCTTTCTTTCCTCTTTCTCTTCTCTCTCTTCTCTCTCTTTTCTCTCTTTTCTCTCTTCTCTCTCTTTTCTCTCTTTTCTCTCTTCTCTCTCTTGTCTCTCTCCTTCTATCCCTTTCTCTCTCTTGCATGCAACATCAAAACTTAGTCCAAATTCAAAGATCTTGCTACCTATAGTCATCATTTTCAATCTTCTACTCATATACCATTTGCATGTAAGTATTTAAGCTAGTTTCAAAATCAACTACTCTTGATTATATCTAAGAAAAGATCAATTTCTTAGGGTATGATCATAGGAGAAGTGTAGTGTGTTATATGTTGTGTTTTCTTTGGTTTTGACTTGGTGTAGTTCGAATTTTTGGAAAAATAAAATGGGGTTTTGATTTCCAAATGTGTTTTGATTGATGATCGATAATTTACTTGCTTATACTTAGTATTGAGTTTGGTATGGACTATAAAATCTTATTTTTAAGAAAATTCTTTGCATGCATATAAGATTTTTTATAACAAGTTGAAACTTGGTTTGATCTTGAGTAGAATAATTAAATAATGGATTTTGGCTAGATAAATATGTGATTTAAAGATTGCATGTCAAAAATGGTGTGTGCATGTGTGTGTATTTGAAAACCCCGAATGGGTTTTATATTTAAAAAGGGACTAAACTGATTTTTATGGCTTGCATGCTAGTTGTTTTTAGTTATTGTTTATAATCAAAATGATTACTTAATTTTATGAATGAAATTCTCGGTTTAAATGATTTTTAATATGAATGATAGCATTAGACTAGTTGCATGTCATTTTGGATGGTTTTGTGCTATGTTGGGTTCGAATTTTGTGAATTAAAAGGAGAAGAATGGTTGTTTGCTTAGGTTGATTATGGTTTAATCATTTAAAGAATCTTTTGATTTGATTAAATGGTTTTTATTTCAAATTTTAACTATTCAAAAAGAGGGTTTTGATTTTGATTTAAGTTTACAAAAGATTTTGGTTTGAGGATTTAATTTTGCTTCGGTTTCTTTGAAAATGGTTTAAAAGGATGAATTTTTGTTTGAACTAAAGTTTATAGATGATCCTTGTACTTGCATGTCAATTTGTGGTGTTGTATGTAACAAATTAAGGTTCTGCTTGTAAAAAATTGATTTCTTGTTTGTATTTTTTGAAAAAGCCGATTAATTCATGGATTTCAAAAGGATTGATTCAAGTTATTTGGTTGATTTGATTCTAGAGTCTAGTTAAATGAATGCATGTCAAGATATAAGATTTGCATGTTGATGTGGTTAATTTGTTTGGTTCAAAATATGTTAATTAAAATGGAAGGATTGAGTGGTATCTATGACGACTCGTGTATTTTTGAATTATTTAAATATGTAATTGTGGAAGTATTAATGAAATAAAATATGTGTCTTGATTTTGGCAGCAGTGTGTTGATATATACTATTTGTCTGTGATTTACTGGTATAAAGGATTGGAATGTGTAGCTAAAAATTTAGTTATATTGTTCAGTCTTATTTTTAAAGTTGATTTTATTACAGTTTTAAATCCGTAAATATTTGGATGGTCTCTAAAATTAGTTTTACGATTCTATAAGTTCAATAATTATTTTTGGGATTTTACAAAATTTAGATATCAATATTGTATCAATTATTTAACCCTGTATGATTTTCTAATTACATTTAATTATAAAATCTGTATTATATTCCAGAATTCTTCAAAAATTATGAAACTCATATTTTAATTAAGTTTGGAATATTCCGAGAATTTTAAAATTATTTCGGGAATTTTTGGGATTAATTTCACCCGCACGTTATTTCGTTACATGTTAAAAAGCGGGTACCAGTTGCGTTTTAGAAATTATTTAAAAATTTCAAAATTTATGTTTTTATTAACTTCGGGATATTCATAACATTTTAAGACTATTTTTGTGATTTTCTGAATTCATTTTAAGTGCAACTCGTTTCGTTAATTGTGAATTGCGAGACAAAACCGGGCTTGCAAGTAGAAAACTTGACACGTGTCAAACTGTTATAACACTGCTATACACTTGTTGCACACAGATTTGCTGGGTTGCTGCAATTAAAAATAAAATAAAATAAATATATATACAACATATGGGTACAATCAAATTATCTCCGGATTGTTCATATCTCTCCCTTACTCTCTCTCGAGTTTCTCACTTTGATTTCCTTCTTCTTCGGCTTTGGGTAAGCTTTAGTGCCGCCCGTTTCTTTTCCTCTGTTGCCAGCCGCCGCCGGCCTCTTCTCCGGCCGGGTGGCTTGGGCGATGTTGTGTATCTGTTTTGTTTACCAGTTAACTTCCGGATTCTTTTTTTTTGTTCTTGCCCTTCGATATGTATATGTACATGCATATATATATATGTTGGGTGTGTAGCAGGAGTGTGTGTTGTTATGCTTCGTGCCCCTGTTCCTTTTATCTCCGGCCGCCGCTGTGTGTTGCCGGCATGGTGGTCGGCGCGTGTGTGCAAGTATTGTTGTTATGTCTGTGTTGTGGCTTTTATTAATTTAATTCGAGTTTAATTATTTTCCACAAGAACAAATTTGATTAGTATTCGTGATGTAATCTTTGCGCGGGAAGAATTGTTTAATTATTTTATCGGTGAAATTTTGTGCGGAAAACCGGAGTTATTCGGGCACCGATAAATTTTATCGCCGTCCGCGATGAATTTTAATGAGCGGACGGTGGACGGTGATGAATTTATTCTGAGTCCTAATTTTATAAAATAAATAAAATGAGTCATGTAATTAGTTTCGTATGTGATTGGATAACTGTTGCAATTGTTGTGTTTGGGATTTGACGTCGATTTATGTTTCGACGAGTAGTCCGATAAACAAAGGAGACGTTGCCCGATTTCCGGGAAATCGAACTACGTAAATACGGGAATGTATCTAATGATTATCGGGACGTCAAGTGACTATATATATATATATGTGTGTATTTTATACAAAATTTGATTGTATGATGTGGTGAACTGTTTTGCCAAAAGTAATAACCTTAATTTTGTAAAATGACGAGTATATGCATTTTTCCGAAAATGAACACCGAACCGATTTTTGAGAACGTGAATCCTAATTATTGTGTGTGTTGTTATAATGCAAATAATTACGAATCGGGATTTGATATCATATGGGTAGATTGTTAGCGGGGATATGTCAAGCATACCTAGACATCTAACGCAGGGTATTTCTACCCTGTAGGTTATAGTCGGGAACCTGAAAGTGGACGATGGACTAAAGATGACCTGGTAGTCAGTCGACGAGCTCAGTAAAGTTTCAACGGAAAAAACCTGAGTGTTGAAGTTGAATCCAATGGGATCTAGTGGCTGGACGTTAAAGCCTGAGCGACAGAGTCGGCTCAGAACTGATCGATAATAGTTGTAAAGCCCTTTAAGGCAAGTACTTCCGAACTTTTCTTCAAGATATATTGCAAATATGTTTTGAATTGTTTCATAACATGTCGCTACTATTCAAAATAACCCCTGTTTTATATTGCAAGTGCTATAAACAATTTACCCTTGAACCCTGATTTTTCTTGATCTTGAGCCGTAAGCCTTATTCTTTGTAAACCATCCTTTGTTGATCATCAGATACCAAATCACACAAATATGATACTACTCCCAAATGTATAACTACCAAACACCAAACACTGGAATAAAATTGTTTGAAAACACATAAGCTTTTATACTCCGACCATTCTTTATAACATCAAAGAACTATACCTTGAAAAATCATTATTTGTCAAATACCTGATCCTTTTACAGACTGAAAACTGTTTCTTATACATACCCTGATATACCCTTGAGGTATCCGTGAGTTTCCTTACGTTCTTATTCAAGTGTTTAACCATCATTGATTATGATCTTGTTTTATCGAATTATATTGTTTATCATATTGAACTGCTATAGAATTGGATAGTTTTTTATATATATGTGGACCAGATTCGTGGTCAGACCATATCAATGGTCAAGTTAGGCCAATGTGTGCCTTGGATCCAGTAATTAGAGCAGTGATGTGTGCTTTGCTCGGGGTTAGTGCGTGACTGATCAGTAGCCTAACCTTGGTTTTAAAACTTAAAATGAATATCCAATTCTAACGATTTTTTAACAATAAACTTGATTCTTCTGAATCATTCCATTTGAACATTGCTTAACCTCAGTTATCACTGTTATAACTTGCTGAGCTAGTTAGCTCACTCTTGCGATTCTTTTTATATATTTTACAGTTGAAAAGGATATGGATGCTAGTGAAGTTCCTCAGTCCAAAGTGCGGGCTAAGGTTCCAGTTTGAGTTGGATCGAGCTAGCAGGAGCTCATTACGGTAGTGATATAGTAAGATTGTAAGAATAATTTTATTATCAGTTGTATGTTAAATTAGTTGGGATTTGGTACGTTGTAATAAAAGTTAAGGTTGTGGCTTGTTTTCATACTTTAACCTATTGCGATCCATGGTTATGTAGAGCAGGGTCATTGCAAATAATATTTCTTATACAGGTTTATATATCGTGTATGTGTTATGGATAGAGCTGTCCAAATGGGCGGGTTTGAACCGCTTATTCGGGACCGGTTCGTACGGAAACCGTAAAAAATTCGGACTGAACCGGGCCGGTTCAAACCCGCCCAGCTCGTTAAATTAGGTGAACCGAACACGATTACTAATTTTAGAACCCAGGACCGCAAGAGCCCGCACGAGCCCGCACGAGCCAAGCCCGCACGAGCCGCACGGACCAGGCAACTCGCACAGCCCGCACGAGCCCGCACAGCCCGCACGCGGGTGTGCCTCACGCGCCGACGTCTTCCTGCTCTGCTTTAGAACAACTATTTAATGTAATTTTATTTAAAGTTTTAATATTATTTGATTTGTAATTTTTTAATATTTGATGCGGTTTGTTCCGTTTTTTTAGAGAGGAGTCCTCTCACATCATTTGTATTTTTTTTAAATTAATAAAATTTATAAGAGGTACCGTCCTCTTTTTAACCAAAAAGTTAAAATAATAAAATTAACTAATTACAATCATAATATTTCGAATAAATTATGTGACAAAATAGAAAATAATGTTACATTTTATTAATTATTTTTTAATAAACATCGATATACTAATTTCGAATTTTATATAGTAAAAAATATTTATTATACAATTTCAATACATGAATTTAAATTAGAATACAATTCGAATATTAGCATTGAAAATTAAAATACAATAGCACCTACCGTTTTAAAGAAACACAGTCTGACAGTGACACTGATACAACATGACACATGAAGGAAATTGACAGGTTCAACCCGCGTGCCAGCCCGCGTGCCAGCCCGTGAACCGCCTGGCACGCACACGAACTCAGTGCTGAATCCGGGTTACCTTCTGTCAGCTCAAACCCAGCCCGGCCCGATTCGTTCGCCTTCTAGTGCCGGTTCAGTGTTGATATTTCTCGGTCCCAACCCGCTACAAACCCGGCCCAGCCCGCACGACCCGTACGGATGGCCACCTCTAGTTATGGACCCCAAACTTCTGACCCGGGTTTGAAGGGCGCCACAGGTTGGTATCAGAGTTACAGGTTATAGGTCACTAAAACAAGCCTAGATTGTCGGGATTGGGTAGAGGGTTAGGATTAGGAATATGAAATAGAAAGATAAGACATTGTGAGGTTGAGTGTGATTGTATATTAGGTCTCCGGTGCGGTTCGTGTTGCGATTCAGGATTCTTAACTTGCGACGTGATTTCCAGACAACGGCAATGGTAGATCTTGATTTCTCTGTATCATCTGATCGTTTGGAATTTTCCGTTCGAGGATCGTTATCTTTTCTCAGATTTGATTTGCACCTTGTTCCTTTATCAGTATTAATGGTATTACCTTCCGTTATGACAGTTGCACCTCTTCAAGCTATTTTATGCTATTCTACCACCTCTTGATACGAGACTACCTATTTAAGAAGCTCCATCTGTTTATTCTTGTTTTACTGGACATTCGGGTGTGAGTGTATCTCTTTAGTTTACCCTACATCCTGTTCTATACCCTCGGTTTAAAACTTGTCCTATAAAGCAACAGTACCTACGAAGATGGATTCAGGAGTTACAATAAATGGTGAGTTATCAGATTAAAAGAAGCCATTAGTGATTAGGCCACCCATGACTAGCTTGTGAAATGGATTAGATAAGTATTCAAAAGAGAGTTAGAGGAGATTATGGTTCTGGAGCTTTCTTGAAGATAATTAATGGTGTTACGACAATGTGATATATTTATATTAACAAGGTGATGTAACACCAGCCGATTTGTTGACTATTGGATAGCCTGTTCTACTTAACTACTGCAACGATAATGTCGGGAGTATTACCAGTATGGAAGCTTTGATGTGAAGCTACGAATAAGATAACATACAACGATAATTGAAGTTTTCGTCGATTAAGGAAGGCAAATGGACACGATAAAGGAGAAAAGGTAGATTGAAGTGAACAGACTTTTATGTGATTGTTTCTTTAATTTGGTACCTTGTTATAGGTAAGAAGGACAACAACCAACTCATATAGTAAGGACAACCAAGTGTGCGATTTTCAAAATTTTCTTAAACAAACTCTCGAAAGAGATTTTCTTAACAAATTTTCAAAGGCTGTTTTAATAAAATAAGTTTTAAACCTTGGTTGTCAAGTTACTACTTGAGTTTCTTGTTTGTTAAAAGACCCGGATTACTTGGAAGGATGTTTGTTTCAGACTTAGTATTGTTAATTCAGAGAACAAAGTAACCCGCGATTGTGAAGAAGTTTATTATTCCTAACGGTTTGACAAGGTTAATAACAGAATTCGCGTACAGAGTGATTATTCATTTAGTTGCAGAGACCGTTAAAGTTTAAAGAATTTATTTATTTAAAAGGAGCCTGGATGTGATCGAAGAAGATTGGGAAGATTTACAGACGTCTTCTAAAAGAAGAATATTATTAACAAAAGGATCGTTATGTCGAATGATTCGTGGTTATTATAAATTAAAAAGAGGAAACTCGAAGTTATCTGGTGGGAATGCCATTATGATCGAATTGTTAAAATATTATACGTGTAGATACGATGTTACAGACGCAAGACTTAACAAGTAAGAATCTACCACAATGCTTAATTTGCGAAGGCATTTCAACGTATTTTCTAAAATTATTATATGTAACAATGGGAATATGATCGAACAAGCTCGAAAGATGAATACAAGTGAAATATGGATGGTGACCAATGGTGTCGTTCTTGTCTTCCATGTTACCGCATATATTCCTCTTTAATTTCTAAAAATATATGAACTTCTTTCCTTAATAAACTCCTTATGATGATATCAAAAAGGAGGATATTGCATTCCTTTCAAATTTAAATTGTCCCCCTCAAGTTTTGCTCTCTGGTTGGGACAAACAGTGTTATGGTGAGACGCTTTGTCGGGATGATGAAGAGTCGGGTAGGACGCCACCTAATCATGTGTTGTATGCCATATGGTACGAAAGACTGGCCATCTTAAGTACCAATGTGGTTGTCTCATTCATATTCAAATCCTTACTTCTTCTTTCTTTTCAACTCTAATTTTGTTGAATTATGAATCCTTCTAGTTATTTCGTTATACCGTCATTCTTTACAAAAAATTTCAAATAAATCAACATATTATGAACCGAGCGGACAAAGTTCCAGCCACATCTTATGCACGATAAGGAGACCAGGGCATATGGATTGCAATCACTAGCCCCAGTGAAGGATCCACTAAGATCCAAGGGAATCTACTCCAGTAAGGAATACGTCTCCAAGAACAAGAGCTTATGATTTGTTTGTAAAATATGTTGTTCAGAATATGGATGTGGTGATGTGAATAATTATTATGGATACCTTATGCTTTAAATTATTGAAAGATGTGGAAGTAACTTGATTGTTTATTTTCCCCCAAGGTAATGTTGATAAGATGATTTATCCCGTTGAATTGATAAGATTATGACTAAAGGACTAGCAAATTTAAGAACGTGTATTTGTTAAATAAATGAGTGCCAATGGTGGAATTGAGATTTTTGGCAATAAGTTGTGAAGAATCGATATCATTTAAGATAAGAGGATTTGACATTATTCTACGGAATGGATTAACTATTTAAGCATGATGCCCAGACAAATCGTCGTGATGAAGAGATAGTCTTGAAGACGTCAAATGAGAATATGATAAGGTATAAAGGAAGAAGGAGGGTAAAGAATTTGTTAATGATGATTACAGTGATCAAAATGTGAGCATTATGGTGATTATGAGATAAATAAAAGTCAGAAGCAAACAAAATTTGAAGATTTTATAGCAATTAAGGAGTTTCAAGATATGTTTCCAGATGAGTTACTAACATTTCCTCCAGATTGAGAAATGAAGCTCGCGAGTGACTTAACACCTGAGATGAAGCCAGTGACCAAGGCTTTATATAAAATGGCACCAGTTAAAATGAGGAAGTTAGCAAAGCAGATGCAAGAAATGCTAGAAGAAGAAGCGATTAAACCCATTGTATCTCATGAGGTGCACCGGTACTAATTATTAATAAGAAAGTGGAAGTATGAGATTATATGTCGACTAAAGAAAGCTCAACAAGTTTACCATCAAAAGTAAGTATATGTTGCCTCGAACTACTGATTTGTTTGATCAAACGGAAGAAGCAAAGTATTTCCTAAAATTAATTTAAGATTTGGGCGTTACCAATTTGAGATTGAACCTATAGACATATTAAGGATAATTTTCAGAACTAAGTATTGATGCTATAAAGTTCTAGTGATGTCATTTGAATTAACCAATATACCAATAATATTTAAACTTGATGGACAGAATCTTTAAGGAATATATGGATGAGTTGTAATTGTGTTACTTAAAGTCAACGGAGGACCATACGAAGCATTTAGTGACAACTGGGGAGTCGGAGAAGAAAGAAGTTGTATGTAAAGTTTACAAGGTGAAAGTTTTGATGGTAGAAAGCATAAATAATTAGTGAGAAGGAGACCAAAGGAGATCCAGTAGAAATTAAAGTTACTATGAATAAAGAAAGACCAAAAGCACCAACAAAAGTAAGAAGTTTTACCATGGCCTGGTTATTATTGAAAATTTGTGCAAGATTCCTTGAAAGTTGCAATACCTTTGATGAAGCTAATCAGGAAAAGCAAGAAGTTTTTCTAAAGTGGAAAAGGGTGAAGAAAGTTTTGCGGAGTTAAATGAAAGAATGGTTACAGTACCTGTCTTATCAATTTGAAAGTATCAAGGAGATTTTGTAGTTTATAGTGATGCTTCTCATAAGGGAATATGATGTATGTTGATGCAACACAATAAAGTTATTGTATATGCATCCAGATAACCGAAACCTTATGAGCAGAAGTATCCTACTCATAATTTGGGACTAGCAGTAATAATAATATTCGCTTTGAAAGATTGGGAAACATGATATGTATGGAGAAAGGTGTGAAATCTATACGGACCATAAGAGTTTGAAGTATGAATTCACGAGGAAAAGCAAATGTAGTTGCAAGAGATAAGTAAAGAGGAGAGAGAACGAACATAGAGACTGTACCAGAAGAATTATCTATGGAATTTTAGAAGTTGGAATTGAAAGTTAAAGTTCGTAATCCAAAAGGAGCAAGGATGGATAGTATGACCTTTCAGTCGAAATTGTGAAGGGAAAGATAAGTAGAAGATAATGGATCACGATATTAGTAGTTAGTAAGAGGAAATTTATGTGCACAGGAGAACGATCACGATATTCCTAGGTTTTCTTCCAGCACTTGGATGCTATAAGTAGAAGGATTAAGAAATGAGATCCCACAGGGAATTCATAATATAAAGTATTTAATTTACTGAAGAAATGCCAAGATATACGGAAATTTAAAGAAAAATAGTGATAACCAGGTATAAGAAAGAAATTTCAAGATGGATTAGGAAGTGTGGACATGTCAAAGGATTAAGGCAAAATATTGAGGCCTAGTAGATAAGGCATACCCAGGAAGTGGTTTTACAAGAAGCGAATCGTGAAGTGTACCGGTGATGTTAAGGGAGAAAAAGGAATGAAAGTATAAGAGTATGTACTGATTATCGGGAGTTTAACAAAATAACGAATAAGAAGAAGTGAGACCCTATAAAGAATTGATTATTTACGAGACCTAATTCAAGAAGTATATTATATCTCGGGGATTAACTTAAGATCCGACCTGAGAACATATCAGAGATTACGATTAAAGTGAGTTAAGAGCATTGCAAGCTCTGGTGATATTATGTGAAATAACAAGTGTATCAGTTGACTATAAGGAATTAAGGAACGTGGTGTATAAGGAGTACTTGGATAAGAAAACTGTATTTATTGATAATATCCTCAGCTATTCAAAGAATAAGAAAGTCTGTGTGGAATGCCCAAGGATTTTCCTCTAAAGATTAGAAGGAAAGCAACTATCCGTTGAGTCTTCAAGGAAATTTTGACCGAGGTTAACAAAAGATTCTGAATTAATCCATTAACAAGTACCTAAGCAAAGCCGTATGGTAACAGATGCCTTATGCCGACAGAAAGGATTGGATGTAATTAAGACCACCGAGGAGTTAATAAACGAATTGGAAAGAGTGGAATCTGAAGTTCAAATACTTAAAGGTGATAATACATGAATATATGAGATTACTTTTCAGCCTTAACTGATGGAAAAGAGTAAGAGATGTTTAAATGTTTAAAAAACAAATTGAAAACGAGCATCGCCTATCATCCTTAAACGGAGGGTCAAAATACGGAAGTGATTCAAGAAATGTAAGATATGTTGAGAGGTTGAGTTTTAAGGAAACACTGGAACGATCATTTATCATTGATGTCAGCTTTGGAATGCCACTTTACCGAGCTTCATGTGAACGCAAGTGTAGGTCCCCATTTTTATTGAGATAAAGTGGGAGAAAGAAAGTTGTCAAATTCTAAGTTAATTCAGCACACCAAGAGCGTAGTGATATTGATTGAAGCAGCTCAGAGTAGACAAAGAAGGAAGGCGAAATTGTATCGAGAGAGAATATGAGTATAGAAATAGGACCAGTAGTGTTAGTACAAGTTTCACCTTGAAAGAGACTCGATAAGTTTGAGTAGAAGGGACAGGTTAAGTCCTAAATTAATGAACCATTCGAGGTATTGATAAATATAGATAGAGTTGTTTATAAGTTGATGTTACCATTACAACAGTATGTACCTATAATGTAGTCTGTGTGTCAGGGTCAAGGCGATAAGTATCTGTTTCGAATCAAGTGATTGATTATGAGCCAATGGGCTCTTATCCAAATTTATTTTGCATATAGTGATCGATCCAAATTCTTTATCATTAAAGACGAGTCTTTGGAAATAAGTGTATATCTATAGTGAATATATTTGAAATCCTCGAGTAGAAGAGTCTACCTAGAAACTAGAGTCAGATATGCTTGACGAATATCCTCACTTATTTAGTTAGACCAGATTCTGAGGACAGAATCTTTTTAATGGGGAAGGATATGATGACTCGTGTATTTTTGAATTATTTAAATATGTAATTATGGAAGTATTAATAAAATAAAATATGTGTCTTGATTTTGGCAGCAGTGTGTTGATATATACTATTTGTCTGTGATTTACTGGTGTAAAAGATTGGAATGTGTAGCTAAAAATTTAGTTATATTGTTCAGTCTTATTTTTAAAGGTGATTTTATTACAGTTTTAAATCTGTAAATATTTGGAAGGTCTCTAAAATTAGTTTTACGATTCTATAATTTCAATAATTATTTTTGGGATTTTATAAAATTTAGATATCAATATTGTATCAATTATTTAACCCTGTATAATTTTCTGATTACATTTAATTATAAAATCTGTATTTAATTCCAGAATTCTTCAAAAAATATGAAACTCATATTTTAATTAAGTTTGGAATATTCCGAGAATTTTAAAATTATTTCGGGAATTCTTGGGATTAGTTTCACCCGCACGTTATTTCGTTACATGTTAAAAAGCGGGTACCAGTTGCATTTTAGAAATTGTTTAAAAATTTCAAAATTTATGTTTTTATTAACTTCGGGATATTCATAACATTTTAAGACTATTTTTGTGATTTTTTGAATTCATTTTAAGTGCAACTCGTTTCGTTAATTGTGAATTGTGAGACAAAACCGGGCTTGCAAGTAGAAAACTTGACACGTGTCAAACTGTTATAACACTGCTATACACTTGTTGCACACAGATTTGTTGGGTTGCTGCAATTAAAAATAAAATAAAATAAATATATAAACAACAGATGGGTACAATCAAATTATCTCCGGATTGTTCATATCTCTCCCTTACTCTCTCTCGAGTTTCTCACTTTGATTTCCTTCTTCTTCGGCTTTGGGTAAGCTTTAGTGCCGCCCGTTTCTTTTCCTCTGTTGCCAGCCGCCGCCGGCCTCTTCTCCGGCCGGGTGGCTTGGGTGATGCTGTGTATCTGTTTTGTTTACCAGTTAACTTCTGGATTCTTTTTTTTTTGTTCTTGCCCTTCGATATGTATATGTACATGCATATATATGTTGGGTGTGTAGCAGGAGTGTGTGTTGTTATGCTTCGTGCCCCTGTTCCTTTTATCTCCGGCCGCCGCTGTGTGTTGCCGGCATGGTGGCCGGCGCGTGTGTGCAAGTATTGTTGTTATGTCTGTGTTGTGGCTTTTATTAATTTAATTCGAGTTTAATTATTTTCCACAGGAACAAATTTGATTAGTATTCGTGATGTAATCTTTGCGCGGGAAGAATTGTTTAATTATTTTATCGGTGAAATTTTGTGCGGAAAATCGGAGTTATTCGGGCACCGATAAATTTTATCGCCGTCCGCGATGAATTTTAATGAGCGGACGGTGGACGGTGATGAATTTATTCTGAGTCCTAATTTTATAAAATAAATAAAATGAGTCGTGTAATTAGTTTCGTATGTGATTGGATAACTGTTGTAATTGTTGTGTTTGGGATTTGACGTCGATTTATGTTTCGACGAGTAGTCCGATAAACAAAGGAGACGTTGCCCGATTTCCGGGAAATCGAACTACGTAAATACGGGAATGTATCCGATGATTATCGGGACGTCGAGTGACTATATATATATGTGTATTTTATACGAAATTTGATTGTATGATGTGGTGAACTGTTTTGCCAAAAGTAATAACCCTAATTTTGTAAAATGACGAGTATATGCATTTTTCCGAAAATGAACACCGAACCGATTTTTGAGAACGTGAACCCTAATTGTTGCGTGTGTTGTTATAATGCAAATAATTACGAGTCGGGATTTGATATCATATGGGTAGATTGTTAGCAGGGATATGTCAAGCATACCTAGACGTCTAACGTAGGGTATTTCTGTTAGATATATTTGATAATGTCATGTTTAATATGATTTATGTTTAGTTTTCAGATCTTACTTAAACAGGATAAATCAGTACTTACTGGAATTCAGGACTTAAGGATATCAGTACTTATATTATCAGGAGATAATCATCAGAAGATGGATATCAGAACTTAAGTACTAAAGGACGTTCAGATAAGGACAGCAGCTGATTAAAGGAAAGAAGATCGAGACAAACATAAGAAGAGATATGCATGAAGAAGGAATTCTATGAAGAATAGAATACTTGGAAGAAAAGATATATGATTGATATATTTTAGGAAGCAGAATTATATTCCATATCAATTAGCGATTATCTTGTAACTGTGTAGTATATAAACACAAACATAGGGTTTACACTATAAGTGTTAAAATATTTGAGAAGATTATTCATTGTAACCCTAGCAGCTCTCGTGATATTTGTTCATCACTGAGAGGTAACAGTTCCATACTGTAACAGAGTTTATTGTTTCAATAAAGTTTGTAATCTGTTACTTGAGTTATTAAAGTTCGATTTGATTGTACTTTACATTGTATTCACCCCCCCTACAGTGTGTGTATGACCTAACAATTTCTACCCTGTAGGTTATAGTCGGGAACCTGAAAGTGGACGATGGACTAAAGATGACCTAGTAGTCAGTCGACGAGCTTAGTAAAGTTTCAACGGAAAAAACCTGAGTGTTGAAGTCGAATCCAATGGGATCTAGTGGTTGGACGTTAAAGCCTGAGCGACAGAGTCGGCTCAGAATTGATCAGTAATAGTTGTAAAGCCCTGTAAGGCAAGTACTTTTGAACTTTTCTTCAAGATATATTGCAAATATATTTTCGAACTGTTTCATAACATGTCGATACTATTCAAAATAACCCATGTTTTATATTGCAAGTGCTATACACAATTTACCCTTGAACCCTGATTTTTCTTGAACTTGAGCTGTAAGCCTTATTCTTTGTAAACCATCCTTTATTGATCATCAGATACCAAATCACACAAATATGATACTACTCCCCAAATGTATAACTACCAAACACCAAACACTGGAACAAAATTGTTTGAAAACACAGAAACTTTTATACTCCGACCATTCTTTATAACATCAAAGAACTATACCTTGAAAAATCATTATTTGTCTAATACCTGATCCTTTTACAGACTGAAAACTGTTTCTTATACATACCCTGATATACCCTTGAGGTATCTATGAGTTTCCTTACGTTCTTATTCAAGTGTTTAACCGTCATTGATTATGATCTTATTTTATCGAATTATATTGTTTATCATATTGAACTGCTTTAGAATTGGATAGTTTTATATATATATATGGACCAGATTCGTGGTCAGACCATATCAATGGTCAAGTTAGGCCAATGTGTGCCTTGGATCCAGTAATTAGAGCACTGTTGTGTGCTTTGCTCGGGGTTAGTGGGTGACTGATCAGCAGCCTAACCTTGGTTTTAAAAGTTAAAATGAATTTCCAATTCTAATGATTATTTAACAATAAACTTGATTCTTCTGAATCATTCCATTTGAACATTGCTTATAGAGAGGATATTGATGATGCAATGATTGACTGGAGGCTTTTTATTGTAATTGTGATATACCTGTTATTGATTCTTGATAAACCCTGTTATTGTTCCTGGTGAACCTGGTATTGATTCTTGAACCCTGATGTTGATACTTGTGCTATATCTATCATTGATCCCTTGAACTACCCATATATTGTCCTTGTAATGAATTGATATGATTATTGTTCAAACCTTTATAGTAACATTTTTATTCATATCCTGATCACCTGTTGATACCCTGAATTCTGGTAAACCCTATAAGAACCTTTATGAACTCCCTTGCGTAACGATCCTTCATTCCTTTGTTTACCTTATCCTGTAATGATCATTAAAACTGTTTTGATTCCCTAGCTTGTATACCCTGTTTGTCATTTCATCCAGTTCCTTGGTATTGATCCATGTTTGTCATTTGATCCAGTTCCTTGGTATTGATTGATCCAGTTCCTTGGTATTGATCCCTGTTTACATTAGATTCATTCACTTTTCTTGAATCATAAATTGAACTTAAGAATGAGTTTCAACTTGAAAGAGTCTGAATGATTTCATATTCTTGGTAATGATAAATTTAATTTAGTAAAACCTTTCTTTTCAACACAAGGTTTTCCAAATGAATTCCTGATGGATTGGATTGAGACGTAAGAGACTGGTGGGACTAGTCCAGTCATATAAGAGACTAGCGGGGCTTATAACACCCTCCAAATCCGGGGTATAGATTTGGGGCATTATTAACAACAATTACCAACTAAACCTGCACAAGCGGAATATAAATATAATAATTACCCCGAATTATCACTACTCAGGATCTTTTAAGGTCTGAGTTTGAAAACAAGAACCACATACTACCCTTTATTACAAACCCAACTAAATAAAACATGTCTCAAGAACTCTCTTTGTTACAAAACTTTATTCTATATACAATCTCACTACACAACTTTTATTCAATTACACAAGACTTTTATCCAACCCAACATTACTAATTATCCTGCTACACCTGATCTGGCAATTCAAAGCTCTCTTCGGGAATAGGAAGGAACACTCTTGGTATAAGAGGGTCCCGCTGCTTGACTCGCTTCTTGACTATGCGGGTCTTGATGGGTTTCATTCTCTACCTTAACTGTAAAACAATAGGAGTAACAATAAAAAGGGATGAGCCAAAATTGCTCAACAAGCCTGCAACAAAATATATAGTATAAAGAAAGAGAAATGAGTGAACCAATAAGCTGCTGGTTGGAACAACCATCTGAATCTGTATAGGATAGTAATTTGCCAATGCTGGCGAGTACCAAATGAACAAGACTGGAAACAAGAACCAACATATGCACTATAACCTGCTGATCAGTCAGAATATAGTGCGGATCTATACCCAACTGCATAGACCCAACCAACATAAGGAGTACTCATGCAACTATGGCCTATTAAATAATGGTCTGGGTAAAACCCAACCTGTATAGTAACCATCCAGTCCAAGGCTTAGCATCCGAAACAATCGGAATGCTATTGATATATCCCAACACCAAGATATACCAGAGTATATGTAACAAGGGTAAAGGAATTGAAATATGAACAGGGAATTCAATAAATTGGGTGAATCAAAAATTGAAATGAAATTGGAAACAAGCAATAATAAATGGGTAACAGTGTATATGAACAATGATTATCAAAGAGAACTGATACGATATAAAAGAAATATAAATCACTATTCTGAATTTAGAATAGGGGAAAAAACTTGTCTTGCGCGTACTTAACCTGGTTTAACTCACCGCCTTCTGACCCTAGCTTGCTTTGCCTTGCTAACACTGAACAAATCATGGAAAGATAGGCGTTTAGATAACTTACTATATACGTGTATCTTGAATTGATATCACACAACTTTATCAGTCTACCCATGCGTTTCTATTTGACTCGCATATATACACATACATTTATACAGCACATCTATTCACATAATCACGTAAAGCACGTAGCACATAAAGCACATAATCAATTTCTAGATTTATAATTATTTTTAGAATCAATTCTAGACTTATACCTGCATTACTAGTCTTATCTGATTTTATTATAATTTTTCGGGATTTATTCGGCTCAATTATACCCCTATTAGGACCTACGAACTATCAATTATCACCCAACCACTCTCTTTTCGGAAGAAATTATAACTTACAACTATTTTTATTGGATTCGTCTCATTTTTCTGAGTCTAGAGGTCTTCGTTTCACTCAAATCGGACTAACGGTTGAATTATTATAAATTAAACAAGATTTAATTAATTAATAATTAATTAATTATAAATAATTAATTATAATTAAACAATCCTTAATTATATTTTAAATAATTAATTACTAATTATTATATTTTAAAATAATTAATCCCTAATTATTAGGAATTATTATTATTTATTACAAATTATTATTACTTATTCGATCAGATCGATTATTTACAAATAATCAATCAACTTAATTAACCGATACGCTATTTATCGAATAACTACGAATTACTCGAATTATAAATCACTTAACGATTAATCACTCGTATAACTACGAGCTACTCGCGATTCTCGCCTAATTATCGAACTATTCTATTATTATTGAAACTCATACGATTCGCTAAACAGATAATTACCGATAACTATTTATACGATTATCACAATATTATTCGAATAACTAACGCTCGAATAATAATTCTAATTATCGAATCATTATTCGCACTATTAACTAATTATTAGATTATTAATCACCTCACTTAATTATTTCTAATCCTTATTTACTAATTAATTACCTAATTATTAATTAATTACCCAATTATTAATTAATTAGATAATTAATAAATAATTAGATAAATAATTAAATAATTAATTAAATAAATAAATTCGAATTTATAATTTAATAAAATAATTCAGAAATTATAAATACTATTTTTCAGAATATAAAACTAATTTTTAATTAATTATTAGAATTATAAAAACTGATTTTTAATTACTAAAATATAAATAAATCATTAATTTAATCAGAAACACAAAATCAGGAACAGGTTTTGGGTTGCAAGGATCAAACCCGGGTCGAAACCGGGTCGTCCCCAACCCAAACGGGTCGGGAAGAACACCGGCCAAAAACCCAGAACCCGACGCCGGCGTTTGATTCCGGTGAGCACGAAACGCTTGATTCCAGGCTCGATTCTTCTGTGGTTTCGAAGCACAGCAATACCACGACGTCCCCCCAGCCTTTCTCCTTCGTTTTCGTCGACCACAACGGCCGGAAACGCGATGAACACGGCGGCGGCGGCTAAACTCCGGCGAGCTCGAAACGGACTCCAGCAATCACAAACCCGGTACCAAACGACAGGAAAAACGACGATCTACATGACTATGCTAACAGAATCATCAAACAATCAACAGAAATCAAAACCCGAATTCAAAGATTAAACCCGAAATTACAAATCAAAAATCAAGAAATCAATCAACAAAAACGTTGACATAATCATAAACTACGAATTATCAGCTTCAATTTGACTACTTACATGAACGATTTGGACTCCGGAATCACCTTCAAATTCACGATTGATTCTGCTGCCCTGTTCTTCACCAAAAATCCTAACCCTAATTCCTTTTCTGATTTTCTTTTTATTTTCTGATTTTTAAGTATAATTAACTGATTTAATTACTAATAAATCAGGTATTTATATTTATGAAAATAATACCCCTAAGTAAAATTAAGGGTCTAATTACACTCCTAATAAAAATATTTGGCCCCAATTTTTATAATTTTTGGGTATTAATATTGAATTTTTAAATATCCAATAAATACTAAATAAATACTAAAAATTCCCAAAAATTGTAAAAATTACAAAAATACAAAGAAAAATGATATATGATAATTTTATGATCATATAAAAATAAAAATATAATTTTTGTGGGGTTTTTGATAACCGAAGGGGTCCGAAAAAGTCGTTTTTCGCGAAAAAGGTCAATTTGTAAAACGTCTAGGGGTTCAGAATAGCGATATGGTATAGGGCATTTTTAATAAAATAGAGCCAATGATTTTGTTTGAAATATGGGCTTTTAAAACATAGTTTTGAGCTGTACAGGTTTTGATATAATATATATAACTGACGATAAAACGCTCAATAAATATCCAAAACACGTTTGGATCAAAACAACCAACACATAGCACATAACAGTTAGGGTTTAACAACTTAACACATTTAATCACAAGCATCTATACTTTTCTCTGAGGCGTGATCATGCCTTGATCTTCTTCTAGAGTTTAATTTTTAACTTGAATATGTTCACAGAAAAATTTCCTAGTCTGATCTTCTAACCATTTAACAGACTCAAGATATACAATACAAAATACAAAATTGACTATCAAACAACTAAATCTTAAGACTGTCAATGTGACTTAGTCTTATTATTGTACATGCATGTATTGCACAACAAATAGTAACTGGGGATGACAAACAAATCGGTCGAAATGAGTGTTGCAAATACCAAACTCGAACCTGTTTTCATTTATCTTACTTAATACGAACTTGGTGAAAACCCGAATGGTTCAGGTTCAGCCGAAACCCGAAGTCATTAAAACAATAATAGTTACCTATTTGTGTAACTCGAACAAGGGTTATACTGGATTTTTTTTACTTACTAGTCAACATGAATTAGTAATCTTGACAAAAACAAATATTGTCTTTACACAAGATAAACATGACAAGAGCAATGATAATTGAGAGTTTATCATGGACATTTTCCTTACTCGTGATATCATTTTTTAACGAGGTTTTTAACTATCGTGTTGTACAATGTGTGCTTAAGAACTTATATTAATAAGTTAGGTGATCAAATTTGATTGACTTCTTCTCATTAATAATGATAAACCTCCTGAATGCACAAAAATGTCAACCAATCACATTGTGCAAAATCATCAAAAATGCACGAAATTTAGTAGTTAGAGTGTGTTCACGAGTACACACTAGACAAATCCTTCAACTATATATATAATTTCAAGTGTCAAAACATGAAATTTGTTTATAATAATTATTAGTTTAAAGAAAAGTATAGAATTATTTTTAAAAGTTTTGGTTCAATTAAAGTCATGATAAATATATTATTATTTATATATTAATACGGGTTTCAGGTCGAATTCGAGTTATAGATTCAAAACGGATTTTGAATTTCCGTGTCCGGTTCAAAACGATATTGTTTAAACCCAAACCCGAACCGAAAATTCCAAACTCAAACCCGAAATATTAGGATTTGAAACACCCAATCGGATAAATACGATTCGGGTATTCAACAAATCGGTATAAATTGCCATACACCGACAGTAACCTTAATAAAAAAGAACTAACAATAAGCTCTGCTGACTTCTTGTTTTAAAACCATAGTTTCAGAAAATGATATAAAAATATTAATTTCTTAAATAAAACCTCAAAATATCATTAACAAAAATAAACCCAATCTTGGTTATTACATACAACAAAATCATGAACAAAGTGATGAAATCACAATCATTCCAATTTTGCCTCCAAACATGATTAAAACTTTCCCGCCGAGTCAAAAACTCCTAAAAGTAAAAAGGAAACAAAATAGAAAAAAATAATAAAAAAGAAATCCAATCCAAATCTGCCCTAAAATCACAGCTATTACCCTACTTTAGCGTCCAAACAGACCCTTAAATATCTCATAAACCTCCTCATTCCTCCCCCAATCATTCACACTTATACATACATACATACACATATCAGCATCGAGACTCTTGAATCGGCGGCGGCGATGGACGGTGCGAACATGAATCCGATTCAGCAAGCGCAAGTAGCGGCGATTCTCGGTCCCGATGGCGCTCAATTCGAAACCCTAATTTCTCACTTAATGGCTTCTTCTAATGAGCAGAGATCTCAAGCCGAGCTTTTATTCAATCTCTGTAAGCAATTTGATCCTAATAATCTTATTCGTAAGCTTGCTTTTATGCTTCAGTGTTCTCCTCATGTCGAGGCCCGAGCTATGTCTGCTATTCTGCTTCGAAAACAGTTGACTCGCGAAAACGATTCCTTTTTATGGAATAATTTGTTAGTAGCTACTCAATTAGAGGTTAAGAGTGTGTTGATTACTTGTGTTCAGAAGGAGGAAGTTAAGACTATTATTAAGAAATTGTGCGACACTGTTTCTGAACTTGCCTCGAGTATTTTGAGTGAGAACGGATGGCCGGAGTTGTTGCCGTTTATGTTTCAGTGTGTCTCTAGTGAGAATGTTAGGTTACAGGAGAGTGCGTTTTTGATATTTGCGCAGTTGGCTCAGTATATTGGGGAGATGCTTGTGCCCTATGTCAAGAGTTTACATGATGTGTTTTTACAGTGTTTGACTTCGTCTGGGAGTTTTGATGTTAGGATTGCGGCGTTGAGTGCAGTTATTAATTTTATTCAGTGTTTGTCGACGTCGGATAGGGATAGGTTTCAGGATTTGTTGCCGGTGATGATGAAGACGTTGACGGAGGCGTTGAATGGGGGACAGGAGGTTACGGCGCAGGAAGCGTTGGAGTTGTTGATTGAGTTGGCAGGGACAGAGCCTAGGTTTTTGAGGAGGCAGTTGGTGGAAGTTGTGGGTTCTATGTTGCAGATTGCTGAGGCGGAGACTCTTGAAGAGGGGACACGACATTTGGCTATTGAGTTTGTGATTACTCTTGCAGAGGCTAGAGAGAGGGCTCCTGGAATGATGAGGAAATTGCCCCAGTTTATTAGTAGGTTATTCACGATTTTGATGAATATGTTGTTAGATATTGAAGATGTTCCGGAATGGCATACTGCTGATACTGAGGATGAAGATGCTGGGGAGTCTAGTAATTACAGTGTTGGACAGGAGTGTTTGGATCGTTTGGCCATTGCTTTAGGTGGAAATACTATTGTTCCTGTTGCATCAGATCAGTTGCCCGCTTATTTGGCTGCGCCGGAATGGCAGAAACATCATGCTGCATTGATTGCTCTTGCACAAATTGCGGAAGGATGCTCGAAGGTAGTTTGCAGTTACTCACTTGACAAACATACTTTTAATTATTTGTGTTTTCAATGTGTTGACCCTAATAGGATGTTTATTTATCTATTTGCATTTAGTTTGGTGTGTTTGAAAGCAACAAAGTGAGTAATAATATAATATTCTTGCAGGTGATGATAAAAAATTTGGAACAAGTAGTGGCCATGGTTTTAAATTCTTTTCAAGATCCCCATCCTCGAGTAAGGTGGGCTGCTATTAATGCGATTGGACAGTTGTCTACTGATTTGGGACCAGACCTGCAGGTTCAGTACCATCAAAGGGTGCTTCCATCACTAGCTGCAGCGATGGACGATTTCCAGAATCCACGTGTTCAGGTTTGTTGGTTTAAGCATTTAATTTCAGCAACTATCATTTTCCTTTTATGTTACCTACTCATTGCAACATATTGTTATCTACAATTGACAGAACCAGTTTTGTCTTCTTTTATAATTATTAGGCCGTGGGTTTAATAGTTTTTGATCTGTTTCTTTGCTGTATGATTTTCTTTCGCATTCTGATTTATTGAACTAGTTGCGGGGAGGAGGGAATATACCCTCCAGATTGATGTATTATTACTCCCTCCATCCCATTTTGCTAGTCTCTTTTGAATAAATAATGCATATTAAGTATAGTTAGTTGAATAGTATTTTTGATGTGGTACCCTGATTTATTCCATTAGTTGTATGTACAAGTGGAGTAGAGTTGCATTGTAAATGACAAAAACAAGAGGGTAAATTTGAAAATTTGTTCATAAATTTGCATTGGGTGAAGAGATGGACAACTATTATGGGATAAAAAATTCTTCAAAAGAGACTAATATTTCTGGATGGAAGGTGTAGTTATTTTGACCAGAAAATAAAGAGCAAACTTATGTGCAAGTTTCTTTTTAGTTGATCTTCTCAGCAGAATAGACTTTTCTACACCAAGAACATTGTAAAGTTTTCATGTCAATATGTTATTGTGTTTTTTCTTGATGAAATGAACCTACATTCTATATTGACTGAAGTTGGTGGCATATTAATAACTAAACGGATTTATTAGGTTCTAGGCATTTCAAAAATTTGTGATAGCAAATTTGTCACTAACTTCATGCATCAATTCTGCACCAATACATTATTTTGAATGTTATTTTACATCAAAATTTCTTGAAATGAGGTCAGGTTAGGAAACATTTGTTACAAGTGCTATTTATGATTATAGCATGTAAGATGCGAAATTGTAACACATCCTTCCGCTATTCTCCTCCCCATCTAGTTTGACACATCTGAAAGTTGAAGGTCCCTTCCCTTTTTCCTTTCCTTTCTTTATGACAAAATTAAGCATTTGTGGTTTTGGGTCTACTGAGGGAGATCTTGGGAGAGCAAAAATTGGCCCTGCATTCATCGTCTGAAAAAGCAAGGAAATTTTAAAAAATAAATACCAATATTTGTAGAGAGCTTTAGACCTTTAATGGCAGAAACTTTCAGCAGATAGGTGTTCACTGTTCGTAGGTATCCTTCATAACAATTAGTCTTTCCTTGAGCAATTTAGAGCTTAATCAAGAAGCAATGAGACTTGCCCTGAGTCTAGTTTGAGAAGGAAAAATGCTGCTTCCCCACATGTGTCTATATATAAATACTGTGTGTGTGTGTATATATATATATCTTATATTGAATAATTAAGTAGATTTTAGATGCGTAAGATGTTGTAATCCACTATGTAAAAGGTATGATGATTCAGTCATATTAATTTAGTAGTATTTTTGTATTTTTATAGCCTTTTTTCCCAATCCAAACATATTAGTATGACCCATTTGGAAACACAGAATCGGTGGCATCCCGGTTAATGTGATATGTACTCTTAGAGTCTGTTTTAGAGAAGACCCCTGGGTTGTTATAATAATCTTTATTGTGTTAAATATGTTACAATTTAAGAAATATAAAAACAATTCAGGTCCTCATATTTGTATGCATCTAAATTCTCTTTTGGGCAGCTCATTTGTTTAACAATAATGTCTGTTGACTGTATAACTTTATGGTGACCACTGAGCAGTCACTGATGAAATTCTCAAATGGTGTTTTATTTTGGTTTTGGTTCAGCAGTCTTTTATTTAAGCAATATTCAGGACGGAGAAGTTTAGTTAAATTCTTTGGTGTTTTATATTGTTTTGGTTTTAGTTCAGCAGTCTTTTTTCCATATTTTTAGTCATTCAAAATTTGATTGCTCTCCCAGGCACATGCAGCTTCAGCTGTGCTGAACTTTAGCGAGAATTGTACCCCAGATATACTAACGCCTTACTTGGATGGGATAGTGAGCAAGCTGCTTGTGCTTCTACAGGTATGTGACACCCGAGCCAAAAGCTATCATGAGTTTTATACTGATAATGACACCTTTTGGTAATATTTACTACTGTTTGTTAAACAGAATGGTAAGCAAATGGTACAAGAGGGGTCCTTGACTGCTCTTGCCTCTGTTGCCGACTCATCTCAGGTATGTAGTATAATATGGCATGATATACAGCTAGAGATTTAGAATATGTGTTTGTTTTGGGTAACTTTCTGATGTGTGGTTTGTCAATAGGAGCAATTTCAAAAATATTATGATGCAGTAATGCCTTACTTGAAAGCTATTCTAGTAAATGCAAATGACAAATCCAACCGCATGCTTCGCGCAAAAGCAATGGAGTGCATTAGTCTGGTCGGAATGGCTGTTGGAAAGGACAAGTTCCGAGATGACGCAAAGCAGGTATTTGTTTTTGTTTTTTTAATATTTACTTATAGGTAAAAATTAGCAACTTTGAAAAAGATTTTGTCTCCAAATTCTTATTATACTGGTGAATACAAGGTGATGGACGTGCTTATGTCGTTACAAGGATCTCAACTGGAGACGGATGACCCTACTACAAGCTACATGCTGCAGGCATGTCTATTTTATGATTATTACCAAGTTAAAGATATATAATATATATAAAAATATTCGTCATGGTGACTGGGAAGTAATTTCCTTCCTTTACAGGCATGGGCAAGACTTTGCAAGTGCTTGGGGCAGGATTTTCTTCCTTATATGAGTGTGGTCATGCCTCCTCTGCTTCTGTCTGCTCAACTGAAACCTGATGTAGTTATTACATCTGCGGATTCAGATGATGCAATTGACGAATCTGATGATGAAAGGTTTGTTGTCATACTTTAAATGATACATACTCGTGGACCCTGAGTTTCATATGTTAAGCATATTGCAACTTGTCCTAATTGTATGTTATTGTATAGAAATTTGGTCTTTTTGTATACATTACCCATCTTTTATGGTGGGCAAATATATTGTATTGTTTTGCTGTTTTGTTCCATATATTTTAAGTTTTTTGTCGTTGTAAATTGTCTAAGCAAGTTATGTAATTGTCTGGTCCCCCCTTTTCACGTGTTATCACCTTTTTCTTTCAGAAATATGAATCTTTGTTTTGCATTTAACTTGTACAAAGTAGTTTAATTGTGCTGTTGAAAGAGTGTCTTAGTTCTACTTATTATTTGCAGCATGGAGACAATAACCCTGGGTGATAAAAGAATCGGGATAAAGACTAGTGTTCTTGAGGAGAAAGCAACAGCTTGTAATATGCTATGTTGCTATGCTGATGAGCTCAAGGAGGGATTTTATCCATGGATTGATCAGGTTGTTATTGAGAAGATTTATAGATTTTTCATCATTTAAGTTTCCTGTTTGTGAAGCTTTGTTTTATTTGCTGTATATGAATGTTACAGGTTGCCCCAACTTTGGTACCGCTCCTTAAGTTCTATTTTCATGAAGAAGTTCGAAAAGCAGCTGTTTCAGGTTCATATACGCATATCCGTACTTTTTGATTTTTAATGAGTAATTTCTATTTATGTGGACATTTAAGTATATATCTCGCGGTCTAACACACATATGTATATATCTGTGTCTAGCCATGCCGGAGCTATTGCGTTCTGCAAAATTAGCCTTAGAGAAAGGACTTGCTCAGGGTAGAAATGAGTCTTATTTGAAGCAATTGTCTGATTACATTATACCAGCCCTGGTTGAAGCTTTACATAAGGTGTTGGTTGTTTGTAGTTCCTGAGAGTTTTATCTTTGGCTACTAATTTTTATATTTGGAGAATGCGATACTCATTTTCCCATTACTAACCTGTGTCAACTGCCGTACTGCAGGAACCTGATACAGAAATTTGTGCAAGTATGTTGGATGCATTAAATGAATGCGTTCAGGTTAGTTGATTTGCAACCGTGTATAAACATTATAAAATATTGTTTAAGTTGTGTAACATGAAAATAACAAGGGTTGTTAAGAGAACAACCTTGGATATGGATTACTGATGATGAACTACAATTAAACTGCTTATAAATGTGGGAAATTGGTGCTTACGCTTCTTGGTTTCATATTCATGGGGGTCATGATCTTGAATTTTTTTTCCTCTGCGCTTTAAATTTTATTTTTTTTCTTTTCCATTGGTGTTTCCCATACCTCTACTTCAGATGGTAGCATGTGCGTTGTACTCTTTCGAATCAACTTTCTTGATATCAGGAGTCTTGGATCTTCTTGTATGCGATAAAATTCGAACAATGTAAAGAACATATGAATTTGAGAAGGAGCTATGATTTATTTCTTAAATTTTAAACTGTACTCTATATGTAGAGCTAATTTTTTCCAAATGTAATATATAAAGTTTTGAGCACTGCGTATCTGATTATTTGGCTAAATCTAGGTGTTCTTTTCTTTGCCAAATTGATTCCAAGTTTATGTGCCTGTAGCCTAATCTTCATATTACTGGCATCAGTTTTCAGCAGAATTGCTATTGATAAGTGATAACCAGTATAGGCTAGAGAGAAAGGAATTGATAACTAGGATCAAATATTCTACTTTCTAAAATTAAAAAGCCTATCCTTATTATGGAGATTGAATATCCTACTGAAATTTTGATAATGTTGGACTCCATTGACTTGAAATAATTTTCTAATACTAATCTACTATTTGAAATTATTTTAAAAATTTATCCTCACTATAGAGATTGAAATCTTATTGAATTTTTGATAATCATCTTGTACTCTATCAACTCCTTATAATATTTTTATACTAATCTATTTGAAATACATTCGTTATTGATCTACTAATAATGACCGAATTTTTTTAACCCGTTTTGGAGGATTTACTAATATACTGACAAGTCTTGGTTTCACATCTTCACTTTTCAAGCTCTTGATTGCTTGTATAGTAGTACTTGCTATTTTGTTAAGCAGTTTCCACTTTATTTCTATTTGTTGTACAAAATTTAGTGTGTTTATGTGATTAAATCAGATCTCTGGTCAAATCCTGGATGAGAGCCAAGTGAAAAGCATTGTGGATGAGATAAAACAGGTTATAACAGCAAGTTCAAGTAGGAAAAAGGAAAGGGCGGATAGAGCTAATGCGGAAGACTTCGATGCTGAGGAGGGAGAGTTGCTCAATGAGGAGAATGAGCAAGAGGAAGAAGTTTTTGACCAAGTTTGTTTTTTAACTATTAACATTTTCACACACGAACCCTAACTAGCAATAATAACAAGTCTTTTCAATCATCGACATTTATCATTATTTGTGCATGAATAATGATATACATTGTAATAAACTTCATGTGCTTAGGTTGGTGAAATTTTGGGAACTTTGATCAAGACATTCAAAGCCTCCTTTTTACCTTTCTTTGATGAGCTATCATCATATCTATTGCCTATGTGGGTAAGTTTTGAGACCAGTTTACAGTCGGCGGCTTAAGGTTTTCTGTTTTATTTTCTTATAGAACTTGTCAAAACTGGGGCAAATCAACTGTATTGATAGCATCAACTGTATTGATGGCGTTCTTCATGTGCTCGCCTTTGCAGGGAATGGACAAAACAGCAGAAGAGAGGAGGATAGCAATTTGTATTTTTGACGATGTTGCTGAACAATGCCGTGAAGCAGCTCTAAAGTATGCAGACTTTGCCCCTTAGATACTGTTAGTTCTAGGAAATTATCAGCATGACAGTTATCTCTGATCTCTGTTCATGTCAGGTATTATGAAACATATCTTCCTTTCCTTCTAGAAGCTAGCAATGATCAAAATCCTGATGTTAGACAGGTATGCATAATTATATGCAGTTGTATTGCTTTTAGTTGCTAATGGAATATGTTCACACTGTAACTAGTTTTTTCCATTGTATCAGGCAGCTGTATATGGACTTGGGGTTTGTGCAGAATATGGCGATTCTGTCTTTAAACCACTTGTTGGGGGTATTCTACTTTCCTAATGCTTGGTACCGGACTTTCTGTGTAGTGTTTCTGATGGATCCTTATTTATTTTCCACTCGTGTTTGCACCTTTTTCAGAGGCTTTATCGAGATTAAATGCTGTGATAAGGCACCCAAATGCTCTGCAATCAGATAATGTAATGGCGTACGACAATGCTGTTTCTGCTTTGGGAAAAATCTGCCATTTTCATCGTGATAGTATTGACTCCACTCAGGTAGTTCTGACATCATACCAAGATTACTTCAATCTACAGCCAGTATTTTCTCTATATTTTAAAATTTTTGTGGACTAGTTAAAAGAACACTTCTCTTGTTTTTTGTTCTACTTTCACAAAAATAATATGTAGCCATGCCATGATATTTTATCGAGAAGCCTTCAGTTGTATGTTAAGTACTGTGTTTGATATTGGAATTGGACGATGTTATCATGTTTGACACTTCACTTTTAGTGTAAATATGTGGTAGAACTGAAGAAACCTGTTGAACTTTTTGTAGTATACTTTTCCAACTGAATACTAACTCTTGGTCAGTGCAACACATCTATAATGTTCTATTATTATTCATTCAGTAACAGATACTACCCCTTTCCCTAAAAGATTAGTTAGTTTTGGATGAAAGCACATTCATTTTGTGGTTAAAATGGAGTCCTGAAGTTGTTTGTAGATGTATGGCTTTACGCAGTTTGTCAATGTTAAAGACTTATTTTACCATTAAGTGGCATTCCCCAACACCATAAGGTTGATAACATTGTATTGGAGTTCAGGTAAACATATTGTTCGGTTATTTTAGTCTGGTAGTCCCAAATCCCAATATTCTCAAATATTTAAGTTGACACTAAGGTTATTCTCATGGGCTGCTAGTGTTCCACTCTTCAATCCGCCTTTTAGAGCAAGAGGGAGTGTAAAAAGGATGAGGTCTGTTGTGGCTTTTCCCGACAAAGATTTTGGGGTAGTCAATCACCAAGACTAGTATCTATATTATTATCCATTCATTGTGATCGCGATGTAGAATATTTTTTTCTTTTTAAACTCAAGAATATTTCTCGTTCTGCAGGCTTATAGTTAAATTGCTAAATCATGCATGCTTAATGTGTAAAACCAAATTGCTTACAATCTTTTTGTCATTGTTGTTCTTGTGTCTAATGATTTTCCTATTAATATTTTCTATGTGATTCTGATGTTTGATATTTTAAATGTACAATTTTTTTTACTTGAGCATTATCTTATATTTCATGAAATTCCTTCAGATTGTAATTGTTCTTTGTTTTTGGTAGGTGCTTCCTGCCTGGTTAAGCTGCTTGCCACTAAAAGGTGATCTCATCGAGGCAAAAGTTGTCCATGACCAGCTTTGTTCAATGATAGAAAGGTATGAGGCATTCGAGGCCTCTTTAATCTTAGTTCTGGTTTGTTGTATGTTAGAAGTATATCCCACCTTGTGAGTTACTTTGATTTTCTTGCTGCAGGTCAGATAAAGAGCTTCTGGGTCCCAACTATCAGCATACCCCTAAAATAGTATCAGTATTTGCTGAGGTGAGCATTCAATATATTTTTCCTTTTGGTCCAAGTCAACAGGACCTTGTGATAAATAAAAAGAAGATACAGAAAGGGGGATAAGTAGTCCCAATAATGCCACCGACACTTCAAATATAAATGTTGGTAAAAATGAGGGCAACACCTATTTCAAAAAATTGTTCTTAATTTAGTTTAAAGTATCGTAGCGCTATATTACTGGCATTATGTTACTTGATGAAAAAAAATAATGAAAATCGAGTACAAGCAAGCACAACTAGATTCTTTTGAATACTCCAACTGTATTTACTCACATGTAATTTTTTTATCTTAAAAGTTTTTAACAATATAAGCAAGTGCAGGTAATTGATTGGACACAGCGTTGTGCAAGATTGATAATTTCTATTAGGTTGGGTTATTTAGCTGGAAATATAATTACTAAGTAGGTTCAATAACAAAAGTGGACTGGCCTAGTACTATGAGCAAATGTCATTTTTCGTGTTTACTAACTGAAGTTTTATGACTTGATAAATTTGGTAATAATTTTTCTGTTTATCTCATATAGGATGTATTTTTTGTATCTGTTGCAATTAACTTTTGCCCCCTCATTAATGATATAAAACGTCTTATGCTGTAGGTTCTATGTGCTGGCAAGGATCTTGCAACTGAACAAACTGCTAGCCGAATGATTAATTTACTGAGACAGTTTCAACAGACGCTGCCAGCAGACATGTTGACTGTAATATGGTCATCTTTGCAGCCCCAGCAACAGCTAGCATTGCAGTCTATGCTCTCATCATAACAAGTTGTTACTGTATTGACTATTGAGCCACTCATTATTTAATGGGGAAGAAAAGTGGTTTGTTCAGTCCATTTGGTTATCCATTCTTTATCACAAGGTGTTTCACACATTCAATTTTTTTCATGTGCCCCAACCTATTGTTGGTTGTTTGGTTGAATGTAAATGTCATCCCCACCGGTTTTGTAGCATGTGTAAATTGATGGTGTGCTCTATTGCAGTCATGCATCATCCAAAAAAGGAGCTGCAACTATATATGGTTTTGTGACTTGTGAGGTTTTGTTGGCTCGTGCCTTGAGGTTTTAGATTGTCGAGCAGATAAATTGTTGTTGAAGTTTTGATCGAAAATGTCTTTTTCTTTGCCGAACTTGTAAAATAATATATCAGTACACCTTGATTCTTTTGTCACTCAATATATAGACTGAATGTTGGTGTTTCAATGTTAAAGTGATATTTGGCCTGCCTATTTACAATTGTTTTTTTTAATATTGTTATTAATTTATTTATTTTTGGAAAGAATTGTTATTAATTCATATACAAGAGTATGCAATGTACATGATCAGAGTTCATGAATAAATGGAAACATGTTTTGTGCCAGTGATGTAGTGTCAACAGGCTTGCTGAAGTCATTTAAAATGTTATGTTTTGATATATACAAATTGGGAGTTTGTGCAGATGCTTTTGTACTTTATAGCATATATTAGAATCCTGTAATTAACGCATGTTGGCTTATTCTGTAATGTAAAGGTTGATTGGGACAATCTAAAATCAATTTTTTTAAAAAAAATAAAAAATTGACGAGCTACTTTTGCTGAGAGGATACTGTTAGCTGAGCAATAGATGAAAATGGTAAATATTGTTGAACTAGATTGTTATTTGATAGGCAGTGAAGTTGTGGTCTGTTATATCCTGGTAACTTATGTCGTGGAAGACTGCTACGGGTCATCTGACAGAGCTATGATAAAGATGGTTTATGTGCAACACATCTTCTCCAATAGTACAATATAATTAAGTGGTTAAATATTTGTTTAGTTTAAAAATATATATATGTGAACCCTCGTAGTTGAAAAGTTTATGTATTGGAATTTGAGTGGTGGCATAGCAGATAGGCGGCAAGTGGCATGACAGAACTTGGGCTTGAAAATGTGTCAATAAATACAACATCATTAGAGCAACTCCAACAACTTAAATCATGCTCCTAAGAGCATATGTACCCGTTTAATTGAATCAACGGCGCTGATTACTATTCACCTAAAATTAACTTTTTTCATAAATTCTATACAGCCATAAAACTCCATCAATTCATCAATTACTATTTATCAAATAAAAAGTACATAATATTAGCTATTTTACTTAATAAAATAGATTAAATATCTATTATGTAACGGTCCCACAAATAATATTCTCGAAAATAATTGTTGATAATCGATTAAATAGATTAAATATCTATTATGTACATAAAGATATTCTTGATAAAATTGTCGATAATTTTAGATGTTCGGATAAATTTTTATTGAACCATATTCTGACATGTGTCTTGATTTAATTTTATAGATAGAAAAATCTTTATAAATAACATATTTTTATAAATTTATAGTCATCTCAAAATTACTTCCATTCTTTAAAACTAAGAGAATGAATTCTCCCCCCTTAAATTATATTAGTTTGAATATCGACCGATAATTGGATCAATAAATTGTCGAGTCCCAGAAATACATAATTGTACCCATTTTATTAAATATGTATATATATTTATATAAAACACAAAATATATATGCGTGTGTATTGAACTAAAATAGTAGAAAAACTATCAGTAAAACAAATAAAAGTAATTTAAATAATGAGGCCCCACTAATTGATGGCCATCAGCAAGTCCATTGAAATTTGATGGAGGGAGTAATGAATCAATACTTTTACACTTTTACACTGAACCATCAATAAAACTCATGAATTGCTTTTTCAATGTTACCCGTTACCCGTGCATATGCTCTAAATCAAAGTTTAAAGAAATGAACTTCAAAATCATCTTCAACAAGCTCCTAAGCACTTCTCAAAATTTAAAAATCTTCAAATACTTACTCAACAATGAGGAGTGATACTCCCTCCTAAATTAGTTAAATAATAATTTATCTCTTCACCAATGTATTCAATATGATTAATTTTGTTTATGTGTATATGTACTTAACTACTAAAAAATGAATAGGGATTGAGTTTAAGGAGGATTGTTGGAGAAAATGAGTAAAATTGGCTCCTAAATAGTTAAGAGCTAAGAGCAACTCCAAAGGCCTCTCAATCCCCCTCTTAAGTTATATTTTGACAAAAACAACACAAAAAACAGCTCCAAAACTCTCCTAAACCCTCCCTACAAATTTAAGATCTTCAAACCCTTCCTTTTTACTGAGGAGCGTGTAAGGCCTCCTAAAGAATTTTATACTTGGATATATTATTGTATCCCTCTAATATGTTGCCACCATTCCATCTCATTTGATGTAACAGACTTGCCTACAGTATATATAACTATTTTAAAATTAAATAGAGAGAAGCTGAGGAGGATTTTTGGATTTGAATCATGTTAAATGACTAAAGAGTTTATATTATAATAATTTTTTTAGGAGTTTGTCAAGCAACTTTTGGAGTTACTCTAATATATTTATATTATTTATAAAGAGAATGGGATGAGATTGTTGGAATTGCTATTAGTTTGTAATAGTAAAAGGAGGCCTTCGTGATGGCAACAACTAATTAGGGGTTTACGGTTGACCTTAGTTTGTTTACTTTGAAATACAAACAGAGTGGGCTCGTTTGGTACCTCCTCCTCCTAGGTTCTGTTTGGAATTACTGTTAAAAATTGTTGTTTTGTTGAAAAAAGTGATGTTGACTGTTTGGTAATTTTTTTGATATGTATATGTTTTGATGCAAAAAATTAAAAATAATAATATTTTCGGTAAGATTTGATGGTGAAATCAGCATTTCCTTATCGCAAAAGTTGGAAAACAGTTTTTTCTAAAAGCATGCGGGACTTACTTTCTTTAACAGCAGTTTTTAGGTTAAAAGTACTTTTCCGAAAAACAGTTTTTGAATTTTACCGAACAGTTTTTCAAACGAAAAGCTGCGGTTGTTGTCAGCAAAAACAATACTAAACACACCCTACTTCTCGGGTATTCTGCTGTTGCAACGGACTGTAATTTTGACTTTTTGGCCCTTATCAAATATTCTTCTTTGCATGTGGGGATTATTTATTTATATATGTTTTTTTAATAGTAATGCTAGAGACACAAAAAATTGTACAAAAAATTGTTATAAAATGACGTGTGATGGCTGATGTGACAGTATGAAATGATTTTATTGGTGTTTTTAATGTAAATGCAGTGGGGGTCCATTTTCATATTGGCAATAAAACCCTTACACGTGGTATTTTGTAACTTTTTTGGGAACCAATTTGGTACCCATATCATTTTCCTTTTTTTAACTTTGCGTTAGAATTATTTTAGCAATTCATTTTGTAAGAAGGGCTCCTCCTAATTAAGCTGTAATGCTAAATATACCAAAACCTTAAATTGAAATTGTTGAGAATCTCACTAACAAGTATAGCAACATAGAGGCAAGTGTATAAAGAATTTAACAAGTTTAGGCCAAGACCACAGTTAACAAAACAAAACATGCAGGTAAACAAAATCAGTAACTGAAATAACGTAGAGAGAAAGAAAGATGTACCCGAAATCATAGCTTTCAACAGTGACTGAAATAAAGGTTTACAGATACAAAACGCCAAGAAAATGATTACAGCTGAGTCACCAGGCCTTGCTCGAAGTCCTGGCTGCTCTTGAAGAGATTATTGCCCCCTACCTGCTGCGTTTGGGATGTGCGCAATATCTCCACCAGGATAAAACAGCTCGGAGTTTATGTTAACAGCAGCAACAAAACCTCCACTTCGACCAGCACCTCAGTCGCCGGAAAATATCAGCACTTCAGTTCTTGTGGGAGAGAAATGCAGAGAGGTTGAAGAGAAGAGATGAGAATGTAGTGTGTTGTATTCTTTATTCATTCAGTTTTGCCTCTATTTATAGGAGAGGAAAAATGAAACTGTCAACACACTTAATGTCTGAATTAAACTGCTTCATTAATAAAAAATAAAAACTGATCAGATTTTGAATTCATTAATGAAAAAATCAAAACTGATCAGCTTTTGAATTTAAATTATTTGTAACAGCTTTTCACATTAACACCCACATTATTATCAGAACTTAAGTTAAGTTCTGATTTAACTCATCAGTACTTAAGTTCTGATTCTGATATCAGAACTTGTTAAGTTCTGATTTTATTCATCAGTTCTGATTCTAATATCAGAACTTGTTACAGATCAGATTATTTGCAGGTTCAATATATTTAGACTACTTAGCCTATTTCAGAACCCAACCCAATAATCCAATCACCGATAAATAAATAATAATTCTCAAATAAATAAAATCCTCGCCCAGGTCGCCTCGCGTACGCGAGACGCCGAGACATTCGCCCAAATCGCCCTTCGACCCGACCCGGTCCGGTGCGGTGCGTGGCGGGGCGGGCGCGCGTGTGTGTGTGTGTGTGCGCGTGAAGCACACAACAACACAATGGACCATCACACACCTTAGTAGTTGTATACTACTCATGTGGGTAATACCATATAAAGCACACAACCCCCTTTATTTATTTCAATGTGGGACAAACATTCTCAAATTTTCCAAGCTTTTCCAAGCTACTTTCAACTCTCATTTCATATGGATTTCATTAAGAAAATTCTTAAAACCATACATGAAAATTTAAGTTCAAATATCATTGAACAATTTCCAATCATTAGATTTTAGGATTAACATCAAGAACATAATTAAATTAAGCTCTAAAATCCTAATTTTCTAACAATCCCCCACAAATCCATACAGAAATGTGATCAATTTCCCATCATGACTTGTTTTTCAGAGTCGGTACCCTTCCGGGTTTGAACCCTCCTAATTCCTCTACTTCAATGGCTATCGGACTCAGATGGAATGTTTCACCTTGAATCTTAATCCGTTTAGTATAACCATATTCCATAGACGACAAGTCAAAGGTTATGGTGCCAATCTACGGCTTTGAGACATTAATGGTCATGTCTCGATCCTGTTCGTCGAATGCTTCAAGGATTAACCCTATCCTCTAATTGCGACCACACAATTACATTCGCTTAGCTGGGCATCTCCAGAGATATACTGCCTCTATCTCGTCAAATGACTTGATCCCATTCAGAGTTTTAACACTCTTGCTTTTCTGGCAGTGTCAGTACCTTCTAGGTTTACAGGGGATAGACTCAGATACTATAGTATCATCTATGTAGCAAAGGTACTACCAACTCATCCTTACAGCTTGTTATTACCCATTGAATACACTTCGAGGGATCTCCTCTCATGTGTATTGGGTTCCCACTGTTGATGAATTATGATGGGTTGACAATCCCATCCCCAACCTTGACTTAAGGACCACTGCAGGTTCCAGTCCTTTAGTAAGAGGATCAGCTATATTATTCTGAGTTCCTATGAACTCTATAGCTATGATCCTATCAGTCACTAAACCCCTTATAGACTTGAGTCTAACTTGGATGTGTCTCTTAGTTTTAGCATTATGCTTTTTACTGCTAATCTTGTCGATAGTTGTTCGACTATCACAGTGAATAGCAATAGCAGGGAGCGGTCTGCTTACTACAGGTATTGCAGACATAAGTCCGTGTAACCATTCAGCCTCCGTCCCTGTGGCATCAAGTGCACACAACTCAGCCTCAAAAGTAGACCGAGTAACAATAGTCTGTCTGCTTGACTTCCAGGATATTGCTCCACCAGCCAAGGTGAACACGTATCCAGTCACTCCATTGGAACCAGACTTCTTAGCTATCCAACTTGCATCACTGTACCCTTCAAGCACACCAGGAAATCTCCTGTAGTGTAAACTAAGGTACATTGTGCCTTTTAGATATCTAAGTACTCTATCAAGAGCATCCCAATGAGTTCTTTTTGGACAGCTTGTATATCTCGCCAATTTAGACACATAATATGAAATATCTGGTCTAGTACAGTTAGCAAGATACTGCAAGCTCCCAATAATCTGAGAATACCTTAACTGAGACACAGGCACTCCTGAAGTATTCTTGACAAGGGCAACTTTCGAATCATAAGGTGTACTAGCGATTCTACACTGTGAATAACCATATTTCTCAAGTATAGATTTCTCTATATAATGAGATTGAGTCAAGGTTATTCCTTCAGTGGACTGAATCAATTTGATTCCAAGAATCACACTTGCCTCACCCATATCCTTCATTTCAAAATGCCTTTTCAAGAATTCTTTAGTCTCGTTAATAATCTCAATAGTGGTTCCAAACAATAAAATATCATCCACATATAGGCACAAGATAACACACTCATTACCTTTAACTTTAGTGTAGACACACTTATCACTTTCATTAATCTTATAACTGAAAGGCAATATAGTTTCATCAAACTTTCTATGCCAATCTCTGGGAGCTTGTTTCAAGCCATAGATGGACTTGATCAACTTACATACTTTCCTTTCATTGCCTGATGCAACAAATCCATCAGGCTGATCCATATAAATCTCTTCCTCAAGTTCACCATGAAGAAAAGCCGTCTTTACATCCATCTGATGAATGATAAGACCATGGACTGAAGCCAATGCTATAAGCATTCGGATTGTTACCATTCTTGCAACCGGAGAGTATGTATCAAAATAATCAATTCCTTCCTTTTGCTTAAAACCCTTAGCTACCAGTCTAGCTTTGTACTTATCTATTGAGCCGTCAGGGTTCAACTTCCTTTTAAAGACCCATTTGCACCCAATAGTAGAACATCCAGGAGGGAGATCAACCAACTCCCATGTTCCATTGGAAACAATAGAGTCAATTTCACTCTTGACAGCGCCCTTCCAGTGCCTTGACTCAGAAGAATCCATAGCTTGCCGGAAAGTTAAAGGTTCGTCCTCGATATTGTAAGTGATGAAATCACCTCCAAAATCCTTGACTATTTTTGCACGCTTACTTCTCCTTGGTTCCTCTAATTCCTTAGGAATAGAGCTACTACTAGGTTCCGCCCCCACATTTGTCATCTTTTCCACATGATCAGGAATAGAACTTGATGTGTGAGTAGGATCTTCCTCAGAAGTCGTTTCAGGTATTCCAGTCTTCATAGGGTAGACATCCTCAAAGAATGTCGCATCTCGAAATTCAACTATCGTGTTTGCCACTATACCATCTATGTCAGATTTTAACACTAAAAATCTCATAGCTGTAGTGGTTTCAAGATAGCCCAGAAAGATACAGTCAACAGTCTTTGGACCTAGTTTCTTTCTCTTGTGTTCAGGAACAAGCACCTTAGCAAGGCACCCCCACACACGAAGATACTTAAGACTAGTCATCCTGCCTTTCCATAACTCCAAGGGTGTTTTATCCATGTGTTTCAGAGGGACTCTATTCAAAATATGGCAAGCCGTATTTAGAGCCTCTCCCCACATGTATTTAGGCAACCCAGAGTTAATAAGCATACTATTAATCATATCTTTAAATGTTCTGTTCTTTCGCTCAGCAACCCCATTAGACTCAGGTGTGTATGGTGGAGTAACTTCATGAACTATACCATTGTTTGCACAAAATTCATTAAAAGCATTACTCGTATACTCACCACCTCTATCAGATCTCAATCTTTTAAGTAACTTACTAGTTTGTTTTTCTACTTCAGTTTTATATATAATGAATTTACTAAGTGCTTCATCCTTATGTCTAAGTAAATAAACATAACAATATCTACTACTATCATCTATAAAAGTAATGAAGTATCTAAACTGGTCCTTGGTCAACACACCACCAAATTCACAAATATCAGTGTGTACTAAATCTAACAAGTCTGAATCCCTAACAACGTTATGAAAAGGTTTCCTTATCTGTTTAGCAGACACACATACTTGACATTTAGAATTCTTTTCTATGGTATATTTTGGAATCAACTCTAAGTTCATCATGTTCTTAAGAGCACCAAAGTTTAAATGACCTAGTCTAGCATGCCATATATTTGAGGATTCAATACAATTAATAGTAGGAATAACATTATTATTCAAACTTCCCTAAACGGGATCCGCATTAATAACAAATAAACCATTTGACAAGTAACCCTTGCCAAAGAATGTACCAGTGTGAATAAGAACTACTTTATTACACTTGAACGAAATTTCAAAACCACTAGAAACTAAACAGCTTCCACTTATTATATTTCTACGCATGTCGGGAACATGATGCACTCTCGTCAGAGATAGAATACATCCTGAAGGGAACTTCAGATCCACGTTTCCAACTCCATGTACTTGAGCAGCACTAGCATTCCCCATCTTCACAGTCAGGCTATGACTCTGTTGATAAGATACAAATAAACTAATATCAGCACAAATATGTACATTAGCTCCAGTATCTATCAACCATTCATTTGACAGATAGGTAGAAAATATCACAGGGTTGTAGGATACATACCGGTCAACGTTGGTTTCAGAAGCCGTAGCCTCACCAACAACCATGTTCACTACAGGCCCACTTGCGGTTCCAAGCACAACATTTGCTTGTGCTACCTCGGTTTTCTTCGCTTTCTTCGTAGGGCAGTCCTTACTCCAGTGCCCAACCTGCCCACAAGACCAGCATGGTTTGTTTGCCTGGGGTTTCTTGGCCTTGTCCTTGTCACTCTTAGGTTTATTACTATTAGCTTTCTTAGCAAAAGCCTTCCTCTTTTATCCTATAGTTGCTATGTTTACCTTCGAGGTACCGTGTTCAGTTGGCATCACATGTCCCTGTTTGGACTTGTGTTGTTCTTGTACCGAGATGTCCAGCATAAGGTTGGTCCAGGTGATCTCTCCTTTCTGTCTTTTCAGGGAGAGAGAGAACTCTTCCCAAGACTTTGGGAGTTTTTCAATCACACTCATCACCTTGAACTTCTCTGGGAGATTCATTCCAGACTCCTTCAAAGCATGCACTATCATCTCGAACTCATGCACCTGCTCAGTCATGGACTTATTGTCCACCAGCTTGAACTCGAGGAACCTTGCCACATAATACTTTTCTAGACCTTGTGAGTCAGTATTATGTGTCTGGTCCAGCTTCTCCCATAAGAGTTTTGCAGAGTAGGCATCAGAAGAATAGACATCAAACAAAGTGTTTGTTAGTGCCGCAAGAATGGCCGCTCTAGCCACTCCATCCTTCTCAGCCCACTTCGCAAAAGCCTTAACTGTGTCAGCCTTCTCTTGATCCACTACTGGTTTCTCATATTCCACAACCGGCCACAGACCCTTTATAGTCAACCACAGCTTAATCCTTTTCTGCCAGCGAGAAAAGCCAATGCCACCGTTGAATTTCTCCGGTAAACCGGTTAGTTCAACAGCCTGTGGGAAACTATAGGTGGTCCAATCAATGGCCCCAGCAGTTACACCCGAACTGCTACCACCACCAACGATAACCTCACTTTCGTTAACCATTATGCTAAATTCTAAATAACCAATAATCTCTTCAAGAATGTTGAGAATCTCACTAACAAGTATAGCAACATAGAGGCAAGTGTATAAAGAATTTAACAAGTTTAGGCCAAGACCACAGTTAACAAAACAAAACATGCAGGTAAACAAAATCAGTAACTGAAATAACGTAGAGAGAAAGAAAGATGTACCCGAAACCATAGCTTTCAACAGTGACTGAAATAAAGGTTTACAGATACAAAACGCCAAGAAAATGATTACAGCTGAGTCACCAGGCCTTGCTCGAAGTCCTGGCTGCTCTTGAAGAGATTATTGCCCCCTACCTGCTGCGTTTGGGATGTGCGCAATATCTCCATCAGGATAAAACAGCTCGGAGTTTATGTTAACAGCAGCAACAAAACCTCCACTTCGACCAGCACCTCAGTCGCCGGAAAATATCAGCACTTCAGTTCTTGTGGGAGAGAAATGCAGAGAGGTTGAAGAGAAGAGATGAGAATGTAGTGTGTTGTATTCTTTATTCATTCAGTTTTGCCTCTATTTATAGGAGAGGAAAAATGAAACTGTCAACACACTTAATGTCTGAATTAAACTGCTTCATTAATAAAAAATAAAAACTGATCAGATTTTGAATTCATTAATGAAAAAATCAAAACTGATCAGCTTTTGAATTTAAATTATTTGTAACAGCTTTTCACATTATTATCAGAACTTAAGTTAAGTTCTGATTTAACTCATCAGTACTTAAGTTCTGATTCTGATATCAGAACTTGTTAAGTTCTGATTTTATTCATCAGTACTTAAGTTCTGATTCTGATATCAGAACTTGTTAAGTTCTGATTTTATTCATCAGTTCTTAAGTTCTGATTCTGATATCAGAACTTGTTACAGATCAGATTATTTGCAGGTTCAATATATTTAGACTACTTAGCCTATTTCAGAACCCAGCCCAATAATCCAATCACCGATAAATAAATAATAATTCTCAAATAAATAAAATCCTCGCCCAGGTCGCCTCGCGTACGCGAGAGCCGAGACATTCGCTCAAATCGTCCTTCGACCCGACCCGGTGCGGTGCGTGGCGGGCGCGCGTGAAGCACACAACAACACAATGGACCATCACACACCTTAGTAGTTGTATACTACTCATGTGGGTAATACCATATAAAACACACAACCCCCTTTATTTATTTCAATGTGGGACAAACATTCTCAAATTTTCCAAGTTTTTCCAAGCTACTTTCAACTCTCATTTTATATGGATTTCATTAAGAAAATTCTTAAAACCATACATGAAAATTTAAGTTCAAATATCATTGAACAATTTCCAATCATTAGATTTTAGGATTAACATCAAGAACATAATTAAATTAAGCTCTAAAATCCTAATTTTCTAACAGAAATTACATCCAAGTAAAACCCTATATCTGTTGTGACCTTGTGCATAATCATATTCATATGATGAAGATCAGGATTTGTGAACAGATGAGAGTTGAGCTGAATCCAGAATATTTGGTTGGATAACATTTTTTAAGACTACTCCTCTTTCTTGATTATACATCCATACATACATGTATTGGGTGTTGAAGAACCTAAACGTGTGTGGCATTTAGTATCATACTAAGCATGCTTTGATGACTGCATGCGGCACATATACCAAAATACAAATTTTATATATTCACAGGGACAGGGCTTAAGCCTCTGCCTTCATCTATAAATCCTCCCCTCTTCTCAGCATTTTGTGTATAGTCAGACCCCTTCTAAGTAATCTCTCTTTTATTCCCTTTTCTCTACAAATATAATGGAACTTCAGTTCCAAGCCTCTTCAATTAATAAGGAGACGACTAGAACAGTTAACAAAAGCAAGTTTGTTGGAGTGAGACAAAGGCCCTCTGGAAAATGGGTGGCAGAGATGAAGAACACAAGTCAGAAGATCAGAATGTGGCTCGGTACATTCCATACTGCTGAGGAAGCTGGTCGGGCTTATGACGAGGCTGCCTGTCTTCTTCGTGGCTCCAACACACGGACCAACTTTGTGGATCATGTTCCTCCTAGTTCAGCTCTCTCTTTAAAAATCAGGAACCTTCTACATCAGAAGAAAAGCCAAAGTCAGAAACACAAGGACCCCATAGAAGCCACTGTCCCACAATATTGTGCTAGTGCTTCTAAACTCAGTAGCAGTAATAGCTGTACTCTTTCTAGTCCAATCGATGGGAGCTCAGACGAAGGTTTACACATTTTTGATAATGTATACAAGCCAGATTTGAGCAGTTTTAGTGGAGGATTCGATACGAGTAATCCTCATAGTGACCATTCATCATGTTACAATGAAATGAACAACATATATGACGAAGAAAATAAGTTGAAGATGGAGAGAAGTAGGAGCGTCAATGAGAATGAGATGATGGATTTTGACAGGATGAAGGTGGAAAGGCAGATATCAGCGTCACTCTACGCGATCAATGAGTATGGGGATCACATTCATGATTATAGCTCTGATGTTTTTTGGGATCTTCCATTGCTGTGTCAAAGTTGATAATGTAGCTCTCATTATCTAAATACATTATATCAGTAGCACTTTGATCTGATTATGTAGTAGAAATTCTGTTGTTTCTAGTAATTTAAGGGAGATATGTCGTTTAAGGCTTTAGGGATTGGGTAACATTCATCCTGATGAAGAATCAGCTTGACTTAAAGATTGTATTACAAGTGAATCGCATGTCAATCTGTCATAGCTAGTGAGAGTTTATCCTAATGATATATTCATTAACAAAGAAAAAAAATCAGTTCAACAGGTAACTGTTGACATACTTCAGTGTAAAGAAATTACAAAAACTCTTATCAAACAGGTTTTAAAGAGAAGCGTTACACTCATACCACCTTTTGTCCTGACTTGGGCTCCAAATCCCCATCTCCTATAGGAGAAAGAGAGTTGATGCCACCGGAGCACTGCTCCTGCAGTTTTAATAAATTGATGCGCCCGCCTTAAACTCGTATCAAAGACGGTTTACAGTAGCTGCAAACATTATTAGCAAGCCTCGGTACTGCTTTGATTATAGCCTGCCTGATCATGACTAACAACATTCATCAGTTTAGTAAACCTCCAGATGGTGTTGAAAACATCAGTGGTAAGGTGCTTTTCTTGCAGCCTCATCTACCTTACCACAACATATCCCGCTATGGAAATGTAGAAACTGTTTGCTGACAACGACTGACTGCAATCTTTCTCTTCATTTCTCCACAAATGATTGAACTCCTCGCATTAAGTGGTCGCTTGGATAACGGCATAACTTTTTTTAACTCCTAAAATAATACATACACTGTTAGTTGCTGCTGATATAGATAACTCTGTTCTAATTTTACAAGGAATGCATAACAGACCATCCATGGTGACAAACCACCTTCAGGAATTTGCAAGTGATAATGATGTTGGACTACTCGTATACCAGACTAATATGAGAACAATGGAAAAACGGGAGACCGAACAGAAATTGCAAAAGAAAGATGAATGCGCATCATGTACTCCTATCGCAGTATATCAATCTCTTAATTATCAGATTATTAATATCTTTTTACATTCTTCAGACTCTTCATTATACCATCCGAGTACCCGAGTCGGACACTCGACGCTTGTTTAAGTGCAAAAACATGCACATTAATCGAATTATTGCCAACTCTGATATTTGGACACGTATTCATATCCGACACTTCTAGCCGAGTTTGAGTAACATAGAATAAAAATAATGGAAGAACGGGGCAAATGGGAATCCCCTAAACAAAATGTAGGTATACACAAAATTCTAGCTTAAGAAAAGAAATGTCAAAAAGAGCTTAAAAAAGAGAATATAGCATTCAAGTATACAAAGGAAACCAAGATCATTAGAGGGAGGTCCTGACAACACAAACCAAAATGCAAAGTGCAAACTGTGCCAGTATCATAGATCTCATATAATTTGCAAGAATACACAAACCAAAATGCAAACTGTGCTGGTACCATAGATCTTCTCATATACTGTTAGATATATTTGATAATGTCATGGCTAATATGTTTTATGTTTAGCTTTCAGATCTTGTGTGAACAGGATAGATCAATACTTATACTGGAAGTCAGGACTTAAGGATATCAGTACTTATATTATCAGGAGATAATCATCAGAAGATAGATATCAGAACTTAAGTGCTGAAGGACGATCAGATAAGGACAGTAGCTGATTAAAGGAAAGTAGATAGAGATAAAACATAAGAAGAGATATGCATGAAAAAGGAATTCCGTGAAGAATGGAATACTTGGAATAGAAGATATCTGATTGATATATTTTAGGAAGCAGAATTATATTTCATATCAATTAGCGATTATCTTGTAACTGTGTAGTATATAAACACAGACATAGGGTTTACACTATAAGCGTTATCATTATCGAAGTTATTATTATATATAACTCTAGCAGCTCTCGTAATATTTGTTCATCACTGAGAGGTAACAGTTTCATATTGTAACAGAGTTTATTGTTTCAATAAAGTTTGTTTTCTGTTACTCAAGTTCTTTAAGTTCGATTTGAGTATACTATACACTGTATTCACCCCTCTAACAGTGTGTGTGACCTAACATATACATACCACTGGTGAACGGTGATACATGTAATGTGACAAGGCCTAGGCAACTAAATATTAGCCGATGAAATATATTAGAAGGAAAGTGATAATACTAATTTTCCATGTTTTTGAAGTCCACAGTCTAGGAACATTAATATGTAAATATGGCACAAATTGAACAATTAAAAACACAGTCTGGACAATATTACATCAAAAGGACAGTCACAGAGTGGTAGCACACGAGAATGCACAAAAGAAAGAGACAAGGGCATAAGCACAAGGCCAATTTAAGTAGCTCAAAAACATGCAGAAACAAGTAAATCAATAATCGTCACCCTCTTCTTCATCATCCACACCTTCAGCACCAACTTCCTCATAATCTTTCTCAAGAGCGGCAAGATCTTCACGGGCTTCAGAGAACTCTCCTTCTTCCATACCTTCGCCAACATACCAATGAACAAATGCTCTCTTTGAATACATTAGATCGAATTTGTGATCGATACGTGAAAACACTTCTGCAACTGCTGTGTTGTTGCTGATCATGCATACAGCTCGCTGCACCTTGGCAAGATCACCTCCAGGAACCACTGTTGGAGCTTGATAGTTGATACCACATTTGAAACCAGTAGGACACCTGTGAATCAAGACACCTTCATATCAGATAAAGCCAAATTGGTGGCAAAACCATGTCGTATATCAATCTGTGTTTTTATACAGTTACATTACTAATAAGAAATTATTAGACTTGTGCTATTAAACAAGATATAGAAACTTATAAATCTGCTGCCAGAAATCTATCGTTCATCTTCTAAAAGGAGTAACCTAATACACATTTTTTTATCATAGAAATCCAGGCACAATTAATCCTATGTTTCAACCCCCCCCCCCCATACTAACAGCAATCACAAACCAAGAATATGTGTTCTGTGAAAGAGACCCCGACATACCCTATGATCACTAGTTCAGATTCATTAAATCCAATAGAAGTCTCAGAAAATTGATTTAGAAGTATCATATTTACCAGTCAACAAACTGCACAGTTCGTTTGGTTTTGATAGTGGCAACAGCAGCATTGACATCCTTTGGTACAACATCCCCGCGGTACATCAAACAACAGGCCATATACTTCCCATGTCGTGGATCACATTTTGCCATCATACTTGAGGGCTCAAAGACTGCATTCGTAATTTCAGGGATAGATAACTGTTCATGGTATGCTTTCTCAGCAGAGATCACAGGAGCATATGATGAAAGCATAAAATGAATTCGAGGATATGGTACAAGATTGGTCTGGAATTCTGTAATGTCAACATTAATGGCTCCATCAAACCTCAAAGATGTAGTCAATGAAGATATGACTTGAGAAATCAAGCGATTCAAATTGGTATAGGTAGGCCTCTCAATATCCAGGGACCGCCTGCATATGTCATATATAGCTTCATTATCCAAAAGCACAGCTACATCAGTGTGCTCCAGAAGGGAATGCGTAGAGAGTACACTATTGTATGGCTCCACAACTGCAGTTGAGACCTGCAATCAACAGTCAGTCAAGTCATATACAACAACACGGTGGAACATTAATTGGTCGATCATAGCATGTATTAGCAGTTTTCATGAGAATTCGCATCTTTTGTATACATAGGTTAGTATATAAATTTTGTGTTGTTAAACTTTCAGGTACTATTTTTATTTATATAGACTAATGATCTGGAGCATATTAATAAGAAACAGATAATGGAAAGGAAACAAGAAAGACGACCAAGAGTGAAACGACAAACACAAGTGAAGAGAGTTAATGCGCTGACGATCAACATGGTATAATGAAACAGGAGCAAATTAATAAGCACCTGAGGAGAAGGATAAATGGTGAATCCAAGCTTAGACTTCTTTCCATAGTCAACTGAGAGGCGTTCCAGCAACAGGGACCCTAGACCAGAACCGGTACCACCACCAACAGCATTGAACACCAAAAAGCCTTGTAGACCAGTGCAGTTATCAGCCAACTTCCTGACTCGGTCAAGACAAAGGTCAACAATTTCCTTCCCAACTGTCCAAAAATACAAACCAACAAACTGAAGGTTAGGCAATAATGAACAAACACACACATAGATAAGTGACTCACATATTATACACTACGCGATCTACCTGTGTAGTGTCCCCTTGCGAAATTATTAGCAGCATCTTCCTTTCCGGAGATAAGTTGTTCAGGATGAAAAAGCTGGCGGTACGACCCAGTCCTGACTTCATCAATGACAGTAGGTTCAAGATCAACAAATATAGCTCTGGGAACATGCTTTCCAGATCCGGTCTCGCTAAAGAAAGTGTTGAAAGCATCATGCTCTACACCAACTGTGTTATCACTGTAAACACAAACAAAACGCAATATAAATAACCTTTGAAATTCCGCCTTCCATCAACAACACAATGAAGGGGATCCAACCCTTTTTTTACTTTGTACCTAAGTAGGTGGGAAATAAATATTTGAAATAAAAAATGTGAGTACAGCTTTGGATTAATTAAAAGAGCAATTTAAAGAAATAGTAGATCTGAAGTGGGAAAGAACTAGATGAAAATGTAGTAAGCAAAACTCCACTTAGTTAAGTATGATTTAAATAACACAAAAAGAAACAACAGATCTAAAGAAATGAAGCCAGATCCAGCGGCAAGAGTAAGTGAAGTAACAAGAAATGTAAAAGAAACGAGAAATTAAAGAAGGTTAACATATCAATTAAGACAGATCCAAAGTACAAATAACAAAATGGGGATCTTAATTTATAAAACTATTTAAAGTTCATTAAATGAAGGAAGTAGTAATGAGGAAAGGGAAAGAAACCTAGGCATGTTGCCGTCGGGCTGAATGCCATGTTCGAGACAGTAGAGTTCCCAGCATGAGTTTCCGACTTGAATACCGGCCTGTCCGATGTGAATGCTTATTATCTCTCTCATCCTCTCTCTCTCTCTCTCTCTGTTATACTATTTGCTACACAACAAGTATGTTCTCTCTTTCTCTATAACTGTGTGTGTTTTTATATCATTCAAAACTACCGCCGCTCTGTTTAGTGAGTACACTACTCCCCAATTGTTAGGGCACACTCTAATAAATCGGACCATTTATGAAAAAATTCGCCCATAAATCCATATAAAATATGACCCCAAATATTTTCTTAAAACTCGTAGGGAAATTACCCCATATGTGTAAATCAAAATTCACCGTATATGCCCGTAATGGTTGACTCAGTTGGTTAAAAAGGGGATAACTATTCTTTTGGTCACATGTTCGAATGTTCGAATCTCACGAGAGACGAATTTATAATTATGTCTCATGAGTCAGAGTTTGTCGCTTAAATACAGTTTACCTTGGTTCACGTGGTTCGCAGACTATTGGTTTTACCCAACTAATATTATAATATGAAATAATTTAATTATTGTTATTGATTTGAATGCATGGAGTATATTTTATTTAGAAAATATTAATATGTCACGTAATATTTTATAACTATTATGCCCCAAAATGGTGATAATCAAAACTGATGGCCCAAAATCCTGATTAGATTTACATGCGACACATGTGTATCAAAAAATACACAATTTAAAAATGTGCATAACGAGACACATCAAAAAATACACAATTTAAAAAAGCGCATAAGATGCGCATGCCTAACGTGTTTCTTTCCTTAAATTTCAATCGGTGAGTTTGGGGAAAAAGTTTAAAAAACACTATTAATACACAATAAGTATTCTCCCGATGCGTCAGGCAATACACATACGTAGAATGCGTATCTTTAGTAAAATTTAATATAAAAGTGCAGATACTCTTCAACAAAATACGTAAAGGCTGATACGCATTTGTAGAATGCGTATTTTTCATTTTTTCTATACGTCCCTGAAAGATGTGTGTTTAGTTAGTATTTAGGTCCCTCTCTCGTGTAAATAGGTATTTTGGACCTGTTGTGGAATAAAAATCGGTGTGTGTTAGTATTTAATGCTATGGTTTGTGAGCTTCGAGGTTTAATGGTTTCTCATGCATTTGAGACTATCGGTCCTTTCAAGATGCCTACGTATCTCTATGTGATAGAGAATCAAGCCAAAATCGTAATTCTAGGTTGAGGGGTAGAGCCCTTTATATAGAGGTGAGTGTAGGGTTAGACTTGTGTTGGGAGACTTGGGGGACAAGTCTCCAACTTAGATGGTGATTAGGAGTCTTATAAGTGAAGGAACTCTGGAACCTTCTGTGTAGGACTTTGAGTTCGTTTAGAACACATGTCTCCGCTCTTCCAGCCGTATTGGGCCTAGTCTGTGAACAGCTTGTGTTCGTAGACTTTGACGACATCAGTTGGCGGGCCTTGTCTACATGGGTTGTTTGGGGTCTGTAACGAGCTCGGATCAGACAGGTGTGTACTGGATTTTAGACAAAAAAGTCCAAGTGTAATTAATGCAACATTTAATGTGTCTTTATGATGTATTTTCTATCCATATCATTTGCCCCCCAACTTCCGTGAATACTGCTCGAGTTTTCGTGGAAGTTATAATGGTCTTTTCGCGACTCGGGGTACTTTTGGCCCTTCTCGGGTATCGGCCCTTCATGGGTATCGGTCATTCATGGGTATCGTCGTTTTATCATAAAATCTGAAGCGACCTACACATTTACAACGACTTATTAGTGTGAGAATACACACTTAAGACCTTTGCATATACTATTTGGATAGTGTTTAACACTAAAATGTCCTAATCAGGACTAAAAAGCGAGCATTTATCACCCCTTAACATTTGTCAAGGTTAATTATATGATGAAAGCCGCTAACTAGCCCTAATCGAGTCTAATCGGTCCTAATCAGGGCTAATTTCCATGTACAAGCTGTTAACTAGGCTTAAAATAGCCTAATTTTAAGCTAAAACACATTAATTGGCCTTAATCGGGGCTAATATGCCCTAATCGAGGCTAATTGGGACTAATCAGCATGCATAAAATGCTAATTATAACTAATTCACAGTAATTACAAGAGTGAATAGGTTAAACGTCCATAATCTGGGCTAATTTTATCACACAAGTCACTAATTCCTCCTGACTTAGGTTAATTACCCTTAATATACACTAATCGGCCCTAATCTAGGTTATTTTTCACTAATCGACCCTTATATGGGCTTAATCTAAAAATCCTGAAAATTTAAAATTTTCAATTTTATTCTGATTTTTTCCAAAAAAATAAAAAAAATTCGCGAGGGGTCACCGGGGCCGAGTAGAACCTTCTACTGCAGAAGGCTCTGCTCTGCCACATGCCTTTGCATGTGGGCTGCTCTGCCTAGGGAGGTCAGCCACCTGCTGGTCGGCCCGAAGTAGGTCCTCCTGCTCCGTGCTGACCAGGGGTGCTTGCTCCAATTTATTTTTGTAGAACCTCTTACTCAGGGTCAAGTCCTTTGTGCTCTTTACTAAGCTACTCTCACTATTAGTTACCCATGGAATTAATCCCATGATTGTCCTAGAGTTCCTCAGGGGTCTGCTACGACTATTTCAGTGAACGTTCTGTACTCATTCTTTTAAATATACTGTACTTGTTCTATTGAACTTGTTATATCGGAAGTCTTATACTTCATTGAACTTGTCCAAAATTCCCTTTTAGGATGTTCCGTACTCCAACGAACTCGTTCTCGTGGACGTTCTAGTCTTCACAGAACTTAATTCCGTTGAGAGTTATCATTTCCGAGAAATTTCCAAAGGACCTCTCAAGAGGGCCTCTAGAACAACTTTTGAAGGCCTCAGGGCTCTCCTACAGGAGCTTCTAGTCGGCTAAAAGGCCTCCATTTGTTAGTTGGTCGGTCAGGGCCACTACTGAGGCAAATTGTGGCTGTCTTGGCTCTGCTACGGAGGCTCCTGGTGGGCCAAAAGGCCACAATTTATTGGTTGGTCAGTCGGGAGCACTCCAGAGGGAAATTGTGGTCATCTTGGCTCTACTACGGAGGCTCCTGGTTGGCCAAAAGGCCTCAATTTGTTGGTTGGTCGGCCGGAAGCACTCCGGAGGGCAATTGTGGTCGTCTTGGCTCTGCTACGGAGGCTCCTGGTGGGCCAAAAGGCCTCAATTTGTTGGATGGTCGGCCAGGGAAACTCTGGATGGACCTTGGGAGCCTCCTACAAGGTAGTCTGATCCGTCAGGAGGAGAACGTTCTGCTTTCGCACTCATGAGGACTCTATCATTCACGAAACTTATTCAGCTGAGAAGCTAACCTTGTACTAACCTTCATAAGTGTTTCTAATCATGGTGAATAATGTAATCATCCCTTAGTTAAGACTAATGACTTGTATTTATCCATAGGTAGACTTTTTTCGGAGTACTGATACGATAAGCGATGTCATGCATCGCTTTCTTCGTTTATTATATCGTCCCTTCTAATTTTTCAATTGTGTTTTTAGTGAACGTTCTATCCTTCAGGAAACTTATTTTCGCGGACGTTCTAGTCTTCACGAAATTTGTTCTCATGGACTCTATAGCCTTCACGAAACTTGTTCTCGTGGACGTTCTAGTCCTCACGAAACTTGTTCTCGTTGGGCGCCTAATTTTTCAAGAATTCTCAAGGAATATTAGAGGAGTTCCACCGGAAAACCTTCAGGAGGGTCTAAATCAACCCTACAGGGGTTCCTGGTCGGCTATAAGGCCTTAATGTGGCCTGGTCGACCAATCCTGCTCTTGGTCGGCAATGGAGCCAGCTCTACGGTGGTCATGGTCGACCGAACGTTCTTCGATCTTGCTATGGTGAACGTCTTACTCTTTTTTGGTGGACGTTTCACCCTTTTCTAGTGAGCGTTATGTACTTGTTCTCGAGAACGTTTTGTTCTTCATGAAACTTATTTACCTCCATGAGGGTTCTAATCGACATATCCCTTCCTTATGGAGGACTAGGCATCACCGACTCTTGATAGGCCAGAATCTCACCTCCGTGAGCGTCTTACTATTCATAAAACTTGTTCTCGTGAATGTTCTATTCTTCACGAAACTTATTTCCATGGATGTTCTTTTCTTCACCAGGAGCATCCCTTGGCTCTAGTTCATGATTTTCTTAGAACCTTCACTTGGGGGTCATCCATATTAGTTCCAGACGTCTATAGAAGTTCTTTCGAGAGCGTCCTAGTCGGCCTAGCCCCTCAATGTGGAGGAGTCGGCTTTAAGGACTCTTGGTCGGCTATGGAGACCAAGCCCTTGAGGCCCTGGTCGGCCAGGACCTCAATGTCCAAAGCTTCTTGGCCCTTCATGACCTTATTTCGTGGAAGTTCTTAAACTTCAATCTTCTCGATATCAAGTCATGGCGTAGACTTTTTTCTCTCTTTTTTGTTCGAGGAGCGCCTTGCCGGGTGGGGGCCTCATCCGAGGACCCTTTAGACGGTCAAAGATCTCCATGGATGGCTATTCGGGCTCCTTTGGTCGGTCAAGGGGTCCATTCATGACCCCTCTGATTGGTCAGGGGAAACATTTAAGCTTTTTTGGAAAACATGTCTCGATCATGTTTGTGATGGGCCTCGAACATAAACTATCATGTTCGTGTTCTTGATGGGTCCTCACAATTCAAAGGAAGCTTGTTAAAGCTGGCATTAGAGGCTTCTCTGTCGATGGTACATATCTTCCTCCTAATTTACCATTGGTTAAATTTATTCCAATTAGGCGAACAGCTTCCTGAAGCGGAGGCGTATTAGGTACATCTCTTTTTTTAGAACTTTTAATACTTCAAATTTAAGGAGGATCCTGGCTGGCTTAAGGCCTCCTTTTGAGGCTGGTCGGCTGGAGCCCTTTCCGAGGGATATCCAGTCGGTCAAGGGCCTTCTCTGGAGGCTGATCAGCCTTCTTTGGTAGGCCGGAGTCTGTACTGTAGACTTTAGTCGACCAAATACATTTCGTGAAGTTAGTTTTCTAATATCTTTTTCTTATTAGGCCAACGCCTACTTCGCAGCTTCTTTCAGTAAGAGTGCAAAATAGAGAAGTGAGCACATAGCCCTGGGGGCATTAATGAAAAAACTTGGGAGAAAGTTTCAATATTGGGATTCCAGAGCTCTCTTGGTATTTATCAACAGTCAGAAGACTTTTTTAAGATGATGGACACCCATGTTGATGAGATGCACTCTATTAACATGTCCATTGGCTTTGTTCATAACTCTTACCCGGATGTGGTAAATTTCTGAGGTTTTCCTAGCTTTTGGGCTGTTTCTGAGGTTGCCACTATTGGACAATCATGTGATTTTGGACTATAGATTGCCCTTCATTGTTTAGGCCTTGCATGGTTTTGTTTGCCGTGCGTGGCTTTTATTCAGTGGTTATCTATTTGTTGTCCTTCATGGACTTGAACATTTTCGGTGTGTAACCTAATTTTCCATTGTGATTTGATTTATAATCCTTCGGAATCTCCTGCATTTGTAGTTTGATTTCATATCCGCCTTTTATTTCCAGTATTTTGGTCCTTCGGGACTTTCAATCAATAGATGCTCGTACACTGGCCGACCTTATTCCTTCATCTACTACTAAGTACTAGGAACATGTCTTTCATGTCCTATACATAATAAAACTTTAGGTTCAAAATGTGCCAGGTATGAGGCACTTTGTTGCCGCTCAGGGTTTCCAACTTGTAGGATCCTCGTTCTAATATTTTATTGACCTTATACGGCCTTTCCCCGTTAACGGTTAGCTTTTATTTCTCTTCAACTCCTGAAGCCTCAATCTTTCTTAAGATCAAGTCTCCTTGGTAAAAAAACCTTTCTTTAACCCTTCTATTATAATAGAGGGAGACTCTTCGTTGATGTTCTGCATTGCGGGTGCTGGCCTCATCTCTGACCTCGTCAATGAGATCGAGAGCGGGCCTCATGTCTTCCTCGTTTATTTTTGGGTCATAAGCTTCGACCCTAGGTGATCTTAGGGGATCCATGGGTGATCTCAAGCTGCACCATGGCCTCAGCTCCGTAAGCCAGCATAAATGGGGTAGCTTTAGTAGTCACTTTGCAGGTGGGGCGATATGCCCATAGTATAGACAACAACTCATCTGCCCAAGTGTTCCTTGAGCATTCAACCTTTTTTTAAGTCCATCAAGGATGATTCTGTTAGCAACTTCCGCCTGCCCGTTTGCTTATTGGTGTGCAAACGAGGTGAAGCGAAGCTCTACACTGTTATCCTCGCAATACTCTCTGAATTTTGTATTGTCAAATTATCGCCCATTATCCGTGACAAGGATGCGTGGGATCCCAAATCGTCATATAACATTCTCCCAGAAGAATTAGGCAATTTGGTTGGTGGTTATCTTGGCTGGTGCCTTAGCCTCAATCCACTTCGTGAAGTAGTCTATGGCTACCACAATGAACTTCCTATGTCCCGATGTTATAGGAAATGGTCCCATCATTACAAAAGGGATGGGTGTACTGATAGATGTAAGCCTCTCTGGGGGCTATCGTACTATTGGAGCGTGCCTCTGGCACCTGTCATATTTCTTCACATAAGCTGTTGCATCAGCTAGCATAATTGGCTAGTAGAATCCCAACTAAGTTATCTTGTGAGCGAGGGCCCTGCCCCCCAAGTGTTGTCCATAAATCCCTTCATGGGCTTCTTTAAGTGTCTCCTCTGTTTCAAGAGGTCTCAAGCACTTCAAGTATGGAATAACAAAGGACCTTTTGTAGAGAAGGACATCAATCAATGAATATCTCAATGCTCTAACTGACAGCTTGCGTGCCTCTGGCATCATCGGGGAGCCATCCAGTCCCTAAGTGGGTCTTGATGGGGTCTATCCAACAACTTATCACACCAACCAGTGCTATCAGATTTATGACGTGAACAGTAGGGGTCTTCAAGACCTGTAATTAGATACTTCTCGGATAGTTCTCGATTTCAGATGAGGAAAACTGGGACAAGTCATCCGCTATAGTGTTCTTCTCTCTCAGAACATATTATGCGTATCATTCATCAAATTAAGTTAGTATTCCCTTTACGACTCTCAGGTACTTAGCCATAGTATCATCTTTGCCCTCAAACTCTCCATTAACTTGAGCAACTACAAGTTTTGAGTCTCCACAGACCTTCAGGTTTTTGGCCCTCACGGCTCTAGCCAAGCCTAAGCCGGCTATCAACACTTCATATTCTGCTTCGTTGTTTGTAGTTGGGAAGTCCAAATTCAAAGCATACTCAATCATAAACCCATCAGGGCTTTGCAAGACTAGGCATTCACCACTAGATTTTGTTTTGGACGCTCCGTCAAAATGAAAAACCCAATACTCTTTCAGGGTTGTTTCTTTATCCTTCTCTTTCTCTCCTTCTTCTGGGGTTACTATCTCTTGCCCCCGACTTCTTGGTCGTTAATGGTGCATTCGACCACGAAGTCTATTAAGGCCTAAGCTTTGATGGCCATTCGAGGCTTGCACTTGATATCATTCTCCTAACTTAATTTCCCACTTGATGAGCCTTCTACTAGCCTTCGGGCTATGAAGAATGTTCCTCAAGGGCAGGTCTGTCAGGACTTCGATCTTGTGAGCTTAGAAGTATGGTCTCAACATCCTCGAGGATGTGATGGGAGCAAGCGTGAACTTCTCCGTGGTGGAGTAATTCAACTCTGTTTCATGGAGCACCTTGCTTACATAGCATACAGGCTTCTGGAGATCCTGTTCTTCCTTTACGAGGACTATACTCACGGCTTGTTCAGATACCACGAGGTATAAATAAATGGTGTACTCCGGACTTGGTTTGGCCAACAATGGGGCTTCAGTCATGTACTTATTTAGCTGTTCAAAGGCCTCTTGGCTCTCAGCTGTCCATTCAAAATTCTTCACTTTCTTAAGGGTTTTGAAAAAGGGCAGACATTTATCTCCAGACTTGGAGATGAAACTCCCTGGAGCTACGATTCTTCATGTCAGCTTCTGAACGTCCTTAATGGAGCGTGGTGGCTCCATGTCTAGGATTGATTTGATCTTGTCGGGATTGGCCTCTATTCCCCTCTTAGAGACCATTTGGCCCAAAAAAATTCCGGACTCAATACTAAAAGCACACTTGGCGGGGTTTAACATCATCTTGTGGTGTCTCAGCACTTCAAATGCCTCTCTGAGGTGACTAATATGATCAATCTTGCTTTGGATTTTGGCTAATATGTCATCAACATAGACCTCCATGGTCTTTCCGATTAGATGGGCAAATATCTTATTTACCAATCTTTGGTAAGTAGCTCCTGCATTCTTAAGTCCAAAAGCCATAACAAAATAACAAAATACACCAAAGTCAGTTATGAAAGATACCTTGGGGTGTAATTTTTATGCATTTTAACGTGATTGTAACCACCGAAACCATCCATAAAGTTTAGCATCTCATGTCCAGTAGTGGCATCGTTCAGGTTATCAATCCTCGGTAAGGGGTAACAGTCCTTGGGACAAGCATCATTCAAGTCAGTGAAGTCAATGCACATCCTCCACTTTCCATTGGCCTTCTTAACCATTACGGGGTTGGCCAACCATTCAGGGAATTGCACTTCCTCAATGAATCCAACTTCTAAAAGCTTCCCGACCTCCTGCTTAATGGCTTCCAGCCTATCAAGGGCATAAGTTCTCTTCTTCTGCTTTACAACCTTTTGGGACGGGTCAATGTTCAACCTCTGAGTTATAAGGTTTAGGTCAATCCCAGACATATTAGTTGTTGTCCAAGCAAACACATCACTGTTCTTTTGTAGGAAAGTTATCATTTGGCCCTTCAAGGGCTTGTCCAGAGATACCCCAATATACGCGACCTTCTCCAGGTCTAAGGGGTCTAGGGAAATTGGGATCAAGTCCTCGGCTGGCTTCCCTCGCAGTTCGTCATTCTCTCGTACATCTATGTCTTCTATGGGGGAGACCTGCCCCCCCGATTCCATCGGGCCTAAGTGCTATAACATAGCAAATACGGGCCATTTTCTGATCTCCTTTTGCTTTTCCAACACCATTCCTAGTTGGGATCTTCAGTACCACGGTAGATTGAGGGCACAACCTTAAATTCATGGATCCCTATTCTACCCAGGGTAAATGAGCTAATTCGTCACTGTACAATGCCAAAACTTTCACTTGGGTCACCAACCCAAAAAAGTTTTCATTCGCATTACTGAATTACATAAAACTTTCAATCACATTACTAAACTCCAAAATTCTTGCAGGACCGTTAAAATGCGTTGACTATTAACGGAGATCCGTTAAACAATCCGAAAACTTTCAAATTGGTCACTGAGTCGCAAAAAAATTAAAAAAAATTAAAATTTTATTTTTTAAACCAAAAAAATTATTTTTAAAAAACCAGATTATTATTTATTGAATTAATTGAAATATACTCAAACAAAAATAAAAAAAATATATTTTATTATAAATTTAAGAGGCATATTTTATTTTAAAGTGTTCTTATATAATTTTTTTGGGTAGATTTTTTTATTCTCAATAAGTTTCGTACTTTAAATTTGTCCAGAAAATATCATTTTTATGGATAAAAAAAATTTAAAACAGATCTTAGCCTTTTCTGAAATAAAATCGATAATTTAATAAATTTAATTGGAATATTTTGTCTTCAATTTTAATCACTTAAAAAAAATCATAAAAAAATATAGTAAACCAAAATTTATTGATTGTGAATTTTTTGAAAATATTTTTTCATTCTCTGTAAGTTTTTAGCTTTAAGTTTGTAATAAAATGTACCGTTTGTTAGATCAAACATGTTCAAACAAATTTGTCAGGTCAAAAAATTGATTATATCGAATTTCAATCATATTAAAAAAATAAGTATGTAAATTTTTTAATTAAGGTGTTATTATTCGAAAAAAATAAATATTCAAAAAATTTACCCGTCAGATACAATTATCGATGTTGAAAACATATCAATAAAAATATGTTATTTAATCAATTTGGATTTTAAAAAATTAACCGAATTTCACTTTTTTAAAATAAACTTTTGGAAAAAAATAGTCGGTAACCGAATTGAAAATGATACGAAGTTCAGTAATGAATTCGAAAGTAAACTTGATGCCACATCAGTTACACGTCACTTTTTCGTTAGTTAACTTAACGGCTAACAGCAGTAACCTATTGGAAATATTTTTATTGTTTAAGTGTTTGACTGAAAACTTTTTTGGGTTGGTGACCTAAGTGAAATTTTTGGTATTGTACAGTGATGAATTAGATCATTTACCCGTTCTACCAATGATAACATTGTAAGTAGAGGCTGCCTTAACAACCTGAAAGTTTAACATCTACGTGGCCTTCTTGAGCTCTTCCCCGATAGTTATGGGAAGTTGTATTGCTCCTTCGACTTTGCATTCCACCTGGTTAATTATGTAGATGGGTACATCAAATTGAGTTAGTTGAGAATCATTGTAGTCCATCCTAATAAATGTGTCATGAAAGAGAATATCCATGGAAGCTCCATTATCCAGTAGGACCCTCATAACAGGATAATTTCAAATTATCGGTATGATAACCACGGGATCATCCTTAGGAAATTTCAAACCTTCAAGGCCTGGGTCACCAAATTCAAGCGTCAAGTCTGACTTAGAACACTTAGATGGCTCTCCAACTATGCTCATCACTTCTCTCGCATAAGCCCTTCGAGAGTTCCTTATAGTACCAGCTGTTGTAGGACCTCCTAAGATCATATTAATTACTGGCCCTCAGGGCTGTGAGTTGCGATCTCTGTCATTACCTTTTCGATCATCGTCTTTTCGGTCATTATCTCTTTTTTGGCCTCCAGCCTTTTCAGCCTTGGTGAAACGTCCTAACTTTCCCCTTCAGATCAAATACTCAATCTCATCCTTGAGTTGCCTACAATCATCTGTGTCATGACCAACATCTTTATGGAACCTGCAGTATCGACTCTTGTCTCCTTTCTCGGGGTCTCCCCTTAGTGGTTTCGGCCATTTGAAATCTTTGTCTTTCTCAATTTCCATGAGGATTTGGCTCCTTAGAGCGTTCAACCTCGCATATTCAGTGAACCTTGGTTGCTGATTCATCTTAGAAGAGGAGGAGTCAGAGCTTTTGCCAATCCGTGAATACTTATCCTTGGTATCGTACTCCTGATCCATCTTCCGCTTCTTATTTCCAGTAGGTTCATTATTCACAGTTGTCTTATTCATACTCTCCTCCACCTTGATATACTTTTCGGCCCTATCCTGGAGCTGTAACATGCTTTTGGGAGGGCACTTAGCCAAGGACATCTTAAAGAACTCGTCTCTAGTCCCTTGTTGTAGGGCTATCATAGCTACCTTATCGTCAAGATCAGGGCCTTCAAAGTCTCCTTCATAAATCGATTCAGATACTCTCTCAGGGACTCCTTTGCTCCTTGGACTATACCCATGAGAGAGGCCGAACTCTTCTCGTGTACTCTGCCACTTATAAACTACTTGATAAAACTTGGCTCAGGTCCTTAAATGATCCAATAGAGTTTGGGGGCATACGGTCGTACCACCTTTAAGCCATACCCGATAGGGTTTGAGGAAAACCCCGACACTTAATAGCGTCATTCACGGGCTGCAACAACAGGGCATTAGAGAACATTCTGACATGATTAGCAGGGTCACCAGTACCATCGTATGCTTTGATGATGGGAATCTTGAAGTTCCTTGAGATGCAGGCATTCACTATCTCATTAGTGAATGGTGGGTTTGGATCATCAGGATCTCCTAGGGGTATAAGATCATTTGGATCAGCCCTCGGGGCAACAACCCTTCTTGGTATTGGACCATCCAGGTCTATGATTGGAGGATGATCTCTCAGTCTTGGAGCAAGTGGTGGTCTTGGGGTCAAGTGTGTCTCAAGGTCGCGCTTCAGCCTTTGGATCTCAGCTTCATGAGCCCTGATCCTCTCCTGGACATTTTGGGGATTCGTCCCTTGAGTGCTCCTGGGGCGTTGGTCAGTACTAGACATCGGCTCTTTACCAGCACGCCTCCTTCTCGTAGCAACATCGTCAACCGATGATTTGGAGTCTCTATCAGTATAAGGTCCATAAAATTCTTGATCCTACAGAATAAGAGCCAAGTCATGTATGTATTGGGGCGTCCACCCTTATGCTTCACTCCTATTAGAGTGTCCATTTCTTCCAGTTTCGGGGTATAGAGGCATCCCGTAAGGGGGGTTAGTGGTCACGATCGTCGAGTACCTATACCCAGTTGGTGGAGAGTTCACAGGTGCATGTAGCTGCTGAAATTGGGGATTCGTCCCTTGTGGCCGAACCTTAGTTTCCCCTACTATGGTTCCTCCTTGGGTGGAGGCATATGTTGAGTGCGGTGGTACTTCCACCACTGATGCGATTATTCGCATTGGGGCAAGAGTGTTTGTTCCACTATTGTTTCTGCTCCGTGTATTCACCATGGTTTTTGTAGTGTTCCCACGGACGACGCCAAATATTGTGGAATAAAAATTAGAGTGTGTTAGTATTTAATGCTAGGGTTTGTGAGTTTCGAGTTTTAATGGTTGCTCTTGCATTCGGGACTATCGGTCCTTGTAAGATGCCTACGTATCTCTATGTGGTAGAGAATCAAGCCAAAAACGTAGTTCTAGGTTGAGGGGTAGAGCCCTTTATATAGTGGTGAGTCTAGGTTTAGACTTGTGTTGGGAGACTTGGTGGGCAAGTCTCCAACTTAGATGGTGTTTAGGAGTCCTATAAGGGAAGGAACTCTAGAACCTTCTGTATAGGACTTTGAGTCCGTTTAGGACACATGTCTCTGCTCTTAGCCGTATTGGGCCTAGTCCATGAACAACTTGTGTTCGTGGACCTTGACGACCTCAGCTGGCGGGTCTTGTCTACATAGGCCATCTGGAGTCTGTTACGAGCTCGGAAGAGATAGGTCTGTACTGGACTTTAGACAAAAAACCCAGTGTAATTAATGCAACATTTAATGTATCTTTTGGATGTATTTTCTATCCATAGTATGGACCGTTGTCACTGAAATATATGTATTTTAGGCATTTTCTCAACTAATTTTGTACCTGTAATATTTTTTTAGCCAATTCAATAGATTGTCAATAAATTATCGATAAATTAGTTGTTTTTTAAAAATTACCCGACAAATTATAAATCGGTATCTCAAGTCATCAACCGATTAGTTTCGATTTTCGAAATTTATAATCACGGGTCACACAAATTAAAAATTTTAAAAAATAAAAAGGATAAAAATGCTATTTTTTATAAAATATTAGTAATTAAATAGAATATCACAGAACAAAGACACTAGTTTAGCTATCACTTTAAAGTTACATCTACGAGCATAAAATTCACCGGCTTATTTTAATATTGCATAACTTTTTAATTTTGTTTGAGGTGAAACTTTTTTAATATTATATTATAAATTTAATTCATAGTATCTTTTAGTTAAAAAAAATAATTTATGATTATTAATAATTATAATTTTATTTAATTTAATAAAATTTTGTATGTTATTTTGGAAAAGAGCGATAACTTGATAAAAACTAGAATTTAATTTTTTTTGGTTGTATTATTATTCTATTTTATTAAATAATGTTGCACGTGATATTCTTAGAAGATGAAATTATTTAGGTACATTTATATAAAAGATTAACATATTTTAGTTTAAAAAGCTAATTGATAAATTAGTTGAAAATGATAAATAGTTAATTATTATAAGTTTTCGTATATGTGGGCATGGGTATATAATAAAAAGTTATGTGACATATTTTGACTATTTTTTTATCATAAGTGTTGACAAACCCATTCACACCAGTTTAACCAATAAAATAAGCAAAACTCATCAAAATTATTACTCGGGAAAAACCTCGTTATTATTATACGTGATATTTCTAAAAAATTCTTGGTTTAGTTAGAAAAATATAATAGATGACGTGTTTTAGTTGGAAGCATTTAGTATTTTAGTTAAAAAATATAATTAGATAATAATAACATTATTGAAAAATAACGGAAAACTATTAAAGCAATACTTTACATGATTCGACTATTACATAATAGTATAGATTTATAACTTTTAAATTACTAGGTTTATAATCTTGTTTAAATTAGTATTTTTTAAAAAATATTTTGTCCTAATTTTTTTTATTACTTATAATAATTACTAAAATTGATATGTTTATTATTTTAATTCATCTCATATATTTTTTTATTTCAATTTTTTTTAAACCAATAAATCTATTGGAGATTGTATTATTTTATATTTTAAATTTTAAATTATAAAAATAAATCAATAAAAAACAGTGTTAGATAAAAAATTTCTAATTACTATTTTCTCATATTTTTTAAATCTCATTAATACCAAAATAACCACTTTACTATGATTACAAGGAGGTTTTATCCTCTGACTACATATAAAATATAACTTTTAATTTGTATTTAATATTGTTGTGACCCATCCTGGTATGTGTATAATCCAAGACAATAAGATTTTACAAACCAATCTGATAATATATTCCAAGTACGAAGTTTAAGGAGGTTCATCTGTCCATGAAATTTACCTGCCCATGAGTTTCATTCGCCAGTGATAATCATCTCTCCTCTCCTGCCAAGATCATGCTAAAGACGAAAACGAAAAGAAAGGTGGTCACTGCAAAGTTTGGGTATAGTCTTTTATTGCAAATCTTAAAAAAGTTCATCGCCTTGATAAGATGGTGCATGACCAAATGAAGGCCTTGGAAATATACAAAGTTACCTTTCCTCTTATAGCAAACCTTAAGTTTACGTTTAAGGCGGGACTAAATGACTCGGGCTTGAGAACTCCTGATCGTCCTAAAACTCTCATTATTACTCCTAAAGGGCTTAGTAACTCAATCATGGTTTGAGGTAAAGGCAAGACAAAATGTATGAAGATGCGGCTTTCAATGATGATGGTTTGCCCCCAGACAAAGCATTTACTCTTTTTACTTGGTGAAAGAAGGTAACTCGAGCTTAGAAATTTTACCTTATCTTTAAGAAGTTGTTCAAAATATGTCTGATAAACCGGTTGGTGGGTTTGATCTAATGGAAGCACATGATGTATTGAGCAAGATTGAGACTGAATATTTAACTCAACAATACTGGTTTGGATAACTCAACATAGAACGAGGACTTGAAAATAATTTATGTTCCACTAGAATCAGTTCAGAATGAGGATTGGCTATATACATAGGGGTGTTTAAATCGTGGTTAATGAGGCCGGTTAACGAGAATCGGAACTTTAATCCCATATTATAGTGTTTGGATTGGCAAGTTGATAGTTGGGAATGAAAATCTCATTCCCATTAGATGGTTAAATCATACCTTTTTTACCATTTGAGTTACCATTTCATACCCATTCACATTAACCCCATTCACATACCCCTCATTCTCATTCCTGAATCTCATTCCCCTCACCGATACAAACGCCCCCATAATGATCTTGATAGCTGTAGTGAATAAGACGTCAACAAGAGTCCGTATGAAGTTCATTAATATAATATGTTCAGGCAACGAAGGAATAAAATTGAAGTCATTCGAAGTAATTATTAGGGTTAGTGTGAAGACTTAAAGGTTTTAGTGAAGCTAATTGGATATTGTTGAAGACTTAACACTGGATTATACATTGTATAATTCGAAGGCCTGAGAGTGGAACTAGTCGTTAGTGAACTTGGCCATTGCACTAGACGTCAGTGATCCGTGAAAGAAAACCGAGTATTATTATTAGAAAAACTATTAATTGATTTTTGTACTCGAGAAGATTGAATGTTATTTTAAGTACAAAAACCCAAAGATTAGAAGATTAGAAAGTTTAAAAATACAGAGGACTACAACTCAAATTGTACGGGATTTATTAACAATTCAAGAGCCAAGAAAAAATGCTATCGAGCCTTACTTCATTGAATTCTTTTTTGTCTGAATTAAAGTTGGATAAAAGAACTGGTCGGGGCTTGCATTGGTAGGGACCCACATGCTGGAAGTTGTTTCTCTTTTTATTAAAATTGAATTCATTTCCAAGATGTACTTGTTTCTCCCTCGTGATGTCATCGAGCCTTGGAATTCTTGCATGCATCATTGGCGGATTTGTTAAATCATTTAAGTAAATAAATGAAAGTAAGTGCTGAGTTAAAAGAAGTCGAGTATCAATATTTACCTACATGCATGGAGCTTACATGATCCTCTCCTTATTATATGTCATTGCCGAGTCTTTCTTTAATAGTTTAAATTGAGAAGAAGGCAAGGCAGCAAGTGTTTGGGGATTGTTCACTATCATTACTTCATGATAAGATAAATTATTTCAACTTCATGATATCATGTCCAATATTAAGGAGGAATTTAATAAGATAAAATCTGAGAATAGAATACTATTTGCTAGACATGAAGAACTGGGATTCATTATTATTAACATGGAAAATTCTAAAGCAACCTAATGAATACCTAAAGAACATGGTCAATGCTAGTGAGGAATTAGATGGTGTTCGTTGGAGTTAGAATCTAAATTAAAAGATCATTAGAACTCTACTATTAGTGCAAAACAAATTATTGACAACCAAATCAGGGGAGCCTTAATTGACATTGGATCCAGTGATGTTGAACATAAATATGTGGTAGAATCAGAAAGTGATGATAATGTTAAATCAAACTCTTCAGATATATCACAAGCTTTTGAAAATGCTAATAATTTGGTATGCAAAGAAGCTACTCCTGATTCTTTCAATAAATATAATGTGTTTGTTGATGATTATGTCTCAAGTGAGGAAGAGGCAACTATAGAGTCATCCGAGGTATCTAGTGAAGAGTCCAAAACTCACTTAGATGATAGAGAAACATACATCATAAAAATGGGAACTTAGGTGTTACTAATAAAAATGAAAATCCCTTTAACCCTAATTCTTTTAGGAATTTATGCTTTAAATGTAATTATGTTTCGCATCTTCCAAATGCATGTAACATGAGTAAAGTAGACAAATTCAAGATTCATAAAAATTATAACGTGCCAAGCATGCCTAGTTCTCATTTATCATGTCATAAATTAGAATATATGTCGTGTGCTTCTAATGCCTTGTCTTCTTATCTTAACTTGATGCATTCGCCATCTATTACTTAGAAGTATAATGATAAGAACATATGTAGAAAGCATGCGAGGGAAAAGACTTTCAGTCCTCCTAAGGTTAGGAAGGAAACTCCCACTTGGAAGTATAAAGGAATTCTTAAGGCTTCTAATGAGAAGGAGATAGTCAATGAGAAATAAAAGCATGTCAAGTTTGCATATGACATTGTCCAAACTGTAAACTGCTTCAAGCCCCCTGAACTTAACTTAGTTTGGGTACCAAGGAAAAATAGATCCATAATATAGACGTGACAAGCGAAAGGGAAGTGAATTATGTAGATTATAAATAATTGATGTTTAAATTACAAGAGTTCGAGGATAGAGCCATGTTATTAGAAATGGACAAGTAAGTTGGCCCGTTAGTAACCTTTGGAGATGACAACAAGGGAATAACTACAGGATATGTGAAATCAGGAATGTCATCTTTCCCTCAATAATTAAATGGATATATTTGTTGAATAACTATAGCAATAATTTATTGTGTTTCTTGCTTTAATAGTTTGATTTATGGACCTTGAAGTAGTACAACTTTATTATTTGCTCCATTAGTCAAAGTGTTAAAGTATTGGCAGCATCACACTATTGAGAATCTTTTTTAGTAGTTAGTGATGATATTAGTAGCATCACACTTCTGATACTTTTTTTCAATATAAGTGATGATAATGGTAGTACCATAAACTTTTGATATCCATATCATTAGTTAGTGGTGATATTTGTAGCACTGTAAATTTTTGATAAATTTAGTAACATTTCTTGTTAACAGTTTTATCACTAGTTAATGGTGAGTTCTGAAGCACTACATACATAAATAGATTTGTTGAAATTTTTTGTTAATATCTTTATCACAAGATAATAGTGAGATTTTGATCATAGCGGATTCTGTTAAACTGCTTTTTTCTGAAAAACTCATTAAGGTCAAGTCAGTTGTGTAGCATAGTTGAACATAATTATATTTCCACGGAGTCTAAAAATTAGTGAATTCTTGTTGAATATCATAATTGGTAGTATACTTAGTAGATATTGAATTATGTTTGATGATGAGATTTTATTTTTATCAATCTTAACATTTGATGATAACAAAGCTCTCAAGTAGTCTGAAGGAAGACAATTCAGATTCTTTAAGATGTTAGAGATTTTTCTGATTATGAAGATGAGCCTGAAGGGGTGTCAGATGGAGATGATTGTGAAAATGACTATAATTTTGATTCAGACTCCGATGGTGATAATGGTGATAATGGAAGTGGTTCTATGCAAGTAATGATCGTGGAAATTCACTTAGTCATACCATCTTTGAAACCAATCCACAAGTTTCAGACTTTACTGATCATGCTGGCAACAACTCAAGGGGAGCAGAACAAGAAACAAAACAATGTACCCTTAGTCAAAGTCAACAAGTTGAAGAATGTGTTGAATTATCAAGAGCTAATATATTAAGTTAAAAATTATGGAGTGAAATCATCTTTGGTTTTTTGTACTAGGTGATTTAGTAACAACTCAGGGGGGAAATAAGTAATATTCCACAAATCTATGACAATGAAATGGGAAAGTAAGTTTACATATCTACTATCATTATTTTTTTGCATGTTCATATGTTATTGAAGCTAACTGATTACCATGCTCTACATGATTATTTGCTAGTGGTAAGTAAGTTATAGTTTTTAAAATCAATATATAAGTTGTTTAAATGTCTCCATGCTATATGTTTTATCGGATGCAAATACTTATGATATTGATATTTATTCTAGCGCGAGTATATATTGTTATCTGCTCTAATTTGTATTCTCATTAGTTGATAATAAATGCCACGTTAATGATTTGAGGTTATTTTCTGAAACATGTGCATATCTTCTTTTTTATCCTCAGTATTTATGTTAGAATAAGTAAGCAGCATGCCTAAAAATAGTTGTGATATTTTCATGTGAGGGGTATAACATAATTGGTTTAGATTTGTTAATTGCTTTTATTATTGTACTCCTAGCATGACTGGTTAATTCTTGATCCTACTTTACTTTGACCTTAACTCAGATTGCCTTATCTCAATCTTATTAGTTTAGAATAAGTTATCATCCTTTATCTATATTGGATTAACAATATGAACTATTTTGAGCTAATGGGATTTGAGTGGATAGAATTGTTAAAGGAAACAGAAGACATAATCATCTGAGACATCTTTTATGAATCCATGTGGTGGTAAGTAAAAGTTAAACTTCTTTGATCCTTTGGTTATAAGCTCCTGAATCACTCTGATGTTGATCTCTAAATTCTCTGATATTATACTTTGGAAATTTGCGATCTTCAACCCTCAGTGATTTTAGGAACTGACTATGAGCCTATCAAATCCCATAGGTTCTGGCCAAAGTCATAGAACCAAATACTTCTCAAACAGTATCCTTTACTTGACTCTGATATATTCACCACATTTTGCTCTGATACACCTAATTTTTCTTGAGATATCAACTTGGTGTCAGACAAATTATCACTTAATATTGGATTTTTGTTGAGAATGAGGGAGATAGTTTCAAAAAGCACCACATAAGAAAAGATTGGCCAACCCTACAGCTCTGTCTATCATAAGTAATGGAGTATTTAAATAGAGCAACTGTAAGCCTGTCTGTATTCTCTCAAAAGTATATAGAGCTGAAAAGGCATATAAATTGTTATTACACACATTCTCTCAGCAGAGTGTCGTCTATTGAAATCATCATGTCAGCCAAGGTATATAAATGAGAGTCACTACCCCTTGGTCCAAACATATCATGTGCACATGTGAGATTCACAAACAAGGAATGTATTGACGAAGCAATAATTATTAAACCATATCAAGTTCACTAACAATAATTGGATTTTAATGATTCTGGACCTTTAGTGGTTCATAAAATCTGATAAGTCTTTATAGACTTCAAAAAAAATCTTTGATCCCTAATGGCAGATCATTGATCATTGATTATCTTCCCAGAATTCAAATCCGAAAATAATTTTGAATTTAGTCAAAATTGCAACTTGTAAATGAGGACTCATATTATATCTGACGAGTATATAAGGTATACTTCTTCATGGAAGTTAAGGGATTTCAGGAATTTCACAATAAGAAAAAATCTTAATTTCCCCTCTCAATAGGAACATTTCTGAATTTCTCTACTGAGAGTTTCCATCCTTGAAGGTGGAAGGAAAATTTTCTAAGAAAAGGATTTTCTTGCACGAATACTTGGATGTTTGGATTTTTGAGTGAGTGATATATAGTGAGACTTAGTGACAAACATTTGAGTGTATCATAGAGTGAAACACATTGTGAGATCACTGAAAAAAATCACACACTTGAACTGTGAGAAAATGATTAACAATTGTAATCTCTTCACTTGGTTGTGTGGTCATATCCCCATTTCTTGATACATTTTGAAGGATTACTCAACTAAGGGGAGAGATTATTACAGGATAATAGTATTTCTTATATTAAGGAGGAGAGTTCAGTTGGGCTTGCTAAGCAGACTTAACTCAACTAAGTAGACTTAACTCCACATTATTATGACATTATCTGCTTTAGGCCGAACCCACACGGATTTATTTTTGGGCATATCCCAAAATCCCTCATACTAATGGAGTTAAGTGGTTGCTCTATATACAAGATAATTTTCTATTACCTCCTCGAAATGGTATTTGGGTTGATACGACCCAACAATCATCCCCTCAAACCAAGAACCACGTAACTCGTGTTCTTATCTCCGTGATAAATCTGTCTATATCTTGCACCACCACGATTCACCTTGTGGAACCTGCTGCTTGAACACCATCAAGAAGACTTTCGACACAAGGCACCGATAGATCTCCAGTCGCCACTGAGGGGAACCCCCATATTGAACTACCGCAGCCCGTCACTCCCACAAGATCCAATTGAACCATGGGCTCTAATACCACATGTTGGGCTTTCTAAGTAGACCTAACTTCACATTAGTATGATATTATCCGTTTTGGGCGGTACCACACAAATTTGTTTTTAGGAATATCCCAAAAAGCCTCATACTAATAGAGTTAATTGGTTGCTCTATATACCAGATAATTTTATATTATCTTCTTGATGTGGTACTTGGGTTGACACTATACAACAAGGTCTTCACCTTTATTATACAAAGGGGGATGTTGTTCATTTTAGGGGGATAGATTATTGGTTCAGAGTTCCAAAATGTTTTCTTTATACTCCATGGGAAGATTTGAAGATTGAAGATATAATTTAGAAGATTGTAATACATATCCATCTACAACTTTCCTTAAGGGAGAGAATAACCATTTTTATGCTGAAGCAGAAGGTTTATAAAAGACGCAGAAGGTATTAGATAATATTATTTACAAGTCCAGAGCTGAATGTTGGAAGCTTAATGAAGATCTCTTTTTGAAGTTATTTGAGTTATCCTCCAAATCGTTACTTCTCTATTATTATATGATCATCAGGTGTAACAGTAAAAAAAAGGTGAGACTATCTAGCAAGATTGAAGCTGAATATTTAATTCAATAATACTATTTTGGATAACTCAATATAGAATGAGTTCCACCAAAATCAGTTCAGAATGAGTATTGGGTATATACATATTGATCTTGGTACCTGCAGTGAAGTAGATGTCAACAGAAATCCGTATGAAGCTCATTATTATGTTCAAGTAACGAAGAAATAAGGTTGAAGTCATTCGAAATAGTTATTAGGGTTAGTGTGAAGACGTAAAGGTGTTAGTCCCTTAACGATGTAACAAGAATTACAGAAGGGGGTTGAATGGAATTCTTGAAACTTTTTCTTGAATAAAAATGTTCTAACTCAAATATATATATAAATGTGAATTGATTAGCAGAATGCGGAATAGTTACTTGAAATGAATCAAAACACAAGTAATTAAAATTAAGAGTCTTTAAAAACTTTCTGGTGGATTTGAATGATTCCACCAGAGATATATATAATATATATCGAGAGAACTCTGTGTGCAAAAAGCTCACAGCTGCTTACAAAAGGATAACAACTAAGAATGAGAGAAATGCTAAGAATACAGCTTACAAATGTTTATCTCTTTCTATCTGAGTTTCTTAGTTCCTTAGTTTCTATTCTATTTGCTGCTTCTTGGTTTATATATCACCAAGATTACAAAGTAATAAGACAGGATAATAAAACAAAAACTATCAAGTCTAATACAATGCCACTTCATTACTCTATTCCAGCATCTTTGAATATCTTCATAATAGCATGGAAATGGCAATGCTTCTTTATTCTCGAAAACCCAGTTGAATAGGCTACCACATTCCATTTGCATACACTCGACGCATGTGACTGTGTTGTCCCTGTCTACAGATATTTGAATTCTTTATCTGTCGGGTTCATGATCATCCGTCGAGTTATTGATCATCTGTCGAATTCATTGTTATTTATCCGTCGGGTAGCAATCAGGCACTAGACTTCATTTCATCTATGCAGAATTACAAGACATCATCTATGTACAATTAATCAACCTATTCTGCATATCTAGTTAAAGTCAACATGACTTAAGTACTACTACAGATTCTAAACAATGTGTATGTAGAAACGTGCTATAGACTTATTGTTACACAAGCTAGTCACTCGATGGATAATAAATCAACATCCATCGGGACTATATTGAGTCATCCGTCGGGATTATAATCCTTATCCGTTGAGTGCTACAATTTCACTAAGTAAAATCTACCAAGGTATTTTGTTAATGAAATCATCAAGTTCACAACATATACACAACAATCTCCCCCAATTTATGTCTACTGGAATTGTAGCCATAAATTAAGAGATACTTGATGATAACAAAACACCCTAAAAATACACCTTTGAAAGTAGATAGATAAAACTGTAAAGTGCTTCAATTAATAAAATGTACAAAGTTTAGCTCACAGTCATTTTCAAGGTGCTCCTCTAGCCTGAGCGGATTTATCTAGTTCCTTGAAGGTCTGGATCTCTTTCCAAGCTTTCTGTTATTTTTTTCAATCTGATTTTGGAGCTGCCTGTGGAATTCCAGTTCATCAGATTCTGAGAGATTTAGCTTTTCTTGCATTTCCAATAGAGTCTCATTGCTAGAGATGCTCAATTGGTCTTCTAATCTGAAAAATCGTCTCACTCCTTTGTCATCCATGAACTCCATCAGCCAGTAGGGCCTTAGATGCACTGTTCTCCCTGTATAAGGGATGATTAGAGTCTTTGGGAGTGCATCTTTAGCTCTAACACTCCTTAGTTCTTCAATCTTCTTCAGAACCAATCTTCTTACAGTAACATCGAACCCAAAGTTCTTCTTGAAAGATGAATAAACCTTAATCAGTACAGCTTGGCTTTCTTGAAGGATCTTGTGAAGTGGCCACTGAATCTCCTTTCCTCCCTTGTACTTGAACACTAACCTTTCAGGTAGGTTTCTGTATGCATCAATTCTTTTCAATTCATCTAGTTCATCTAGATAGAAGTTTAGATCAGAAAACCCCTTGATGTCACACAAGTACATATAATCTCCTTTGTTGACTTTAGATTGAGTTTTGACTAGATATTTGGATTTGAGAGGTGGCAACTTCACTTTCTTGACTGCTCTTGACTTTGTTCTCTTTGGCTTGTTAAGGATTGGAAGATTGAAGTCGGGAATTGGTATGTTCTCCCATTCTTTTGGCTCATCCTTAGGCACAATAGGTTCACCATGAATGTTCCTGTAAGGATCCACCACCTTGATATCTTCAAATACCACAGAGGGTTTTGATGCTTGAGTTATAGTTGAAGTGGATTCCTTGGGAAACCGATTCTTCAATTCCTTATCAATAATGTCCAGTTTTCTTTTGGTTCTTTTAGCCAATTCCTTGATTCTTGGAGACTTCTTCTTTTGTTCAACTTGCTTCTTTGGATCTTGAGATTCAATGATTTCAGATAGCTGTGCAGGAATTTGTTGTGATGAATTTACAGCATGTAGCTTGGCCAAGATAGCAATTTGCTCTTTCTTTTGTTTAGCCTTTTTAGCATCTAGAGCAGCTTGCTTCTTTTCCTGCTTCAATCTGGCCTTTTCTTCTCTCTTTGCTTCAGCAAATTGAGGGTGTCCAGCCACTACACAAATTTATTTCTCAATCCTGAAAACTTTAGCAATTCTCTTTTTCAAAGCTAAATCAGCTGGATCTTTATAGAAAGCAATTGACCTTGACAGAAGCTTCTTTCATCAGGCTTAGGTGTCTCATACACAGTATCCAAAGGGTTCTTCAATGATAATTTTGGATAGTTCACCCTTGGTTTCAAAATTATTTCAGACTTTGGAGATTTGATGTAGGATGATTGTCCCCTTTCCAGATAGTTCATGCTCATCTCATTCACATAAATTTTCTTGACTTGAGAGTGATGGATGGCTGACTTTACTGGCTCCTTGACTAGTCCAAACTTCTTTTGTATATCCTCATCAATCTTCTCCCAGTTGATTAGCTTCAACTGCTTCATTTCAGCTGCTCTAATGTTGGCTGCTGCTACATTTATAAGATCTATAATGTCTATAACTGGTGGTTTTGAAATAGTAATTGAAGGCACAATTACTTTACTGATTTGAATTTGAAGCCTCTCCCCCTCACTTGGTCCTTTCTCCCCCTTTTTGTTATCATCAAGTTGAGTAGAGGAGGAGGTTTGAGTAGCCACCCGTTTTTGAAGTAAATCTGTATGTTGGGCTTGCTGAAGATGAATGGCTGTTAAGGATGCTTCCATGGCTGACATTCTTGTATCCAAGGAATCTATCTTGGTTGCAAGATCATAATTTTTCCTTAATTGCCTCTTGATGTCAAGCATTGTAGCTTCTGGAAGCTTAGAATCCATCTTGTCTAAAATGGACTTCTTCATCTCCTCAATATCACCCTTGATGGTGTTTACATCCCTAGCATGTTGGAAGCCTTGAATTTGTTGAAGTTGCAGAGAGGCTAGATGTGCCTGAAGGAGCTTCTTGGTGCTGGCATTTATAGTGGTTTGAAGAGCAGTATTTGTCTGATTGATTAGTTGGATCAGGGTTATCTTGAAGTAGTGCTCATCACAGTGCTTTGAAAATGCCCATGATGGCATACCTGATCTTGAACTGGAACCTACTTCTCCCCCTATGTCCATTGCTTCATCTTCACTATCCCCACTTTCATCACCAAAGAAATCAGTTGAGCCACCAGTCTCATAATCCACATCACCAGCTGTAGAGGACAAAACCGTGATGGCATCCTTAGCTCTTATCATAGACTGTGTGGTATGCACCAGATTGAACATCCTTTCTGCATTGTCATTGCCCTGTTCAGCTAGAAGTTGATAAGCTGGAACAGGGTGAGTAAATGCCTCGACATCAAGGGAGGTGGAATCTATAATAGCTTTAGGTTGCTGAGATAGTCCCTCCCTGTCTGCAACCTGGACATTCATTGACTCACTAGCAATAACATCCATCCTTATAGCTCCAGTACCTGCATTTCTCTCATTTTCTCTCTTTTATTGCATCAGGGTCTCACCCTGGCTCCCTACCCTCACACCCTCACCTTCACCATCTAAGGTGGGACTCATCTCACTCTCTTTTGCCAATCTTGAAGAAATGGATTGCATAATTTCACTCATTTCCTCTCCTTTTTCCTGGGAGCAACCCAGACTTTCACTCATAACACTCTTCTCTCTCAATCCTAATAGTGACTGTACAACCACTAATTCTTCTACACTTGAAATAAATGAAGTTTGAAGTGGTGTAGAGACACTCGACGGATGAGTGATATCCATCGGGTGAATGGTTTTGCTATCCGACGGATAACTGTTGTTAAGCTTATCCGTCGGGATACAATCACTACTCGACGGATGAGCAATATCCATCGAGAGAGTAGAAATGAATTAACTAGGAAGGGAAACTATTGTGGACTCTATGCTGATTGAAGATAGTTTGGGCACAGATGATTCAACAGTTCCTGAAAGAATTGGCAAGTGAGCCAACAAATCATCTAAAAGATGATGCTCATTTGCACTAGATTTTGGCTTTCCCAACAAAGTTAAAGAAGGGGAATCAGGAATTGATGTGTTTATAATATCCGCATCCAGAGAGTTTGTGGGTGAGTTTGGTGTTTGAGGTGCTTCTATTACTAGAGATTTTGGCTGTGACTCCACATTTATTGGAGCCACATCAAACTGAATTTGTGAAGGTGCAGTGATTGTGTCTTTAGCACCAGTTTGCACAGTGTGTGTACCCTGTGCATCCCCAAGGGTTTTAGAATTCTTCTTTTTGGCATAAGTTTGGGGTGAGCTTGTGTCCCTAACTCTCTTGACATGTGCTCTTGGTTGAGAGTTTTGTTCAATAGCTACATCCTTTTGGGAGGATGCAGCTAGAAATGAGCTTTTATCCTTTTTAAGCACTGCAGTTTGTTGGAAAACTGCAGTGTGGCTAGGCTGGGAACCACTCAACTCTCCATCCTTATCCTTAGGATTTCTTTTATGTTCACCCCTTCCCTCACCTACCTTGCTCACCTTCACACTCCCCTCTTTGGTTTTGGTGGATTTTGCAACTGGCATCTTTTGAGAGATACAAGAGGGGGCTTTCTTTGATTTGGGGTTTGAAATATTTGCAGGTTTGGTAGCTTGGGTAGGCAACTGTTGGGTCATTGACACAGTTTCCATAGCCACACTAGAACTCAAAGAAACTTGTGAGGTTGGAATAGCAGGGATAGATGAACTTACCTCACTTACCTGAGGTGCTTCCACTGCAGGAAAATAGAACAGTGGCACCTCCTTGTGATGATTGGCCCTGTTCAAATCTGCAATGATCCTTCTCTCTTGAACTCAACAATCTAATTTGTTGTTTGGGTTCTCAAGCACAATTTCTTCACAGAGATGGTTAGCTAACATCATGAAAAATCTAGCATAATAAACATTCTTACCTCTCTTATTTAACTCTCTTAGTTTGAAACCTAATTCAAACAAAACAAGGTCACTGAAATTATAGAACTTATCTGTAACTAGCATGTAGAGCATGTTAACCATGGAGATATTGACTGAATCAAAATTACTGACTGTACCAGAAAAGACCTTGGTCACTATATCACACATAAAACTCCATTCTTTCGTAAGACCCAATCTCCTAATGTCACTTAACTTAGAAGTAGAAAGAGCATAGTTCATGGAATTAAGCATATTGATTATGTCAGTGTCAGTGTGTGATGAGGTCACAGTGTTATCAGGAATCTTGAAACATGCTTTTATAACATCACTATTGATACAAAATTCCTTACCTTTAATGGTGAGTGTGATTGTCTTATTTGTTGAGTTGTATGTAGCAGTGGTCCACATCTCTTCAACAACTTCACAAAAGATTGTGGGTGATTCCAGCATGGCATAGCTAAGCTTGCAATTCTTCACAAAGTACATCATCTTGTGGTAGTCACCAGATTGCGGAATCCCCTTATTTACTAAGGCTTTGAAGTTATTCTTCTCATAAATGAACCCAGTTTGAGACATAATCTTAACAACGAGCGCCATTGTTAGAGAATAAGAGCTTGAAACGAGAGAGTAAGTGCTTTGAGAGAGAAAGAAATTGGAGCAGTTGATTTGAGAATGATAAAAGAAAAAGCAATATAAATGAAATAAGCTTTTATACTATCTCAAAAATAACTGTTAAAAATAAAAGTAAAATAAAGTAACCAATAAAAATTGCCTAAAATAGCCGTTTAAAAAATAAACTATAAAAATTCCACCCATTATCCGTCGTGTTATGCTTACAGACTGTAAGTATACTCGATGGATAATGTTCAGGGAATTAACGGCTAAGATTAAGACAATTCGACGGATGAGGATAAACTGTTATCCGTCGAGTCATAAAATATTCCAGAAAAATAATTGATTTTTATTAGCAAATAGTATACCGACGGATGATCAAACTCGATGGATAAAGATCATCCGTCGAGATGTAAATTTTTACTTAGCCAAAATTTCATCCAAGACTGAAAAATCAATTAAATTTCTGACTGCATTACAACTTGCAAATTAACTCATAAAGATTTAAGAATAATTAAGCATACCTAACTCACCTACCAACCTTGAAAAGGTGGATTCATCCAGTGGATTGGTAAAGATATCTGCAAGCTACTTCTCATTTGGAACAAAATGTAGTTCCACAATACCATTCATTACATGTTCCCTTATGAAGTGGTACTTGATGTCTATGTGCTTTATCCTTAAATGTTGTACTGGATTTTCAGTGATGGCAATTGCACTTGTGTTATCACAAAAGATAGGAATCCTTTCAACTTGCAAACCATTGTCTAGCAATTGATTTTTTATCCATAAAATCTTTGCACAGAAACTGCCAGCAGCAATATATTTAGCTTTAGCTGTAGAAGTAGAAACTCAATTTTGCTTTTTACTGAACCAGGACACAAGCTTATTTCCTGGAAATTGACAGGTTCCTGTTGTACTTTTTCTATCAATTCTACAACCTGCATAATCTGCATCTGAATAACCAGTTAGATCAAAACCAGAATCTCTAGGGTACCAAATGCCAAGTTTTGGTGTTCCCTTGAGATATCTGAAAATTATCCTAATAGCTATTAAGTGAGATTCTCTAGGATCAGCCTGAAATCTAGCACATAAACATGTAGCAAACATTATATCTGGTCTAATAGCTGTTAAGTACAGAAGTGAGCCAACCATGCCCCTATAACTTGAAATATCCACAAACTTTTCAGTAGTGTTTAAAAAAGCTTAGTTGCAGTAGCCATACGAGTTTTTGCAGATGTGCAATCCATTAGATCAAACTTCTTTAAAAGATCAATAATGTATTTAGTTTGACTAATGAATATTCCATCACTAACTTGCTTAACTTGCAAACCAAGAAAGTAAGTTAGTTCTCCCATCATACTCATTTCATACTTACTTTGCATCAATTTGGCAAACTTTTTGCAAAGTTTCTCATCTATAGAGCCAAAAATAATATCATCTACATAAATTTGAACAAGTATACTAGAGCCATTAACATTTCTAAAGAATAAAGTCTTATCTACAGTACCTCTTGTGAAATGATTTTCCAAAAGAAACTTTGATAAAGTGTCATACCAGGCTCTAGGTGCTTGCTTCAATCCATAAAGTGCTTTCAAAAGATAATAGACATGTTCTGGAAAATTTGGATCTTCAAAGCCAGGAGGTTGACTGACATAGACTTCGACCTCCAAATCTCCATTCAGAAAGGCACTTTTGACATCCATTTGATAGACCTTGAAATTGGCATGGGCTGCATAGGCTAAGAAGATTCTAATGGCTTCAAGTCTTGTAACAGGAGCAAATATTTCAACAAAATATATTCCTTCTTGTTGACAATAGCCCTTAGCAACCAATCTAGCTTTGTTCCTGACTACTATGCCATTTTCATCCATCTTGTTTCTGAATACCCATTTGGTGTCTATTGGATTCTTTCCTTTAGGCTTGGGCACCAGCTTCCATACATTATTCCTTTCAAATTGGTTTAGCTCCTCCTGCATAGCTAAAATCCAATCAGGATCCAACAAAGCTTCTTCTACCTTCTTTGGTTCTTCCTTGGAAAGAAAGCTATTGTATAGACATTCTTCTTGAGTTGCTCTTCTGGTTTGAACTCTAGAAGAAACATCACCAATTATGAGCTCAAATGGGTGATCTTTTGTCCATTTCCTTTGTTGAGGTAGATTAGCTCTAAATGAAGAGGCCTCATTGTTGTCTTAATGTGTGATTGAGTTTTGATTGTTAGAAACTCCCCCTGAGTTTGTGGATCTTTGATTTGAGAAAGGGGAACTTTCTATAGGTAATCTATCCTGACTTCCTGCTTCTTTTGATAACCCGACGGATGGTGAATTTTGAGTACCGACGGATGAAGCGGGTTGCCTTCCGATGGATAAGGCAGATTGTCTCCCGACCGATGAAGCATTTTGTAATTTGACAGATGTTGAATTGTATGCTTCATTGGTAGTAGATTTTTCTGCATTATCCTTTGATATTGTTTCTTGATCACTTTCATCATCACTGTCATTACTAACCATCTCCACATTGTCGAATTTGAGGCTCTCATGGTAATCTCCATCTTGAAGTCCTTCAATCTTTTTATCATCAAACACAACATGTATTGATTCTAAAACAATGTTGGTTCTTAGATTGTAGACTCTATATGCTTTACCAACAGCATATCCAACAAAAATTCCTTCATTTGCTTTAGCATCAAACTTCCCGTTTTGATCAGTTTGATTTCTCAGAATATAGCATTTCCAGCCAAAGACATGAAGAAAATTTAGAGTTGGCTTCTTGTTCTTGAACAATTGATAGGGAGTCATGCATCTTGCTTGATTAACCAGGGAAATATTCTGAGTGTAGCATGCAGTATTTACAGCTTCAACCCAGAAATATGTTGGCAGTTTAGATTCTTCAAGCATTGTCCTGGCAGCCTCAATAAGTGATATGTTCTTCCTTTCCACTACTTCATTCTGTTGTGGAATTCTTGAAAGGAATATGTCCTAAGTCCAATCATGTATGAGGATTTAGGAATAACTTTTATGTAATCTGTTTTGATTTCATTGATATTAATAAAAGACTTTTTTTGTTTTTATTACGGGCTTTATCTATTTAAGTGTTTAAATAAGATATACCATAGTTTAGAGCAAAGCTTTTTATGGATTATGATGAGATCATAATAGTGAGACCTAAAAGATGATAACTCTAAACTTAAATAGTTCCTGGTCGTAGGATTACTAACTGGTAATTAATAATCCGCAAAGATCGGTACATACTATGCTTGCTTCATTATGAAGGATGTCTGTTCTCATAGACATTTGTGTGGTGACACTATAGCTAGTATGTAGGTGCTTATTATAGAATAAGTTCACTGAACATGACTCGCACAGCTGAACAATTGATGGAGTTCACTCACGTGTCAGCAGTTGTTCACATAGTGATAGTTGTACAAGTATCCTTAGACTTGAGGTCGTCATAGTCATCTTGTGTACACTAAACTATGCTTTGGTTTAGTTCTTAGTCTCCAGGGACAATTATTAGGGCTCTACTGGGTATAGGAATTTGTACCCGAAGATAGTGTATGATCAATATAGGATCTACCCCTTCCAGTGAAGTAAGCGAATGTTCAAGGCTGATCCACTTATGCTAGTTCAGGAATCTCTGGCCAGAGTGAATGAAATTAGAAAGGAGTTTCTAATTTGCATAGAACTACGCATAGTAAATGGTAAGCAAGTGATTGAATTAGATAGGCTTGACACGAGATCCATGCCTTGTATTTAATCGGGACATTGTAGGGAAGAAGGAGTTTATTGTACGGTAACTACTCACTGAATAGGTTCTTGGTATTCTAAGCAGTAAATTCATATTATCCGGATAGTCGCGATATGCTGAGAAGTATCCCTCACAATGTACAATAAATGTGATTAATTAATTAATCATATTTAATAAATTAGAGAATTTATATAAACAATGATAAAATAGTTTTATTATTATTTATTTCTACTACCGGCTTAATATTGAACCTACAGGGTCACACCATAAAAAGAGAATGATTTAATGGTGGAGGAATTAATTAATAGTGGCTAATAATTATTTATTTGTGAAATAAATAATTAATTGGCAAATTTAATAATTTATTAAATGAGATTTAATTGATTATAAATTAATTAAGAAAAGTTCTTAATATTATTAATTAAGGATTTAATTTTTAGAAATTAAATCAAGAGAGAGAATTATTTCTAAAGTGTTTAGAAAAAGGATTAATAATTAAAAGGTGTTTTAATTATTAATGAGAATAATAAATGGGATAATAATAATAATATTTATGGGAAAATTTCAGCTGAAAATTTTGCCTATAAATATACTATTATAAACCCTATTTTATTCGTACCCAAAAACACAAAAATTTTAGAAAAACAAATTCTCTCCACCTCCTCCTCCTCCTTAACGTCGTTTTCTTGGTGGATACCGGTGAAGTGCTTCACGTATGAGGAGGAGCTGCTAAGGATCTCCGATCGTTGCTTTTGGATCGCTATTAAAGGTTAGTAATCGATCCCTATGTTTTTACCACAATTTATGTGCTTTTATTTGGATTTTATGTGTGTAAAAGTGTTTTACCATGCCCCCGCTGCGATTAAAATCCAACAATGGTATCAGAGCATAGGTTGTATGCATATAGATCTGTGGTAAAAATTTCAGAATTTTATGTGCTTGTATGAATTAATTATGATTTTTACAAGTTATATCAAGGATTAATTTTGTCTGATGAGAAATCGTTTCTCAGAATAATTTTGAATGTTGATCTAGATTCTACAAGTGTTGTAGATCGTCTTGGTATTTTTCTTATATTTTTATGATGTATAGATTTTTTATTATGAATTTTTGAAGATCTTACAATTAAATTCGTAATTAAATAATCATATATATATTATTTGTTAGTATGTATATATATATACACATCTGCTGCTGTTGCTTGTCTGTCTGTTGGAGTAAAGAAAAGCAAAGGTACAAGGTACATAACTGTCAGGCGCGACAACCGAGGAAAGCAACGGCGGCTGCTGAAAAAGAAAAAACAAAAAGGGTGTCGCGCATTCCGGGAATGTGTTACACCCTGTGGCGCATTCACGGAATGCGTTACACCTTTTAATTGGTTAAAAGGGTTGTAACGCATCACCGGAATGCGTTACAGGGCTTGTAACGCGTTCCTGTAATGCGTTACAGCCCGACTGTCCACATTAAATTTGATTTTCTGGGAGTTTCGTAACTCCGTTTTGGGTGTGCAATATACCGTTGGATTCGTTTTTCCGAGACAGATCTAATGGATTGATCAATTTTATTTTATATAAAAGTTTTGAACTGTTTATATTTCCGGAAGTGTTTTAAAGCTGTTTTTAACTGTTTTAACTGCTTTTAAATGCTTCATGTGATACATAGAGATGTATAATGCTTAGACTAATGTGCTAGATGATATAACATGCCTACCTTGATGTTTATTCATGTTTATATATGTGATATATGCTTAGTTTATCATGCGATGATAGATTTAGGTGAACTTAAATGAACATAAGGCGTTTGTTAGACAACCTAGTATAGTGAAATTGTTTCATAACCTTAATAATAATATTATGAATACAATCATGAGATTCTTGTGTTTATGAAACACGTAATTGAATATGATTTTTCGATATGAGAGAAAGGATGATTCTGTCAACAACAGATTTCTATCTGTAAGAAAGGGTTATTAAGTGACGCCTCTTGACAATGCTCCACCCGATCTGGGAATCATCTGATTATTGATTATTGATTTGAAATATTTAATTTAAAAGGAAGAATCCCTTTATAATATGATTATGATTGTAATATAATATAATCCCTCTAAAATTAAATAATATCAAGTAGTAATTGGCCAATGATACAACGGGCTTGTGTCGGTCATAGCCTTCCAACATGATAGAAAAGTAGTTCTTATTTTTGAATCATTGTCGGTTCGTGCTACAGCCGAGGGCTTTGATTTCGAAATAAGAAATACTTTTCTATTACATAGAGATGTGTACATTGAATAAGAATCTAAAGGTCGGTACGTGCCACAGCCGTGGGCCTTTGGGGACTGATTCAACTGTACGGAATGTTGGGTTAGACTTGACTTAGAATATTGAGTTTGTAGTGCCACAGCCGAGACTCAATTATTCAAGAGGCTAAAGTTTGATTAGGGAATAACATAAGATGTAATTGACAAGAGTTGTCTGCCTATTGAACATTACATGGCGTTTCGTGCCACAGCCGGGGTTGTGTAATGGAATGTAGGATCCCTATTCCCACTAGCATTATGAATGCTTAATTTTTCACGTAGGGGGTTGAATAAATTAGGTAAACTAGTGGGAGCCACTTATGAATAAAGACCCAATTCATATAGTGTTTTTAAAATGAAATCGAATATTTGCTAAGTGTTGTTATGTGTTTATCATTTACAGATTTACTTTGTATGTTATGTCTTCTGCACTATCACTCAGGAGCATACTAGATGCTCACAAATTGACTGGTCCTAATTATGTTGACTGGCTTCGAAACTTGAGAATTGTTCTCAGGATTGAGAAGCTGGAATACGTGATTGACTCACCTAAGCCTACTGAACCTGCTAGTGATGCACATAATGATGAACATGTTGTGTATCGTAAGTGGATAGATGATGCAAATGTTGCTCAATGCATCATGCTAGCTTCCATGAACATTGAGCTACAGAAGCAACATGAGCATATGGATGCTCACACTATCCTAATGCATCTACAAGAGTTGTATGATGTGGCGGGGAGGACAGCTCGATATGAGATATCAAAGGAGCTGTTCGGTTGTAGGATGTCTGAGGGATCATCTGTGAATGACCATGTACTTAAGATGATCAATTTGATTGAACGTCTTGGACAACTTGGTTTTGCCATGGATGGGGAGCTGAGCCAAGACTTGGTCTTGCAATCGCTTTCGAGTTCATTCTCGCAGTTTGTTGTGAACTTTCACATGAATAAGTTGGATGTCAGCCTGCCTGAACTCCACAACATGTTGAAAACTGCGGAATCGAATTTTCCCCCTAAGAAGAGTTCTGTTCTTCTAATTGGTGAAGGTTCCAATCCTAAGAAAAGGAAGAGGAACCCTTCCAAGAAGAAGAAAGTAGGTGAAGAAAAGCCGGTTCCACCAAAAGCTGAAGACCCCAAGAGCAAAGTTGTTTGCTTTCACTGTAACAAGGTGGGGCACTGGAAGAGGAACTGCAAGGTTTACCTTGCAGAATTGAATAAGAAGAAGGGTAGTGAGACTACCGCTTCTGATTCAGGTATGTTCATGATAGAAGTAAATATGTCATTAAATCAAATTTCTACTTGGGTATTAGATACCGCCTGTGGTTCTCAAATCTGCAATTTGTTGCAGGGACCAAGGAGAAGTAGGACTCTTGAGGAAGAGGAGGTGATTCTACTGATGGGAAATGGAGCAAGAGTTGCTGCTGAAGATGTAGAATCATTTCATTTACATATGCCTACGGGCTAGACTATTGTTTTAAATAATTGTTATTTTGTTCCCTCGATTGTGAGGAATATTATTCCCATGTTAGACTTGGCTGGATTTTCATTTATTATTGAGAATAATGAATGTTCTATTCTTAGAGATAATATTCTTTATGGACGTGGTACTTTAAATAATGGTCTGTATATATATGACATAATTTACTTCAGATTGAACAAACTAATAAAAGAAAAGGGATAATGAAAATCTCACTTTATAGTGGCACTGCAGTCTCCATTTAGTAGACATGGAGAGAGGATTGCAAATTTGCTAGGAATGGTACACACAGATGTATGTGGACCAATGTCTACGCAAGCCATGGGTGGATTTTCATACTTCATTACTTTCATAGATGATAGATCTAGATTCGGATATGTGTTTGATGAAACACAAGTCTGAAGCCTTTGAAAAGTTCAAAGAGTATAAGTATGAAGTGGAAAAACAACCAAACATAGTATTATAACTCTTCGATCAGATCGAGGTGGTGAATACTTTAATGGAGTGTTTCTAGATTATCTCAAAGTAAATGGTATAGTCTCCCAGTGGACTCCTCCAGATAGGTATCTGAAAGGAGAAATCGAACTTTGTTAGACATAGTTCGGTCCATGATGAACTATGCAAATCTTCCAGTATTCTTATAGGGTTATGCATTGGAAACCTCAGCATATTTACTGAATAAGGTGCCTTCCAAATCTGTTCCTCAAACTCCGTATGAGATATGGAAAGAAAGGAAACCGAGTCTTAAACACATTAAGATTTGGGGATGTCCAGCTTATGTCAAGTAAGTTGACCCAGATAAGCTGGAATATCGATCCGTAAAATGTAGTTTTGTGGGATATCCTAAAGAGACTTTAGGGTATTACTTTTACACCGATCATCGGGTGTTTGTCTCCAAACATGCTACCTTCTTGGAAAAGGAGTTTATCCTTGAAGGAAACAGTGGGAGCAAAATTGAACTTGATGAAGTTCAAGAAGCACAAACTACTACGGATCAAGTGGAAACACCTGTTCTGACTGAACAACCTTTTATGGAATAGCCCATTCATAGAACAGGGAGAGTGTCTCGCCAACCTGAGAGGTAATATGGCCTTGTCATTAAGAATGACAATGAGTTGTCGATCATTGATGATGACGACCCTGTGACCTATAATGAGGCTATGAGTAGTGTTGACTCAGAGAAATGGCATAGTGCCATGAAATCCGAAAAGGAATCTATGTATACAGTATATGAAAGAATGATTAGAGCAGATGGCCAGGTGGAGACCTATAAGGCCAGGCTTGTGGCAAAAGGATTCAAACAAAGGCAATGGATTGACTTTGATGAAACCTTTTACCTGTAGCCCTGTTAAAATCAGTTCGGATTTTGCTTGCGATTGCTGCTTACTACGACTATGAGATCTGGCAAATAGCCAGATGGTTTTCTTTCCAAGAGAAATGAAAACCTAGTGTGTAAGCTGCTGCGAACCATATGTGGTTTAAAGCAAGCTTCTCGAAAGATGGAACATTCGTTTTGATGAGACAATCAAAGAGTTTGATTTTATCAAAAACGAAGATGAACCATGCGTCTACAAAAGGGTTAGTGGGAGCGCGGTAACATTTCTTGTATTGTATTGAATTAGAGTTGACACACATAACAACATAGCAGACCCACTCATAAAGCTACTTTATGAAAGTCACTTTGATCGTCATAAAGACAAGATGGGTATTAGATACCAGAGTGATTGGCTTTAGTACAAGTGGGAGATTGAAAGGAATATGTCCTAAGTCCAATCATGTATGAGGATTTAGGAATAAATTTTATGTAATCTGTTTTGATTTCATTGATATTAATAAAAGACTTGTTTTGTTTTTATTACGGGCTTTATCTATTTAAGTGTTTAAATAAGATATACCATAGTTTAGAGTAAAGCTTTTTATGGATTATGATGAGATCATAATAGTGAGACCTAAAAGATGATAACTCTAAACTTAAATAGTTCCTGGTCGTAGGATTACTAACTGGTAATTAATAATCCGCAAAGATCGGTACATACTATGCTTGCTTCATTATGAAGGATGTCTGTTCTCATAGACATTTGTGTGGTGACACTATAGCTAGTATGTAGGTGCTTATTATAGAATAAGTTCACTGAACATGACTCGCACAGCTGAACAATTGATGGAGTTCACTCACGTGTCAGCAGTTGTTCACATAGTGATAGTTGTACAAGTATCCTTAGACTTGAGGTCATCATAGTCATCTTGTGTACACTGAACTATGATTTGGTTTAGTTCTTAGTCTCCAGGGACAATTATTAGGGCTCTACTGGGTATAGGAATTTGTACACGAAGATAGTGTATGATCAATATAGGATCTACCCCTTCCAGTGAAGTAAGCGAATGTTCAAGGCTGATCCACTTATGCTAGTTCAGGAATCTCTGGCCAGAGTGAATGAAATTAGAAAGGAGTTTCTAATTTGCATAGAACTACACATAGTAAATGGTAAGCAAGTGATTGAATTAGATAGGCTTGACACGAGATCCATGCCTTGTATTTAATCGGGACATTGTAGGGAAGAAGGAGTTTATTGTACGGTAACTACTCACTGAATAGGTTCTTGGTATTCTAAGCAGTGAATTCATATTATCCGGATAGTCGCGATATGCTGAGAAGTATCCCTCACAATGTACAATAAATGTGATTAATTAATTAATCATATTTAATAAATTAGAGAATTTATATAAACAATGATAAAATAGTTTTATTATTATTTATTTCTACTACCGGCTTAATATTGAACCTACAGGGTCACACCATAAAAAGAGAATGATTTAATGGTAGAGAAATTAATTAATAGTGGCTAATAATTATTTATTTGTAAAATAAATAATTAATTGGCAAATTTAATAATTTATTAAATGAGATTTAATTGATTATAAATTAATTAAGAAAAGTTTTTAATATTATTAATTAAGGATTTAATTTTTGGAAATTAAATCAAGAGAGAGAATTATTTCTAAAGTGTTTAGAAAAAGGATTAATAATTAAAAGGTATTTTAATTATTAATGAGAATAATAAATGGGATAATAATAATAATATTTATGGGAAAATTTCAGCTGAAAATTTTGCCTATAAATATACTATTATAAACCCTATTTTATTCGTACCCAAAAACCCAAAAGTTTTAGAAAAATAAATTCTCTCCACATCCTCCTCCTCCTTAACGTCGTTTTCTTGGTGGATACCGGTGGAGTGCTTCACGTTTGAGGAGCAGCTGCTAAGGATCTCCGATCATTGCTTTTGGATCGCTATTAAAGGTTAGTAATCGATCCCTATGTTTTTACCACGATTTATGTGCTTTTATTTGGATTTTATGTGTGTAAAAGTGTTTTACCATGCCCCCGCTGCGATTAAAATCCAACAGTTCTTGCTGCTGAAAACTCATGCAGAATCCCATTTTCCTCACAAAATGCTCTCATGACAGAATTCTTGAACTCAGTTCCATTGTCACTCATGATTCTTCTAACCTTGAAATCAGGATGATTATTGACTTGCCTTATGTGATTGATGATGATTTCACTAGCCTCATCTTTAGATTTTAGGAAATATGTCCAAGAGAACTTTGAGAAATCATCTACAATTACTTGACAAAATCTTTTCCTAGAGATGGACAACACATTGAGTGGTCCAAACAATCCATGTGTGGCAGTTGCAAAGGTTCTTCAATTGTTGAATCAAGTTTATTCCTGAATGATGCTTTAATTTGCTTCCCTTTTTGACAGGCATCACACAGTCCATCCTTAGAAAACTCCACTAGAGGAATGCCTTTAACCAGTTCTTTCTTTACTAGCTCATTCATGGTCTTGAAGTTTAAATGGGATAGCTTCTTGTGTCATAGCCAACTTTCATCCTGACTTGCTTTACTGAGAAGACAAGTAACAGATTATGCACTAGATGAGTTGAAATCAGCTAGGTACATATTTCCTTTTCTCGCACCAGTGAGAACCACTTTGTTGCTTCTTTTGTTAGTCACAACACAGGCTTCTGAGTTGAAGGTTACTGAATTGCCTTTATCACAAAGCTCGCTGATACTCAACAAGTTGTGTTTGAGACCATCCACTAAGGCAACCTCCTCAATGATGACATTGTCCTTTGAAATCAAGCCATATCCCACAGTATAACCCTTGCTGTCATCTCCAAAAGTAATACTTGGGCCAGCTCTCTCCTTGAACTCTGTGAGCAGGGTAGAATAACCAGTCATGTGTCTCGAACAACCACTATCCAAGTACCAAATATTCTTTCTGTTTCCCTGCACACATCAAAATTAAATCAAGTTGATTTTGGTACCCAATTTTCCTTGGGTCCTGCCTTGTTAGCTTTCTGTTTCTTACGCTTTATCTCATTTGACTTGGGGATATCAGATTCATCCTTAGTCATTTGAGTTGGGCCTTTGAAAGCATTCATTGCAACAAAATTATCATGCATATTACAATCAACAGGGAATGGCATACTATTAGTGAACATGTTATTCCAGTAAGGCATGTTAAATGACATTTGTGGCATACTAAATGCAGCATAATAAGGATTAGGTGCAAATGGCATATTAGCAAACTGTGCATTCATATTCTGTGTAGACATAACATTCATAGGCATGGGAGGTATGGCATTCATGTTGGGAAAGTGAGGTGGCACAGACATGGAAGTAGGCATGGCAGATTTGCAATTAACAGTCAAATGATTTACACTACCACACTTGACACAGATTTTTCTAGGAGCATATTTATCAGGTGTGTAGTTATTGTGTTTTTTAATCCCTACTTTACCATTTCTATTATTTTTCTTTTTAGCCTATGTTTTCACCTCAATCTTTTCAAGTCTGTCACTTAACTGTTTGACAGTCATGTGACCAACATTAGTCTTTTTCCCTTTCTTAACTTGACTCGATTCTCCTGGAACAAAGTTCTTGGAAACAGATCCATACTTTTCATTCAACTTAACAAGTTTGGCTTTACTGATAGGTTTGCTTACAGCCGACGGATGAGGATTTTCATCAGTCGACGGATAACCCTTTTTGTTATCCGTCGGATGACCCTCATCATCCGTCGAGTCTACATCTGTTAGCACTCCATCCACCAAATTTGGTTCTAGTTTCTCCTTGTTCTTTTTCCAGGCTGCATCACAGAAGGACTCGATTCCTTGAACTTTGGTGATTTGAGCATGGATGTCTCTAGATGTTTTTCATGCCTTAATCACTTCCTGTTCACGCTCGAGCAGCTTCTTCAAAATTTCTTCTTTCTTCAAGGACTCAGTTAATTCCTCATTGGCAATCTTACACTCAATTCTTAATTTTTCAAAATCAATGAACTAAGACTCTAGCACATTATTTATCTCACTCAAAAACAAATTGTTTTCTTTGATTTTAGCATTTTCTTTAGTAAGAGACTTAAGTGTAACACGCAAATGATATAACTCTGTAGACATGTCATTTATAGCATCATTACACTAGGCTTTAGATAAATGTGCAAGGTTTGTAGTAATTACCTGATTACTTGAAGAACTTGTTTATATTTCATCAGACTTGGCCATTAGGGCTAGATTGACATAGCTGACATCTTCATCTTCATCCAGACTATCTGCTGCCCAGTTGTTTTCTTGTGTAATGAAAGCCCTTTCCTTTTATTTGAGCAGCTCAAAGTATTTTTGCTTATAATCCACAGGCTCAAACTTTTTCTTGTTGGAATCTGACTTTCTACACTCACTGGCAAAGTGCCATTCCAAGCCATATTTGAAACATTTGAATTTTGATTTATCCACCATGTTTCTATTTGGCTTGGCTGCTCCAAAGTTCTTTTTGAACTTGAGCTTGGCAAATCTTCTGGAAAGAAATGCTAAATGTTCATCAATGTCTTCCATATCATCTTGGCTCAAATAATCTTCACTTTCTACTGCAAGCCCCTTGCCCTTGTTTTCACAGACCCTTGAAGTTGACTCAACAGCTTCCATCTTCATCTCCTTCTCTTTCTCTAACTCAGCAACTAGTGCAATGGACCCTCCTTTCTTCTTTCCTCTCTCCATCCTCTCATCTTGCTCTATTTCAGGCTCATAAGTTTTCAGGATGCCATACAGTCTCTCCAAAGTAAACTCCTTATAATCTTGTGAGTTTCTCAATGAGACTGTCATTGGTTTCCATTCATTTGGAAGAGATCTAAGGAATTTCATATTGGAGCCTTTTGTCTAATAGACCCTTCCATGCAACTTTAAAGCATTTAGCAGTTTTTGAAACCTACTAAAAATGTCAGTGAGAGACTCACTTTCTTCATTATGAAAATGCTCATATTGCTGAATCAGTAGCTGCATCTTGTTTTCTCTAACTTGCTCAAAGCCATCACAGATGATCTGTATTGTATCCCAAACATCCTTGGCAATTTTGCAGTTGATAATGTTGTCAAACATATCACCATCAACTCCATTAAACAGGATATTCATGGCCTTTTTATCCTTCCTGACTTGTTCAATGTCAGGATCAGACCATTCATGCCTTGGCTTGGGGACATATGGCTCATTTCCAGTTGCAGCTCTCATTGGTACATGAGGGCCTCTTTCTATGCATTCCACATAGGCCTCATCTTGAGAAAGTAAATGAAGATGCATCTTTACCTTCCAATGATGGTAATTATCTTTATCCAGAAAAGGAATCTGGACTCCAACATCCTTCTTGTTCATCTTGCTGTATTGTTTTGATCTTTAAACTCTTTGTTCTTCAAGAGCTTGCTCTGATACCAATTGTTAGTCCCTTAACGATGTAACAAGAATTACATAAGGGGGGTTGAATGGAATTCTTGAAACTTTTTCTTGAATAAAAATGTTCTAACTCAAATATATATATATAAGTGTGAATTGATTAGCAGAATGCGGAATAGTTACTTGAAATGAATCAAAACACAAGTAATTAAAAACAACAGTCTTTAAAAACTTTATGGTGGATTTGAATGATTCTACCAGAGATATATATAATATATACCGAGAGAACTCTGTGTGCAAAAAGCTCACAGCTGCTTACAAAATGATAACAACTAAGAATGAGAGAAATGCTAAGAATACAGCTTACAAATATTTCTCTCTTTCTATCTGAGTTTCTTAGTTCCTTAGTTTCTATTCTATTTGCTGCTTCTTGGTTTATATATCACCAAAATTCCAAAGTAATAAGACAGGATAATAAAACAAAAACTATCAAGTCTAATACAATGCTACTTCATTACTCTATTCTAGCATCTTTGAATATCTTTATAATAGCATGGAAATGGCAATGCTTCTTTATTCTCGAAAACCCAGTTGAATAGGCTACCACATTCCATTTGTATACACTCGACGCATGTGACTGTGTTGTCACTGTCAACAGATATTTGAATTCTTTATTCGTCGAGTTCATGATCATCCGTCGAGTTATTGATCATCCGTCGAATTCATTGTTGTTTATCCGTCGGGTAGCAATCAGGCACCAGACTTCATTTCATCTATGCAGAATTACAAGACATCATCTATGTACAATTAATCAACCTATTCTACATATCTAGTTAAAGTCAACATGACTTAAGTACTACTACAGATTCTAAACAATGTGTATGCAGAAACGTGCTACAGACTTATTATTACATAAGCTACTCACTCGATGGATAATAAATCATCATCCGTCGGGACTATATTGAGTCATCCGTCGGGACTATAATCCTTATCTGTCGAGTGCTACAATTTCACTAAGTAAAATCTACCAAGGTGTTTTGTTAATGAAATCATCAAGTTCACAACATATACACAACAAAAGGATTTTAGTGAAGCTGACTGTATATTATAAAAGACTTAACACTAGATTGTACAGTGTATAATACGAAGGACTGAGAGCGGAACTAGTCATCAGTGAACCTGACCATTGCACTAGACGTCAGTGATCCGTGAAAGAAAACTAAGTATTATTATTAGAAAAATTGTTAAGTTTTTTTTGTTCTCGAGAAGATTGAATATTATTTTAAGTACGAAGACCCAAAAATTAGAAGATTAGAAGGCTTAAAAATACAGAGGACTACAACTCAAATTATACGGGAATTATTAACAATTCAAGAGCCAAGAAACAATGCTATCAGGCTTTACTTCATTTAATTATTTTTTGTTCGAATTCAAGTTGAATAAAAAAAATGGTCGGGGATTACATTCGTAGGGACCCACATGCTGGAAGTTGTTTCTCTCTTTGCCAAAATCAAAATCATTTCCAAGCTCTACTCATTTCTCCCCCGTGATGTCATCGAGCCTTGGAATTTTTGCATGCATCATTGGCCGAGTTGTTACATTATTTTAACTAAATAAATGAAAGCAAGTACTGATTTAAAAGAATCCAAGTATCAACATTTACCTGCATATATGGAGCTCACATGATCCTCTCTTTTTTATACATCATTGTCAAGTCTTTCTTCAATAGTTTAAATTGAGGAGATGTTCACTCGTGGGATCTACCTTGTAGCTTCCATTTCATTTATTATAATAAAGTGTCAAACTGTATTCATTTCTCAACTCATGACGTCATCGGGCCTTGAGTTGATTAACAAAGAAAATCGAAGTAAACAAAATAAAGCAACAATGTACGTGGATGAGTTTATTTTCTTCATCGAGTCTTTCATACTAAATTTTAAAGAGGAATGCAAGGAATGGGTTGACCTAGTTTTTAGTTTGTAAAGAAAACATTGTCGAGCCTTGCACCGTGTTCAACATTCTTGAGCTAATCATTATTTTTGTTAAAATTGTGCACCAAGTTTTTAACTAAAGGAACAATATTGCCAGGACTTAGTTTTTGTAAAAGTATGTATACTAGTCGGGGATTAAGAATTGTAGTAAAAGAGTTGTCGGAGCTTATAATCAAGCCATCAAGTCTATAAATCCAGCAGATTGAAGATTTGAGAGTAGTTCTTCTCCAACCGTTAAAGCGAAATTCTGTTGAAATTATTTCAAGAGAGAGTTTTGATCCAAAATTTGTTGTTTTACAAGGATAAGTGCTCCCCAATTTTCTACACATCACTAAGACTTACATAGCTATACTCGTTAGTTATAGAGCTGTGATTTGATAGCTTATTTGATAAGTTCTATAGCATTTTAGAATGATAAGAAGAACCCTAGATTATATAATTATTGTATTGGTTCTTTTTATGCTTGTTGCTTCGAATCTTAGTATTCGAAGTTTTAAGCAAACCTCGTGGTTTATTTTCTTAAGAAAAGATTGAACCCCGAAATATCGTGTTTAGTCATTTTGATATTAATTCCGCTACTATAACTTTAAGAAAATAATTAAATTACATTCACCCCCTCTGAAATTGCATCTTGGACCTAACATGATGTTCTCATGGAATTTGTATTATATGAAGATGTAAAGATGTCCAAATCAAACTCTAGCAAATGAATCTAAAAGCTGACAAAGATATGAAGCTCATGAATAACAAACACGAGATGAACCTGAATGTTGTCAAAGACGTGAACCTCTTGATAAGAAAGCATTGATAATCCTAATAAGGACACAAACCTCTTGACTATGTAGTACGGATGAACCTGGAAGGAAATGAGGATGTAAACCTCTTCAAAGAGGAGGTTGCAAGAAGATAAGTCCTAAGGTCTGGAAGCCTTGCTTACTAGAGGCGCCAGTATGTTCGTGTGAACCTCATTATAGAAGTATTACGATAACATACATGATATGAGGTTCCACATAAACAACGTTAGTGTACCATATATTCCATATCGAGTGGAGAAATGGATCTCAATATTGAATTTCCTCTATGATAGCTCGAACGTAAAGGAGCCAATGGTGTAAATATTGAGCTTTTCCTGATGCTAATGTGTTAGTTTGTGCACAATATTTACATTATTTACATTAATAATCCAACAACATTATTATGTTTTATTTATGACATTTCGATTATTAATGTTTATGTTCTATCAATTATTCTCTTTATAATTTAATATGACTTAAGTTACTGCGATATAAATGTTAGATTAGTAAATGTTCTTGGAATATGATATGCATTCGATATCTCTAAGTACGTGACTTAGAAATGAGATTATGAGAACAATATCAATATTCATAAAGATATCTAATCGAGTATTTTTATGAATGGATTATAATAATGCATTAAGACTAGTGTATTTGTTGACTGATGATCATATCTCATTGATCATAGGTATATTGACACTGAAGTCGAAAACACATATACATGTAAATATACATGGTATTGGATATACCCAAAGTGAGGTTCTACATGTCTGTTGTGTCATACGTAATTCTCACAATGATAACGATGTAATGATCCTTAGACTTGAAATCATTATATTTCTATACGAGAATTAATGTACTTTGATTACATTAAAAGTTACCTTTGATTGGGAAATGATAAAAGTGTATTTCGGGTATATTATGAATCGTATGAGAAATATGAATGATCTAGAAAGAATTTAACCCTCCTATTTTGAGGAGTGATATTATTGACCTTTTGTGTGAGCTAAACTATGAAATGTGTGGCCACGCTCAAATATTGACTTGATATGATTAACCTACTAAGTGATCAAGAAAATCTGGATTAAACTATAATGAGGATGTCACATTACATTCATCTAGTTTGATCTATATATGGTCAAAGAGATTATATTACATTATATATTATTCACGAAGGTTTAATCGATCACTGATTGAATTATTATTACTTTGGTAGCAATGATGTATTACTAGATGTCTCTCATTGTTTACGATTTTAAATTAGATTTAAAATTCGTTGCCAACGTAATAATAACCTATATGGTCACACACAAAAAATGCTTGAAGGATTATTTAATTTAAATTAGATAAAAGTAATTCATATTATTTATAATATTAATTAAGTATGACTTAATTAATTAGATAAATAATGATATTCGAATTTACTAATATTAATTATGAAATTCAGTTGTTAAATAATTAAGTGTGACTTAATTATTATACAAATAGTAATTTCGAATTAATAATAACTCCTAATTAGTTAAGAGTTATAATTCTTTTTCTACTCTCTATATAATATCTTTTGTGGCTGAATTATGTGTGCAAGACTTTTACTAAAAACCCTAACCACCAAGAGAGAAGATGGAGATAGAGCAAGAGTAAATGAGTTTGTGCTAGCAATGATGTATTACTAAATGCCACACATTGTTTGTAATTTTAATATAAGATATTCAAATTATTTCCAACATAATAATAACCTATAGGGTCACACAAAGAAATCTTGGAGGAATATTTAATTTAAATTCAGACTTAAATTAAATAGAAAATTCAAATTATTTATTAATAATTAAGTTGGACTTAATTAATAGAATAAATAAAATTCAAATTTATAATTATTAAAATCAAAATTCAGTTGATTGATGATTAAGTAAGACTTAATAAGATAACAATTAGGAATTTCGGATTTTAAATGACTTAAAATAAAATTAGAGTTAGAATTTGTTTTTATTCTCTCATATATGATCTCTTAAAAGCTGATGTGGGCTACATTTTTATTAGATAAAACAGAAAAAACCCTAGCAGTTAGAGAAAGATAAGAAGAAGAAGAAGAAGAAGAAGAAGAAGAAGAAGAACGGGTTCAAGTTTTCGGTGTTTGTACACGCCTCCTCGCTCAAGTTTTCGTGTGGATACCTTTACGGCGTAGATGGCGCAGGCGCGATACATGGTGATCGTTTTAAGCAAGGACCTCCATTAGACAACCATACTCGTAAAGTTTCGTGAAGTAAATATCTCATCCATGAATTAAATATTATTTTTTTCATATGTATCCTGAGGTGGGTTTCAATTTTTGTGGTTTTTACAGTTTGATTCTTTGTTTTTGCTGCGTATTATATCCCAAAACCCAACATAATAGACCTGAACCTCAGCTGATATTGGAAAATAAGAACGTATCGACGAAGGTCGTAAAAACATCATAAAAAACCAATATGGTTGTTAGGCATCTCAATGGAGAACTTTATGAAGTGTTTGATGTATCTTGGGAGAAAAATGCTCCTTAGACGTAAAATCTTTTTGCCTATATGGAGGTGTACACGCTGGAATCTCCGCCAGTAGTTGAAGGTGGAAGCTCATAATATCCAATAGACGAAAGATGACAATCTGACAAGTTATACCGCGAAGAAACCTGTAAAGCTTGAGACATCATGTAATGCAATTTTGATTATTGAGCTTCCAACGAATGAATCTTGTGATATAAAGTTCTCGTCCTTCGTAGAATGACATTAATAATGACACTAAAAAGTTGATCCTACAAAAAATGTTGAATGAAATGAATAATTATGTGAGAGCATTGTGGAAGAGGTTCTCGAGACATACCTGATGGAGGTTTTAGCATAGAGGTTACCGCGAAAACTAGAAGTGGATATAAACCTTGCAGAAACATCTTTGTTAAAGTTTTACCACTTGAATATGGGAGCCTCAGTTTATCATGCGCCTCTAATACTAGAGGAATTTTTTTCCTACCGTTAGGATCTGTGGAAATATCTTTGCTTAGGTTCGATTACTTTAACCTGGGAGGTTTAGTTGTAAGGGAAAAATATAGCTTGGGATGATCATGGGTGAGAAAATAATAAATGTTTCTCACACAAGACCTCTTGTGTCCTATAATGCGCATAGTCCTGTAGGCTTAAAGGTTCCTTGACAAAACTACATGTCACTTTATGAAAGGTTAAGCATGATTGAACCTAGGGGTATATGAAATAAGGTTCCTTTTGCATTCAACGATTACAAATAATCGAGGATCTTGGAATACCTCAAGAAAAGACTTGTGAATGGAGTTTAGATGATGATCTCAAGGAGTTTCGTGAATGATGCTCCCAGATAAAGCAAGAGGTACGAATGACCTCTCTTTCAATAAATAAATTAATGAAGTTGACATAATGTATGCTGAAGCAATGGAAAAAATCAAGTGGGACATGATCACCTCATTCTCAAAGAATGAAGTGATCATGTCCCACAAAGAGGTTGTTATTAAGTTATGGGTAACTTTCTGTGAGGCGCTATTAAAAGCTTCTTCACTTATAAAGGATAGAAAGAATCTAACATACTCGTTAAAAGGCATACCTGAGGATACTAGAGAAAGATTCCCTATCAAAAAGGAAATGGTCGAACTTCCCATCAATAAGAAGAGGTAATATAGTTTGGCACTCTCTTGAATCAACAAAATTATTGGAGCTACATGGGTCTTGCTGTTGGGAATTGTCCCACATCGTTTGTGGGAGAGGCAGGTTGCTGGTAGATAAGCATTTAGTATATAGCTCCATTAGTAAGAGGGCTTTTGGAATGTGCCCAAAAATTAATATGTGTTGGCTTGGCCCAAAATGAACAATATTATATTAGTGTGGATTTAGGCCCGCTTAGCAAGCCCAACAAGTCGTATCAGAGCTTCAGGTTGTACCGATCCATAACAATCTCAGACGGGCTCCAAGAATGAACTAAAAAAAGGCAGATGGGTTATCCCAATATGGGATTAAGGGGGAGGCAGGTTGACCTTCCAGTATAGGCCTAAAGGGAGCCAAATAGCCAATTGGACTTCTAGTATAGATCAAGAGGAAGCCAGATCACATAATCAGGTTGCAGATTTGACATGTGTCGATCCTGATGTGTGAAGGGGGAGATTGTTAGGAGTTGTTCCACATCATTTTTGGGAGGGGTAGTTGCTAGTATGTAAACCATCCAGATAACCCATTAATAATAATGTATTTTGGGATATGTCCAGAAATAAATTTGTGTGGGCTCGGCCCAGAACGAACAATATCATACTAATATAAAGTTAGACATGCTTGGCAAGCCCAACAAGTGGCATAAGAGCTATGGTTATAACGGTCCATAACAATCTCTATGAGCTCTTAGATGGGCTTAGGAAGGGCAAATGGGCTACCCATGGCAGGCTTAAGGGGGAGGCAGATGAGCTTTCTAGTATGGGCCTAGGGGGAGTCAGAGAGCTAGATGAATTCCAACATGGGTGAAGGGGAGCCAGATCATATAATTAGGAGGAATATTCGACGGGAGTCAAGCCTGATGTGTGAAAGGGGTATTATTAGAAGTTATCCCACATCATTTGTAGAAATGGCAAATTGCCAATATATAAGCATCTAGTTAACTTCATTAGTATGAGGTATTTTGGGATGTGCCCAAAACCAAAATCGTATGGGCTTGGCCCAAAGCGGACAATATTATGTTAATGTGAAGTTAGGCCTCTTTAGCAAGATCAACAAGTGATATCAGAGTTATGTTTATAATATTCCAATAACAATCTCATATGGGCTCTCAGAATGTACCTAGGATGAGGCAGGTAGACTACCCCGGGCTGGGCTTAAGGAGGAGGCAGGTGGACCTTCCAGTATGGGTCAAGGGAAGTCAGATAGCCAGATGGACTTCTAATATGGGTCAAGGGGCATCCAGATCACATAATCATGAGGCAGATTCAACTCGAGCCCGATGTGTGAAGGAGAGATTGCTAGGAGTTATCTCAAATCATTTGTGGGAGAGGTAGATTGTTGGTTACAAGCAGCCAGTAAACTCCATTAGTATGAGACCCTTTGGGAGTGACCCAAAATCAAATCCACGCGGGCCTCGGCCCAAAGCGGATAATATCATACTAATGTGGAGTTAGGTATGCTTAGCTCTCTCTCTTATCCCATACTGAAATTCATCTGGCCCTCTGACTCCCCCTAGGCCCATACTGGAAAGTCCATCTACCTCCCCCTTAAACCCATTCTGGGTAGCCCACCTGCCTCCTCCTAGGACCATCTAGGATCCCATATATATTGTTATAAACCATTTTAACCAAATCTCTGATACAACTTCTTGAGCTTGCTAAGCAGGCCTAACTCCACATCTGTATGAGGTCTTTTGGGTTGTGACAAAAAAAACTTTGCGAGGTCGGTCCAGAGTTGACAATATCATACTAATATGGAGTTAGGTTTGCTTCATGGTTTCCTATCATGACTTCTCCTCAAAGATAAGAGGGGGTTTGATAAAGTTCAATTCTTTGCCAAAACGAAGAATAATGAATCTCGGCCTGGAAGTTCAATGAATCTCGGTCTAGAGGTTTCCTCATGACGGTTCTACCACTTGACATAAGGTTCAACGGTAGTAGCACTGTAGATTGATTACATTGAATAGAAAACAAATCTCGACTTGGAGGTTCCATACAGAAATCTACTCCCATTGATTAAAGCACCCCAGCGGATTCCCCGATGGTTATTCTCATACCTCTTATTTTGATTCAATTAACGCCCATTTGAATTCGCTCTATTTCCTATTAATATTCATTTAGCGTCAAGTTGAATTCTCTATATGCCTTTTTTAAGATTCACTTAGTCCCTAGTTAGATTCTCTATATATCATATTATAGTATACATTTAGTGCCCACTTATTTCTTAGCTACTGTTCCCAAATGTTAAGTTATTATTAAATATTTTTTGTAATAAAATAGAGCTCTTGTACATAATTATAATTTTATAAATAATGATATGCCATTTATCACTCGATTTTTTTTAAATCAGTCTTGCGGTAGGTAGCAATGGTCCATACAAATTTTATGCTATTACCCAATTATAATGTATCTTTCTTTCTTTTTTTATAAGAATAATTCTAGATATCCCAAATTATCTATTATGCATTTTGGTCTAATTAATTATAAATCAATAAAAAATAGTGGATCCGGCATTCACATAAATTTTACAAATAAAAATATTTTAAATAGTCAAGTCACCAAAAACATATCATTTTGAACTAAATTTTGATAACCAATTTGTCAAACTCTAACCCTGTTCTTTTCAAAATTAGGAATTCAATGTATTGGAATAGCGACAAAAGTGTAAGTACAAATGCGTAATGCTTACTAAAAAAAATTGCAACTCGGTAATCAGTATTCATTTAGTTGAATAACAAATGACTCTATATATTATTATCACATAGATTAAAATTTATCAAAATGCCTAACTGAAATACAAAATATAGATTTTCTGATTGTATTGTACATACCTTTACTAATAACTTCAATCTTTCCCTGGGCCCCTCTCCTCTTCCTACCCGGACTCGACTTCCATTTGTGCAGAAATGAGAAAGTATGTGGTTAAGTTCTAGGTGAGGATCCTGCAAAACAGAATCGGAGGGGGTGACATCCCCGCGGCACCTCCGGCATAAGAATGATATAAGATTTTGGAAAAGAACGGTATAATAGAAATTACTTAAATATAAGTGATGTGTGTATATTTGTGTAAGATAATTGAATGGGTAACCCCAAAACACCTTTTTTGGGTCCTTTTATAGGCCTTCAGTTTAGAGTTATAAGGGTTTGTACCTTTTCATCTCGACAGTTAGAAGATTCTGGAACACGAACACCTAGACGTTCACCATGGGAGCTTGTGTCCAGGGGTCTCCCGGTTGTTGGGGTATTCTGATGTATTAACATATGGACGTTCCAAATGTTGACACGCTCCAGTGGGTGATGTGTCACATGGCGTGTTGGTAAGTGGCTGACGTGTGGCCACCTAGGGATTGGTGCGTACGTGTCATGATTGGGGAATATACCACGCACTCACAAAGTCATGATTAGGAGGAATGAGGAATATCCTGGTGTGATAGGATGTACGGCGTCCGTTAATCTCATGAGCGGATGACATGTGTCTGGGGATCACTCAAACTTGGTCCGAGATTTTTCTTTATTGGATTTTCGTGGGATTATTTATGCCTAATAATATGGCATATCATTTATAGTATTTTAATTGCATATTTAAGAATACTGAAATTTTGTGAATTATAATATTACATAATTTTATGTATAATGTTTATAATAGTTTTGTATTCAAAATAATTCGGGATGTGGAGTATTTAAAACAATCAAATGACGAATTTTTAAAAACATTGCGATAAGTTTACGCGCAAAAGTTATAAAACAATTTGGAACTTCAGTGGTAAATTATTAATTAATAACACGGTAGTTGGCCACCAATAATAATTAGAAATACAATTTTAAAAATAAGAAATGAAAAAAACAAGACAGTGCATGTGACTCCCACGAGGAAGCGGTGCAGTTGTTGGACGACTGTACGAGTATTATTGATTTAACACAGGCGGCGAGCCGGTTACATGCCACACAGTCCACTACCGATCATTAATTTTTTGTACTTGCACCTGACCAGTGCTGTAATTAAAGCGCCAATTCGTCCTGCTTAAAATCGTTTAATAGGCTCAACTCAATTTATTTATTTAAATAGGTCCAATTAATTGACTCATGAAATTAAGCTAACTGAGTGGGGTACAGATTTTCATTCAATCAAATATAAAATTTAACGAGTCAGATTGCCCGACTCGTTAAGAGCTTAAATTAAAGGACTCGAGTTCGGGTAAAAGTTTAGACTCGATTAATTAAATGAGCGGGTTCAACTTGACTCAATTAATCTCGACTCAAAACATGACTCGCTCATTCTAAATTAAAGCCCTATATCTCACGATTTCGAACTAAAAATTAAATATGAATCATAAACTCATCCAAATACTGATTAAAATTTATGAAGAATTTTAAGAGAGTTATCCAATTTTTTTATCTAAATTACTTTTGGGATTTTTTCATTTGTACTTTGAAAAATACGTGCAACCATTTTTGTAATCACGTTTGCGTCTTGAAATTATAAAAAATTGCAAAAATACGCTCTATAAATTGCAAGCATATTTACAACCTAAGATGTAACATAAAATTCAAACAATTACACAATTTATACTAAATTGCAACTTATTATGCAACATTGTATTTTTACAAATATTTTTCAAAATGAACTAGTATTTTTGTAAAAAAAATTAGAAGTTAGTAAAATCGAAAATAATTTTACAAAAATTAGTATTTTTTATAAATTCTCAATACTTTTTGCATATTATCTCTATTATAATTTACAAATATTAAATTAAATTCTCCAATCTTAAATGTAGTATTAAGCAATTAACTATTTATATTATATTTAATAAATTATTACATCAAATGTAATATTTTAATCTATGTAATGAACATTAAAATTGTGTACTTAATCAACTAAAAATACATGCATTTCATTAATTAACATATATAATACTCCCTCCGTCCCATTTTAGATGTCCCTTTTGGGAAAAAAACGCATATTAAAAAAAGAGTTCGTTGGATAACATTTTCAACAAAATACCTCATTAATTGCATTGAAAAAAGCGAATAGATACTAATTTTAGAAAATCAAATCTTGGAAATAACAAATCTAAGAATAATTTTGAAAAATTATACTTAAATTTACATGTAAAGAAGAGAGGAACAAGTAATTTGGAACAATTTTTTTTTAAAAGGGACATGTATATTGGGACGGAGGTAGTATTATTTATAAATACTAATTTCCGGACTAATATATTACCCATACAAATGCTCAAATTAGGGGGTGTATTCATTTTACTGGATTGATAATAATACATAGGGTTTGATAGATTTTTGTTGATTTCAATTCGATATGGATTTTAAGAGAGTTGATGAAAAATTTCATAGAGTCTTGATGATTTTAGTTAAGTTTTTCACAAATTCATCAAATTTTATAAAATTTAGAGAGATTTCAAAAGATAAAAAATGTATTAGTAAATCCATCAAAATCCACAAATTTATCAAATAAAAAAAATTCATGAATTTTTGAATACCATCAGACTTTGATGGAATTTTTAAAATCCAAATTGAATATCACTAGATTTTAAAATCTACATTGAATACCCTTATATTTTAAAAGACTATAAACAGTTCTTTTTCAATATCATCAGATTTTAAATAATTTTTTAAATTCAAATTAAATACACCTTAATTTCAAAAATCCTATTTTTTTTTTAATTTTTTGATTCAATACAGCCCTTTTAGAATCATGAAAAGAAGAGGACAAAGATCACCATCTCAAACTACAAGAAAGCAAGAAGAAGGTGAAGGCTATCAAGATATTAGAGATAACCAGTAACATACAATATTTTGATTATTAATTTAGTAAATAAAATTGATTATATTAAGGGAAATATAAATGATTTATCTAATTAAATCAAAGTTTCATATTTATTAAATATAATAAATGAAAAATATACAAACAACAAAATCATGAGTTTATATTAAACCAATTTTGATACGGTGAATAGTCGTGCTATGCACTAATTCAATTCAAATTTGAATCATCATTTTGATCATTATTAGAAAATTTAAAAAATATGTCTCGATTTTGATATTTTCCTCACCGTTGTAAATAGCTCGCTCTGAATAGTGATATAAAAATTGCGGACTCAAACAAGTACTTATTCCGAGTACTCGTGTTATATACTTGTAATCACTGATTAAAAAAAAATTATTTTCACAAAATTTGGTCAAATATTTGTTCAAATTCTGAGTACTCGTAATGAGATCCGATTTTAAATTATTCAACTTTTTAGAATTAATTTTTGTAATCTTGCAAGTTACATGTATTTTGAGTATCCTGATTATTTTCTAATTGTGTGAACGAGAAGTAACCCGCAATGGTTGACTCGGTTGGTTAAAGAGTTTGTTAAAGAGGGAATAACTATCCTCTTGGTCACTGGTTTGAATTCGACAGGAAAGGAAAATCTATGATTATGCCTCATAAATCAGAAAATGTCGCTTAAGTGCGATTTATCTTGGTTAATGTGGTTTGCTGGCTATTACGTGAGCTTAGGGTTGGCTATTACGTGAGCCCGTAGGGTTTTCCCAGTACGCACACAAAGGATAGCGGCTGCGGGTTACATACGAGAAAAAAAAGAAAATTATCAAGTGATTAATATTCGTTATTTTTTCTCAAACGACTTGGTTCTAAAAATTGGTCGATATTTAAAAATCGTCGATAAATCTCTCAAATATTAATTAAAAATATTTATCTGATTTGAACGATTCTCGATAAATCGTCGATAAATCATTTGATATTTTAAAAATCGTCCGAAAAATCGTAATTCGATAACTCAACCAATATTATGGATTTCCAAAATCTGTAACCATGAAACTAGGATAGAGCTTACAAGAATACTGAAAAAAATAAATAAAATATGGTTACATTATTATTTAACTAAATAGAAGAAAAACAGTGGTATAAATTGCAAGCTTATCATAATTTTTGCTAACCTGTAATCTTATGAATTTGTACTTTGTTTGTTATAATGACCTCATTTTTTAAGAATTTGGTAAAATAAAAACAAAAACAGAGTAAGAAAAGAATGTTAGCAAAATGGCAAGGGTTTAGGGTTTTAGGCAAGAAAGAATAAGCATCGTCCCTCCATTTCATCCATCCAGGTATCTCCTACTTACTCTCTTCTTCACGCACTTTGTTCTCTCTCTTTATATATACACACAAGCTTAATGTATGTATACATGTTCCGTTTTTACAGGTCTTTTTAATTGTAGTATGTTGTGTTTCCTTTAATGGCAACTGCCTCTGCAACCAAGTTTATTCGTCTCTGTTCTTCCAAATCTTCTCTTTTTAGGCCTGCTTCTCTTTTTATTCCCTCTTTTTATTCCCGATTTTATCTTTCATCTTCGTTTAATTGTCGATTTCCAAATTCCCCTGTTTCTCAACCAACACAGTTAAATGATCTGCCCTTTTGTGATAATTATGTCAAGTTGGGGTTTAGTTTGTTGCAAAGGCAATCCTTTTCGTCGTCGGGCCAAAATGATCAGCCTAAATCTGGTTTAGATGTGGGTCATGATGTGGAACTGGAGTGCAGTGTCTTCAAAAAGGAACCCTTTTCGTCGCTAGTTGAGAATGATGAGTCTAGTTCTGATTTGGATGTGGGTGATGGTATTGAATTGGAGTGTAGTGTCTTGGAGAAGGAACCCTCTTCGTTGTTAGGTGAAAATGATAAGTCTAGTTCGGATTTGGTTGTGGGTGATGGTGTTGGATCAGAGGGTAATGGTAAAACAAGTAAGCAGTTGGGAAATGTCGCGTTTCGTGATCCTTTGGAAATTTATAAGGAACTTAGGAATGCTCAGAAGACTTATAAGCAGATCCGGGAGGAGTGGGATATGTTGAATGAGATATTTGCTTGTTTTTCGAGGTCGGGGTGGGCTTCTAATCAGGCTCTTGCTGTGTATATTGGTTCTGCGTTTTTCCCTACTGCAGCACAGAAGTTTCGCGGTTTTTTCCTTAAGAGGTGTCAAGACGATGTTGTTAAGTTCTTGGTTTCGTTGGGGCCGGGTCATGAGGCTGAGAGGTTTTTATTTCCTATTTTTGTTGAGTTTTGTTTGGATGAGTTTCCTAATGAGATTAAACTGTTTAAAGGCATGATTGAGTATGCGGACTTAACTAAACCTCACACTTGGTTTCCGTTTGCACGAGCTATGAAACGCAAGATTGTATACCATTGTGGGCCAACTAATAGTGGTAAAACATATAATGCTTTGCAAAGGTTTATGGAAGCAAATACAGGAATTTATTGTAGTCCTCTTAGGCTCTTAGCTATGGAAGTTTTTGATAAAGTCAATGCTGCAGGGGTTTATTGCAGTCTCCTAACTGGTCAAGAAAAGAAAAAGGTTCCATTTTCAAATCATGTTGCTTGTACAGTTGAAATGGCATCGACTGAGCAATTGTATGAGGTGGCTGTTATTGATGAAATTCAAATGTTGGCTGATTCCCATAGAGGTTATGCGTGGACAAGGGCCTTCCTTGGGTTGAAGGCGGATGAAATTCACCTATGTGGTGATCCGAGCGTGTTGAATATTGTTCGTAAGATTTGTAGTGAAACTGGTGATGAACTTGTTGAACAACGTTATGAGAGGTTCAAAAAGTTGGTGGTTGAAGCCAAGACCCTTCTAGGAGATCTCAGGAATGTGAGATCTGGAGACTGTGTTGTTGCATTTTCCAGAAGGGAGATATTTGAGGTGAAATTGGCAATTGAGAAGTACACAAAACACCGTTGCTGTGTTATTTATGGCGCATTGCCACCAGAGACTCGGAGAATGCAGGCCAACTTATTTAATGACCAAGATAATGAATATGACATCCTGGTTGCTAGTGATGCTGTTGGAATGGGTTTGAATCTTAATATTAGAAGGGTTGTCTTTTACACTCTTTCAAAATACAATGGTGACAAAGTCGTGCCTGTTGTAGCCTCTCAAGTTAAACAGATAGCTGGAAGAGCTGGTCGGAGAGGAAGTCTCTATCCAGATGGGTTGACAACAACTTTGCATCTTGATGATTTGGACTATTTGATAAGCTGCTTGCAAAAACCTTTTGACGTGGTTACCAAAATAGGTCTTTTTCCTTTCTTTGAGCAGGTTGAACTGTTTGCTGGGCAACTGCCAAAGATAACCTTCCCCAAACTACTTGAAAAATTTAGCGAATCTTGTCGAATGGATGGATCATACTTTTTGTGCAATCATACTAGCATAAAAAAAGTTGCTAATATGCTGGAGAAGGTTCAGGGAATCTCTCTCGAAGATCGTTTTAACTTTTGTTTTGCCCCAGTAAATATTCGAGATCCAAAAGCAATGTACCATCTTCTACGATATGCTTCATCATTTGCAAAAAACTTGCCTGTTGGCATAGCAATGGGCATGCCAAGATGCTCCGCTCGCAATGACACAGAGCTCTTGGATCTTGAGACTAAGCATCAAGTGTTGTCCATGTACTTATGGTTGTCGAATCATTTTAACGAGGAAACATTTCCATATGTAAAGAAGGCACAGGATATGGCAACCGATATTGCTGATTTACTAGGCCAATCTTTATTAAATGCCAACTGGAAACCAGAGACGAGGAATGCAGGGAAGCGAAAGCCGCAAGAAAAGAAAGAAAACAAAGATGGTTACGAGAGGCCAAGGTCATTGGTTATGTCAAAAGAAAAGTAAGTGCTACATCTGCAGTCACATTTTTGCCTTTTAATTTCCTTAGTATGTATTCTCTGCTTGCTGTTATGTCAATTTCTTGTCGACTGTAGTTATATGTCTCTGTCGTTGCCTTCCTTTTTTGGTATATATTTGTATAAGTTTATTATTACCTTTCCTTTCCAGTGTCTGTATAATAGCATGTGTTGCTTTTGTTATTACATAATTTGTTAAAGTTAGTCTTTTATGGTTTGAGCACATTCTTCATAAAGTGAATCTAGAAAAATCAATCCCATTTCACTTTGTAAAGTTTTTAAGTCTCTGTTGTTTATCTTGTCTCAGAGATCAGAAATATAGCGGGTTAACCAGTTCTCAGGGATTATTGAGTACAAACATTTCTATGCCACGGACTCTAGTTCTGTAATTCTGTTGCTTATTTAAAAATCTCTGTCTAATTAATTGATTTAATCCATTTTCATTTTCTTAACTCCGAATTATTTGCTCTATCCCTCCCATTTCTCGTATTTCATTATCAATAAAAAGGTTTTCTGTAAGTAGACCCGACAAAACTTCAGGTTTTCACAAAAGTATTTTCCTAGTTTTAAGTTAGTTGAGGCTATAATGCAGAAATTGGATAATACATTGGAGGCTTGTTAAAAAAGATTTTGAAACAAGAGAACTGCTACGTCTCCTTTGATCTTAGAGCCTGTTTAGATCCTGGCTTAAACTTAAGTTGAAATCTTCCATTTCAACTTACAAGTGTGGAGAGAAGCGGGTTGAATATTTTAATCTTGCTAATGTTGTGTACGGAAGGAATCAGGATAACTATCATAGACCAGTTTAGGGGCGTACAGAACGAAAGGAAGAGCATGCAACTGCTAGAAGCTAATAAGCTATACAAAGGCTAAAAACCTCTTTCCTTCCTCTCATTTAGGAGGAGCATTTGCCATCGAGTGGCTTAGGGATTGTGACTAATGCTCCTCTGGGGTGCCCATAGATACAGTCACATATGTTAAGACGGTTTAAACGGCTATATTACAAACAGCCTTTACTGCTAACTTTGCCAATCACAAGACAAAAGCTTGTCTGAGAATTTTAGGCTCCTGAAGCCACTTCATGCATTTGAGGTTTATTATAATGAGTTCAAGAAATGTGGGGTGGGGGGAGGATGACATTTGCATGAGAAGTCGAGAATATTCCAACCTTGTGTGAGAAATACTTAACTGAAAATTCCAGTGTGGGGTTGTAAATTGAAAATGAGAAAATTACTTTTGGAGCCTAACACTTATGAAGAGGCTTATATGCTGGCCAAACATATGAAAGCCCTTTCCTATTTAACCAGAGCACAAGGAGCAGGCTTAAATGTCTAGTACAACAAAGGTAGTCACAGCAGTAACTAAAATTTGTTAGGGGGAGGGAGAACTGTGGTAAGGTTAGTTTCTGTGGAATGTGTGAAACCCAGATCAGGAGATGAACACAAGAAAACTGCAATCAGTGGGGAAATGTATTAGTATTTGGAGAGAGATATTCGTTCCAGCACCTATCCAATCCTAGGTGGAAAACTTTTAATATTTTTTTGCTATATCCCAAAGCAGTTATATTCAGTAAATAAGTGAGTGAGGAGTTCTTTAGTAAGTTTGTTTTCAAGTAACTCCAGCGCAGAAGGGTGCCTGGGATTAAGAATTAGGATTCATTGATATGCATCCTCGGGAATATAGCTTCTTCCTTACGAAATATTATACCTGAACATTGGTATCACCATCAAAGACCTAAATCTACTCGTCAAATCCTACCTTCGCGTCTCGCCGACTATATTGAATTATTCCTTTAAACTGTCATGCCCTCCCGCCTGTTTCCATTTGTCTTGACTATTTGTCCTGACTAATAATCTATACCTCAAAGAATAAATACAGTTGTTAATGTCCAATGTAGATATGTGTGAATGTGTCCTAGTCTCGGTTAGACTTGCCAATATACTAGTGTCCAGTGTCCATACCCCTGTTTGAGTGCGTCTGTCTGTCTGACACGGGTACAAGGGTAAAACTAAGTCTGACATGGGTACAAGGGTAAAACTAAAGAGATGGTAACAGTCCAATTGAAATCTGCATAGAAGTCGGAAAGAATCCAATGTTATGGTAATGGATGTACATTTGCACTCCCTATGTCAACACTTGCAACTCCAAATTTTATTCTATCTTTAAATTTATCATTTATTTTTGTCTTTGGCCTCAATGGAAAGAAACAATTTCCGCTGCACCTAAGCTGAATACGTTTTTTGACTACTGTAGTTGCATACACCAAGTTCAAGTCTGATTTGATTTGTTTCTTTTTCAGGAAAGGACATGAAATGAATTTGGAATCTCGGGAAAATATAGCTGCTTAGTGCTGTTGAATAGAATGTGTAGGTGTCGCGAGGACTTCTGAACATTCGAAATACTTGTGTAGAGAACTACGTCCCTTGATATAAAATTAGAGTAAGGTTTTTAAGTTAACAGTTGGCTTGGTACATTTTGTCAGTTTTCAAAAGTTTATTATTTTATCCTATATCTTACACAGTTATGTAACTTGATATTTCAATTAGATAGTGCATTAGGTCTGGTTTTTGAAATGGATAATGATAGATAAGTTCCGAATCTGAACTTCAACTTGGCAAAAAAAAACTGAACTTCAATTTGGGGATATTGCTTGCTTTTCAGCTTTTTAATGACAAATTAAGCTTGAACATACATAATTGATTATTCTTATCTTCATGCTCAACTTTATTTAAACTGTTTGGGGTTACAAACTTTTATCAAATGGGATCATCCCAGATATCTAGCCATAGTTTGTATAGTATTGTTGTGTCCCCAATAAAAGAAATTGCAGAAGGTATATGTCAGTGGTCTTTTCTTTTTCTTTTTCGAAACTAATATTTTTGATATATAATGTAATTGTAAATCATCCAACATGCATAAAAGAGTAATTGTTAGATGTAGCTTTCTTCATCAGTTGATGACGCTCTACTCTTTAATTATAGCTGTGCAAAATGAGTATTCAAGATATAAACTCTCTTCCAGCAACCTGTTTGTATGGTTAATAATATAGCATATGTGACTGACGGTGCTTCTTGGTTGTGAATTGTGATACTTCCACAATAACAATACATTATCAAACAACTATCTCAAGGGAAAACTGCTTTACTAGTTCGTATTGATTTGATTGCATATCTGGTAAAAGGTTGCAAGGGTATGTATGCAAAACATGCCATAGAGCAGATAAATCGAATGAAATTAAAACCTTTTCAAAGGAAAGATTCTTTACATATGAAGGCATAGGACAATAATGCAAAGCATCAGCAAAGCAAGGCTGGCCATATATGATTCATAAACAAACGCACAAACACAACTTTAACATAAGAAGGTAGTTGGGGGATGGAAAATACAAAAAAGATAAGAAGGCCGGGGCATTGGGCCGCCCTGCACTTCGACAAATTCAGCAAGCATTATCTAGTACAACCTTTTCAATAGTCTTCACCATCGTCTTCGTCATCAACACCTTCCGCACCTACTTCCTCGTAATCTTTCTCGAGAGCAGCAAGATCTTCACGGGCTTCAGAGAACTCTCCTTCTTCCATACCTTCACCTACATACCAGTGAACAAATGCTCTTTTGGAGTACATGAGATCGAATTTGTGATCAATGCGTGAGAACACTTCAGCTACTGCTGTATTGTTGCTTATCATGCAGACAGCACGCTGCACCTTGGCAAGATCACCGCCAGGCACCACTGCTGGTGCTTGGTAATTGATTCCACATTTGAATCCAGTTGGGCACCTGTGCAAAATCCAAAAAGAAATATCACTATATTAATCAAACATTCAATAGAGACTAAAGGCCCTTTAAACTGTACAAAATATATATACTTTCTGTCTTTCCCATCTAAACAAAGACTAATCTGAATTTTACTGCTGGACAATATAATAATTTTTAAATGACCTGAGGCATGAATATCATATTTTACAACTAGCAATCCCAATTTACAATTATACTTTCAAACAGGAAAGTATAACGTGATTAGACACCATAACCCTCTACATCCATGTGCCCCCAAATTAATGTTCTTCTGTTTCAGACTAAAGTACTCCTCATTTCCATATGGCATATGCCATCCATTACTGATTACAAGAACCTAGCCCCTTGATAGTCGGAAAATTATACTTTCGTAGAAATACGTCTTAAGGCCTACAAATTATTGCAACTGTGATATATGGTTACTAGATTTACCAATCGAGGCTCCGTAACCAGTTGACCTGTGCCTGATGCCTATGCTAGAATCGATTGCTTTTTGGGCTACTTGTGCATCCAACCAAGATGGTCTTGCATATTTAGGTGATAAAAATACTACAAAGATATAGGCAACAGCAAGGCTTGAAGTCCTGAAATATGCACTATTGTTGTATGTCACTGACCTACCCACCAAAAGTTATTGCTTAAATATGCCATTTGTTTCTTCATCACACAATAAATGTTGCATTCATATTAACTCCTTTGAGAAAGGAAATGCTTAAATAAATACTTACTATGAAGATACAAAAAAGTTTTGTAATACAAACATTACACAACTGCATAGTATTAACATGATTAATATTAAAAATTTATTCATGGTGCAATGGCATGTGTTGTCGACCCAACTGATTGATGGGGACTCTGTTACCACCGACCCATATGTTATCATGTGCATGATATTAGTTTGCGGACCAGATCTATGGTCTTACTAGGAGGATTAACAGCAGATTGCAATTGAAAAAGAAAAATAGTTCCATACCAGTCGACAAACTGAACAGTTCGTTTGGTTTTGATGGTGGCAACAGCAGCATTGACATCCTTAGGGACAACATCTCCTCGGTACATCAAGCAGCACGCCATATATTTCCCATGCCTTGGATCACATTTTGCCATCATGCTTGATGGCTCAAACACTGCATTTGTGATTTCCGGAACTGATAACTGCTCATGATATGCTTTTTCAGCAGAAATCACAGGAGCATATGACGAAAGCATAAAATGAATTCGAGGATATGGTACAAGATTGGTCTGGAACTCTGTAATATCAACATTAATGGCTCCATCAAACCTCAATGAAGTAGTCAAAGAAGATATGACTTGAGAAATCAACCGGTTCAAATTATTATATGTAGGTCGCTCGATATCTAGGGATTTCCGGCATATATCATAAATGGCTTCATTATCCAAAAGCACAGCGACATCCGTGTGCTCGAGAAGAGAATGAGTAGATAGCACACTGTTGTATGGCTCGACAACTGCAGTTGAAACCTGCAATTGACAATATTATGCCTTCACCAAACTTACATATACACATGACATGGCTAATATTCTGAGGATAGTTAACATTGGTGGTTTTATTTAAATACAACTTTCTACTTCCTTCTTCAAAACTCTACAACCCATTATTGCAAATATTGTTTACAGCAGAGAATTATAGTTACTTAAAAATGCAATGAGCTACAAAGACAAAAGATATATGAGGAGTTAGCAAATGATCAAACACCTGAGGAGATGGATAAATGGTGAAACCAAGCTTGGATTTCTTTCCATAGTCAACTGATAGGCGTTCCAATAATAAAGACCCTAGACCAGAACCCGTGCCACCACCAACAGCATTAGACACCAAAAAACCCTGTAGACCCGTGCAGTTATCTGCTAATTTCCTCACTCGGTCAAGACACAAGTCTACAATTTCCTTCCCAACTGTCAAAATCAAGTCAAGAAAAATCAGGCAAGTGCAATGAGGATAAACATGTAAAGGTAATGCCTCGTGAATGGAAACATATGTGACCTACCTGTATAATGCCCCCTAGCGAAATTGTTTGCAGCATCTTCCTTTCCAGAAATAAGTTGTTCAGGATGGAACAGCTGACGATATGTTCCTGTCCTGATTTCATCAATGACTGTTGGTTCAAGATCAAGAAATATAGCTCTGGGAACATGCTTTCCAGCACCTGTCTCGCTGAAGAATGTATTGAAAGCATCATGTTCAACCCCCACTGTATTGTCACTGGTAAAGGCAGAGCAAACATTTATTAGAAAACACAGTCTATATCCAATTAAGTCCCGCTGAAGACATTTGCAAAAACATAATATAAAGATCAAATCAACTAAGATTCGATGCTAATAAGTGTTGTGTATAATTCACAAACAGCGGATAAACATATTATAATCTTCATAATAGCATATCAACTGCACTGCAACATTTTAGGTTGAAATTAAGATAGGTCATATGTAGAAACTCTATCCAGCAATCTTCAACCACGACCAATGATTGGCCAAAGAGAGGAGTATGAGTGCAGGCAAAATAACAGAGCGGTTAGATACTATAGGTTATCATAAGACTTCCAAATTTAGTGAAATTATAAACACCAGACGATCTACTCTTTACCAGCAGCGTATAAACACATTAACAACAATATACCACGTGATAATAAAACTAATGATTAATACATATGAAAAGGATAAGGATATAAGCACAATTGAGAAAGTAGTGGTGAGATTCAGTTCAGATTTAGACACATAATAAAGTTTTAACTAAAAAATAAACAGAAACAAGATCTCAGAGAGAGAGAGGGGGAGGGGGAGAGAGGGAGAGAGGGAGGGAAAGATATATATATATATATATATATATATAGAGAGAGAGAGAGAGAAAGGCCGGGAGAGAGAAAGAGACCTAGGCATATTGCCATCGGGCTGAATGCCATGTTCGAGACAATAGAGCTCCCAACATGAATTTCCGACTTGAATTCCGGCCTGACCTATGTGTATGCTTATAATCTCTCTCATCTTTGAAAACACACACTCTCTGTATTTTCTCTCTCTCTCTCTTCAGCAATACAAATATCTTCTCTGTGTCTAAACGCTGATGTATATAGACCGACTGTTACTTTCTTATTACTGCTCCCCTAGACTCACAAGTAGTCGACTAGCAGGATCATGTCATGGACCTGTTTGGTGAAGTCAAGAGTGGCTATTTTTGGCCTTATTTATCATTTTAATGTAAATAATGGTCCAAATTGTCATTTTTGAAGATTAAGACCTTATGTGCATCTCATAATGGACAATCGTTTAACATTTTTGTTTTTTTAAAACCTAAAACGTCACTTCGAGAAACGTTTACATTGATTTTTTTTAAAAGGTGGCAAAACGTTACTTAAAGTTGAGTTTTGGTTCCTAACACTACATCATATAACGTTTTGACCTCAAAACACCACTTTATCTAACGTTTTACACACATAATTTTTTTAATAAAAATTATTTTTACCATCATATAAAAAATTATTAAAACCAAAATACTAAAAAAATTATTTAAATTGTTTCTAAAACCCAAAAGAGGATTGGTGAACCCTAAAATATTAAAAATTATTAAAATTAAGTTACACTTTTAAATTTAAAATTGTTTAATTTAAAAATTACATTTTTGGTTCCAAACCCTAAATCAGTATAATATATATTTTTTATATTTCTAAAGACTAATTTGCACTTTGCATCCCATAACTTTAGCTAAATCTCACTTTGAGAGCAGAACTTTGGGACATTGTAGTTTGCACCCTAAACTTAGGAAATGCTAACATTTAACATCCCTTTGGCAGATTAAACGTTTAGTTAGACGTTAACGTTATCTGACAAGGCCGTTATAGGTATTTCACCCATATACCTCAAAAGCGCGCTAAAATAACATATGTGTTGTCTCCCCCAATTTTACAGACCCTGAAAACATTAAAGCCCTAATTGCTGCTTTTAAGTACTTGATTAAATACTAAAATTTATGATCGAAGATGAGAGGTCGTTTAAGGGATGTTGTTACCGCTGGTGAAGGGGACCAAATACCGCCGTATCCAGGTTCTATACTATACATATCTATTATTATGTCTTTGATACATGTGTTTTATTTATCTGATACTATCGTCGATGATGAGTTTAATAGATGAGGAATATGTTTAAGGTTATTGCTGCATGCATGTTACTTGGTTTATTTGTTTATGTGATTTTGATACATGTATATGAATAATATTATAGTAAAATATGGTCGTGGTCCCCTGATTGTCACCTTTTACAATTGTTTATTGGTATTATAACAAGTATATTAATTGTTATATCAAATATGTTGATTATACAGATGATTCTCCATATTTCAGTCTTAAAATCTATCATGGCGGTTCCCTAAATGAAACTAGTACAGAGTATGCAGGAGGTGTGGTTAGGGATGACAATCGGGTCGGAAAAGTTCAGATCGGGTATTGCAGAATTTATATCCAAACCCGAAAATTTTATCCATACCCGAACCCGACCCGAATCCAAAAAATACCCGAAAATGAATACCAGAACCCGATCCATCGGATTTCGGATCGAATTCAGGTATACCCGAAACCCAAATTTTGTTTGAATTGGATATTCATACCCGAACCCGAAACCCGAACCCGAAATCTGAAAATTTGTATAATTATTGATATTGCAAGTGCTTGGGATCGAACACGCGACTTGTAGAGAAAGAGTTTTAATGTATCATCTTCAAGCACTGCACCATATCATTAATTGTGTTATTATACGTATAGCTAATATTTAAAAAATCAACTCAATTGATACCCGTTTTTTTAGATTTATTACTAAAATATGTTTTGATAACCTTTAAAACCTTATCACCCGTTTAAACGATTGAATAATTATATTTAATTAAACTTTATAGTTAGTTAATTTTTAACATAAATATAAAAATATATGTTCTAAAAAATATATAATAAAATGTGTAACATATATTATTAATATATATATATATATATATTATAATGTGTAATATATAAAATTCTAATATTATATATATATTTAATATATATATAATAATTAGGGTTTTTTTTGAATTTCGGGTTCGGATAGAGTTTCAGATTTCGGATCGGTATACCTAATATCCAAATCCAAATTCAAAAATTTTCGGGTTTAAAAATTAAATCCATATCCAAATCCAAAAAATCGGGTTCGGTAAATCCAAATTTTCGGGTTTCGGATCGGGTATCCGTCGGATCGGATTATTTTGCCATCCCTAGGTGTGGTGAATTATTTTGATATGTGTAGTCATAGTGAGCTTAGTATGTTAGAGGCGAAAATAATGTTATCGGAATTAGGGATACAAAAAGGGACATTTGACTTGTATATGCATATTCCTGAATCTGAATTGCATGATGCTTTACTTCCAATTAGAGTAGATGGTGATGTTGATATGATGCTAGAGCTTGTTGCATATAGTAGATTGCAAGTTATTTACTGCTGTCCCGATGGTTATAGTGGTGATATCGACTACAATAATTTCTCCTTCACTCAAATGTTATTGGATGATAAAGAAGTTAGGATTGATGACAACATGGAATAAATTGAGGAGATGACAGTTCTTGGTAATGATAGTGAGGGGGAAAAGGAGGATGATGTGGATGAAGCTAGCTTCCATGAAGATAGCTTTAATTTAGACTCAAGTGAGAATGAGGTGACTGCACCACCTATAAGAGTTAAAAGAATTCCACCTCCCAACCCTCCCTACAGAACCAGGAGAAGAGGGAGATATTCTATGCTAAGAGTAAGAATGCCAATGAGCTTAATTTTATATTATTTTGAACTGTCTATATTGTGTGGTTAATATTTTGTATTTGCAGGGTTCGTTAAAAAACACTGAAGAAACTCCTGTTATCTTGGATAATGATGACAATGAAGCTCCCCATCCCTCTCAAACTGATATATCAGTAGGAAATGATAGAGAGGTGTCTGATGATTATGCAGATGATGAAAGAGAGGGTGACTATGTTAATCATGATAACATAAATGATGATAATGAAGTGCCTGATATGCTTAAGGTTTTGCAAGAAAATGGAAAGAATTTGAGAGACAAAATGCTGAAGAAGCCAAAAAGGTACATTTCCCAAACAATGTAGAAGATGGTGACAATAGTTCTAATGGGTTTGACAATGTAGATGAAATAATGGCATGAAGTTCATGTGATGAGGAGGAGATGCAATATCCTGAATTTAATGAGGTAACAAACGTGAAAGATCCTCAATTTTCCCTTGGTATGCTATTCTCCAGTGGTGCAATTTTTAGGAAAGCTGTCAGACAACATGCCATTGTTCATCAGGGGGGCATAAGATTGAAAATTTTTTTGAAGGAAAAGATAAAATAGATTTGTGCTGATGGATGCAGTTGGAAGTGCTAGGGCATTCAACAACAAAGGAGTACCAGTTTCCAAATAAAGAAATTGTATAACCACCACACTTGCAATTCCACATGGATCCAGAAACAAGTAAATTCGACATGAATTGCCGAGGCGTATGAGAATGAAATTCGTATGAATCCCACCTGGCCAGTGAAGGCTCTTCATTCAAGGGTAGTGAATGATCTCAAGTGCAACATTAATCAGTCAATGATCTACAGAGCCATGAAGAAGGAAAAATATAATATACTTCGGTAAGCATGAGGAAGAGTTTGGTAAGTTATATTTGTATGCCAATGAGCTAAAGAGATCAATGCCTCTTAGTATTATCAAACTCATGAATGACCCCCCAAAGATAGGAACAAATATGAGAAGGTTTAAAAGGTTTTATGTGTGTCTAGGACCACTGAAAGAAGGATTTGGAGAAGGGTGTAGGCCATTAATAGGGTTAGATGGGTGTCATCTTAGAGGGCCTTTTGGAGGGATTTTGTTAACTGCAGTTGCCACTGACCCTAATGATGACATTTATCCTGTGGCATGGGCACAAGTGGAGGCTGAAAATAATGACAGCTGGGATTGGTTTCTGTCATTACTTAAAACTAACTTGAGAATTGAAAATTCAGGATCTTTCACTTTCATATATGATAGGCAAAAAGTAAGTCTTTAATGTCTTTATGTAGTAGGTTAATAATGTGTCTTTGTTAGGAATATGTGTATTAGTTTGATGATAAGTTCAACAAAACACTTAGATAGAAATCTGGTGTTTGTAGCCTCAACGGATAAGACCATTCTGGCTATCCGTTGAAGGAGTAGCTTTACTTAGAAATAAGTTTAGTATTGTAGCACATTTCATTCTCTGTATTTAAGTTGTTATTCTTAGATGTTGTGGGAAATTATAAGTCATGTTGACTACTAGTGGATATGCAAATAGGAGGGCTAACTGTAAATGTTTCATGCCTTGTAATTTTGTATAAGTGAAGTAGTATCAACTGATATTAAAGGCCTTCAACGGATGAGAAACAAAGCTTCAACGGATGTCTCTAAAGCTTCAACGGATAACATCCATCAACGGATGGGTGCATCAACGGATAAAGCTTCAACTGCTAATGCTTCAACGGATAAAGCCATCAACGGATAAAAGCTTCAACGGATGCTAAGTTCAATAACAGTTGATAGTGACAATTCATAAGAAGAAACCTAAATTGCATTGGATAGAGAAATAAAGAAGAAACATGTGAAGAATCTTTTTAATTGTATTCTACAGTTTTGTCTTCACTTGTAAACTTGGTGTTATATAAATCAAGTAGCAGCTAGTAATTAAATGGTGAATTTTCCAGAGCTGTTTAGAAAAATCCAGAGAGAAAATCATCTAGTTTGTACTAGGACGCAACTGTGATCAATTCTTTGATTCACAGATTTTCTGAAATAACACATCTCTGGTGGAACAACATATCCACCAGAAAAGTTTTTAAGTTCTTTGTGTTCTTTATATTTGTGCTTGAATATATATCTGTCTGTATTAGCTTAAAGCAATTCACACACATTTGTTCATCAAAACACTTAGTCTTAGAAACTGCTCAAAACTTGAAAAAGTTTTGAGATTTACATTCAACCCCCTTCTGTAAATCTCATTGTTAGTCCACTGGAAATAACAATTGGTATCAGAACAGGCTCTTAACATACAAAGAGTTTAAAGATCTATTCTGCTAACATCATGAGTAAGAAGGATATTGGTGTAAAGATTCCAATCCTGGAAAGAGATAACTATCATCACTGAAAAGTGAAGATGCATTTACATCTTCTCTCTCAAGATGAAAGCTACATCAACTGCATTGAAAATGGTCCTCACATCCCTCACAAGGTGGCCACAGCTACTACTGCAACAGTTGCTGTTGGACAGTCTATTCCCAAGCCAAAAGCAGAATGGACTGTAGAAGATATTGAAGAGGTTCACAAGGACAAGAAAACCATGAATATTCTGTTTAATGGCCTAGATCAAGATATGTTTGACAATGTCATTAACAGCCAAACTGCTAAGGAAATTTGGGATACTGTACAACTTATCTGTGAAGGTACTGAGCAAGTTAGAGAAAACAAAATGCAGCTTCTCATTCAACAATATGAATATTTTCATTTTGAAGAAGAAGAATCATTGAATGATACCTTCAACAGATTTCAAAAACTGTTGAATGGATTGAAGCTGTATGGCAGAGTGTACCAAGTCAAGGACTCCAATTTAAAATTTCTGAGGTCTCTACCAAAGGAATGGAAGCCTATGACCGTTTCTCTAAGAAATTCTCAAGATTATAAGGACTTCACACTTGAAAGATTATATGGAATTTTGAAGACCTATGAACTTGAGATGAAGCAAGATGAGCTGTTGGAAAAGGGAAAAAGAAAAGGTGGATCAGTTGCACTTGTAGCTCACAATGAGAATATTGAAGCCAGGAATGAAGAAAAGACAATGCCAAGTCTTAAAATTGGCACAAGCAAATCAGAATCAAGCAAGGGAAATGAGCAAGTAGCTGAGGTTGAAGACAATTCCAGTCAAGATGACTTTGATGATGTTGATGAACATCTGGCTTTTCTGTCCAGGAGGTTTGCAAAGATGAAATTCAAGAAAAGTGCAAAATTCACTAAGTCAAACAAGAACATGGTGGACAAATCTAAGTTCAAATGTTATAACTGTGGCATAAGTGGACACTTTGCAAATTGTGCAGAAAGCCATCCTCTGACAAGAAGAAATTTGAGCAAGTTGATTACAAAAAGAAATATTTCGATTTGCTCAAACAAAAGGAAAGAGCTTTTCTGAATCAAGATGATTGGGCAGCAGATGGAGCCAATGAAGATGATGATATGGAATATGTCAACCTAGCCCTGATGGCTAATTCTGATGAAAATGAAACTAGTTCATCAAGCAACCAGGTAATTACTACTGACCTCTCTCAGCTTTCTAATATTGAATGCAATGAAGCCATAAATGATATGTCCAATGAATTATATCTTTTGCGTGTTTCCCATAAATCACTAGCTAAAGAAAACACAAGAATTAAAGAGAATAATGTGTTTTTAAGTGATATGAATGCTGTGTTAGAGGGTAAGGTAATTGAGCTTGAAAAGATTAAAATCAAATGCTTGACTGTTGAGAGTAAACTAGAAGAATTTGTTAAGAAAGTAGAAATTCTTTCTAAACAATTAGAACATGAGCAAGAGGTAATCAAGGCCTGAAAAACATCTAGGGATGTTAGTGCTCAAATTGTCAAGGTTCAGGGAATTGAATCACTCTGTGAGAATGTTTGGAAGAAAACCAAAAAGGAAGTTGAATTAATTGATGGATTGTCAACGGATGTGGAATCAACGGATGATGAAAGTTATCCGTTGAAGGAAGAAAAAGAGCATCCGTTGAAGGCTCATCAATTAAAACAGGAAAGTGATTTTAAAAAGAACAATTTGAAAAATCTCAATAAGAAGTTTGGTTCAACTTCCAAGAACTTTGTCAAGGAAGAAGCTAGCACATCCAAAGATGCCAGTAAGGTGAATATAAAACACATGACCTTAGATCAGTTGAAAAATAGGCTTAAGTTGGTTGAGGATAAAAAGGAAACTAAAAGAAAATCTAATAGAAATGGGAAGGTAGGGATTAACAAACACAACAATTACACACCTGATAAGTATGCTCCTAGAAAAAGCTGTGTGCACTGTAAAAGTGTTAATCATCTATCCGATAACTGCAAATCTGTTAAGAATGCTGCCATGCCTTTAACTCCTTCCATGCCTAACATGTGTATGTCACCTCTACATGCTATGCCTGTTATGTCTTATCAGAATCCTCATGCACATTTTGCAAACATGCCATATGTTAATAACCCTTATTTTACTGCATTCAGTATGCCTCAAATGCCATACAACATGCCTATTTGGAATAATATGTTTGCACAATCTATGCCTTATAAAATTCAACCAAATGTGCTAAATGATTCTGTGACTAACCCTACACTTCAACCAACTACATCTGAGACCAAGGTTTACCCAAAGTTACCTAAGTCAAAAGATACAGGAGGAATGAAGTCTAGGAAAAAGACTAACAAGGCTGGACCCAAGGAAACTTGGGTACCAAAATCAACTTGATTGATTTTGTTGTGTGCAGGGAAAAATAAGGAACCTATGGTACTTGGACAGTGGTTGTTCAAGGCACATGACATGAGATTTCACCCTGCTCACAGAGTTCAAGGAGAGAGCTGGCCCTAGCATAACCTTTGGAGATGACAACAAAGGGTTCACTATGGGTATGACTTGATTTCAAAAGAAAATGTCATCATTGATGAAGTTGCATTAGTTGATGGTCTCAAACACAATCTATTGAGCATCAGTCAACTATGTGACAGAGGGAATACTGTTTCCTTCAATTCTGAAGCCTGTGTTGTCACAAATAAGAAGGACAAAAAAGTGGTTCTAACTGGAGTTAGAAAAGGAAATGTGTACTTGGCTGACTTCAACTCTACAGATGCAGAATCAATTACTTGTCTTTTCAGCAAAGCAAGTCCAGTTGAAAGTTGGCTATGGCACAAGAAGCTGTCCCATTTGAATTTTAAGACAATGAATGATCTAGTAAAAAAGGACTTAGTTAGAGGGATGCCTCTAGTGGAATTCACAAGGGATGGACTGTGTGATGCTTGTCAGAAAGGAAAGCAAAAGAAAGTATCATTCAGTAAGAAGCTTGAATCAGCAATTGATGAACCATTACAACTGCTACACATGGATCTTTTTGGACCAGTCAATGTATTGTCAATTTCAAGGAAAAGACATTGCCTAGTGATTGTAGATGATTTCTCAAAGATTTCATGGACTTATTTTCTTGGATCAAAGGATGAAGCTAGTGAGATCATTATCAATCATATCAAGCAAGTCAACAATCATCCAGATTTCAAAGGAATATCAGGAGTGACAATGGAATTGAGTTCAAGAATTCAACCATGAAGTTGTTATGTGAAGAAAATGGGATCATGTATGAGTTCTCAGCTCCAAGGACTCCACAACAGAATGGTGTGGTGGAAAGGAAGAACATGTCACTAATTGAAGCTGCAAGAACAATGCTTGAAGAGTCAAAACTCCCAACATACTTTTGGGATGAGGCTGTTAACTGTGCATGTTACACTCAGAATATTTCTCTAATCAATCAAGCAAAAGGCATGACTCCCTATCAATTGTTCAAGAGAAGAAAACCAACCTTAAACTTTCTTCATGTCTTTGGTTGCAAATGCTACATTCTAAGGAATCAACCAGATCACAAAGGAAAGTTTGATGCAAAAACTGATGAAGGAATATTTGTTGGTTATTCTGCTGGAAAATCATATAGGGTCTACAATCTAAGAACCAACATTGTCATGGAATATGTGCATGTTGTGTTTGATGATAAAAAGATTGATGGACTAACAGATGAGGGACATCATGAAGGACTCAAATTTGACAACATTGAGATATATTGTGATGATAGTGAAGATGAGAATGATGGAGAAGGCACCTCAAAAAGAATTCAAAATCTGCCTTTGGACAATGCACAGAATGCTACATCCGTTGAAAGTCATAATTCAGCTTCTGTTGATAGAAGCAATGCATCATCCTTTGAAAGACAAAGTGCATCATCCGTTGAAGTTCATAATGAGGCATCCGTTGATCACAGTCTGTCAACGGATAATCATTTCACTTCATCAAGTAATAGAACTCCCAATTCCTGTCAAAGGATCAGCAACTCAGGGGGAGTTTCAACCAATCAACATTCTATCTCACATCATGACAATACCGAGGCAACCTCATCTAGAACTAATCTACCATCTCAAAGGAAATGGACCAAGAATCACCCTTTTGAATTGATCATTGGTGATGCTACATCTAAAGTGCAAATTAGAAGGGCTACTCAAGATGAATGTCTATATAGTAGTTTTCTATCACAGGAGGAACCTAAGAGAGTGGAAGAAGCCCTATTGGATCCATATTGGATTTTAGCAATTCAAGAAGAGCTAAACCAATTTGAGAGGAACAAGGTATGGAAGCTGGTACCCAAGCCAAAGAACAAGAGCTCTATTGACACAAAATGGGTATTCAGAAACAAGATGGATGAAAATGGCATTGTCATAAGGAATAAAGCCAGATTGGTTGCTAAAGGCTATTCTCAACAAGAGGGAATAGATTTTGATGAGACATTTGCTCCAGTTGCCAGACTTGAAGCCATCAGAATCTTTCTAGCCTATGCAGCCCATGCCAATTTCAAGGTCTATCAAATGGATGTTAAGAGTGCATTTCTGAATGGAGAATTGGAGGAAGAAGTTTATGTAAGCCAACCTCTAGGATTTGAAGATCCAAATTTTCCAGACTATGTGTATTATCTGTTGAAACCACTCTATGGACTAAAGCAAGCACTTAGAGCCTGGTATGAGACTTTGTCAAAATTTCTTCTAGATAATTACTTCACAAGAGGTACTGTTGACAAAACTCTTTTCTTTAGAAATGTTAATGGCTCTACAATACTTGTTCAAATTTATGTAGATGATATTATATTTGGTTCTACAGATGATAAGCTTTGTAAAAAGTTTGCTAAGTTAATGCAAAGTAAATATGAAATGAGCATGATGGGAAAGCTAACTTATTTTCTTGGTTTACAAGTTAAACAAGTTAGTGGTGGAATTTTTATTAGTCAAACTAAATATATTTATGATCTTTTAAAGAAGTTTGACTTAATGGATTGTTCATCTGCAAAAACTCCCATGACCACTGCCACCAAGCTTGAATTAAACAAGGCTGAAAAGTCTGTGGACATTTCAAGTTATAGAGGCATGGTTGGCTCACTTTTATATTTAACTGCTAGTAAACCTGATATAATGTTTTCTACATGTCTCTGTGCTAGATTTCAAGCTGACCCTAAAGAGTCTCACTTAGTGGCTATTAAAAGAATTTTCAGATATCTCAAAGGGACTCCAAATCTAGGAATTTGGTACCCTAGAGAGTATGGTTTTAATCTAATTGGCTACTCAGATGCAGATTATGCAGGTTGCAAAATAGACAGGAAAAGCACAACTGGCACCTGTCAATTTCTAGGGAATAAGCTTGTGTCATGGTTCAGCAAGAAGCAAAATTTTGTTTCTACGTCAACAACTGAAGCTGAGTACATTGCTGCTGGTAGTTGTTGTGCACAAATATTGTGGATAAGGAATCAACTATTCGACTATGGGCTAACTGTTGACAAAATTCCTATATTTTGTGACAATACAAGTGCCATTACCATTACCCAAAATCCAGTGCATCACTCAAGAACCAAACACATTGACATCAAGTACCACTTCATAAGGGAAATGTGATGAAAGGTACAGTGGAACTATATTTTGTTCCAAGTGAAAAGCAGATTGCAGACATATTTACCAAGCCACTTGATGAATCAACATTCATAAGATTAGTAAGTGAGCTAGGTATGCTTAATTATTCATAATTTCATGGTCCTATTGCAATTTGTATTGTAGCCTGAAATGAATTTGTTGCAAGAACAAAGTTGGCTTTGCATATAGTTTATTTCATCAATGGATATTCCTCATCCGTTGAAAGCCAAAATTGTTCTATCAACGGATGTTCATTATCCGTTGAAAGACAAATACATTTCTGGTAGTTTTATCCTTCAACGGATAAAACTGTGTTAATCTTCAACGGACAACCATTTACCTCATCCGTTGAAGTGTCACATCAGTCATTTTACATGAGTCACAACCGTTGATTCTTTTACTTAACCGTCGATACATATACATTTGTATGTATTTGTATTAAAGGAAGTTTTAAGAATTTCTACCGTTTATTTTATGCTCAAACGAATGTAATTTTCTTAAAAGAGCTATTTAATTCAAGAAAGTATAAAAGCCCCCTTGAATTCTTATTTTCACTTTACGCTTTCTTGCTATTTTTCAAAAGATTTTATTCTCTTTCTCTCCCAAAACTCTCAATCTTTCTCTGCAACCTCTACTCACAACAATGGCACCAGTAGTCAAGATTATGTCTCAGTCTGGATTTGTTTATGAAAAGAACAATTTCGTAGCCTTGGTGGAAAAGAATGAAGCCCACTCAGATTATCACAAGATGATGGACTTCATCAAAAACTGCAAACTAAGCTATGCAATGCTAGAAGCCCCAACTATCTGTTGTGAGGTAATTGAGGAGATTTGGACAACAGCAGAGTTCAACTCCACAGACATGACCATTGCTTTCTCTCTCAAAGGTAAGGATTACTGTATTAACTTTGATGATATACAGTCTTGCTTTAAGCTACCTGAGAATAATGCCATGACACCACACACTGATAATGATGTATCTGCTATGTTAGATTCTATAGGCTATTCTTTTGATTCTGCTAGCTTAGGGAGCATTAGAAGAAAGGGCCTTAGGAAAGAATGGAGTTTTCTTGGAGATACCTTTATCAAGGTTTTCTCTGGGAAGATTAGCAATTTTGATGCCATAACTTCATCTCTTGTTAATATGCTCTATATGCTAGTTTCTGATAGGTACTTTAATTTTAGCAACTATGTCATGCTAGAATTAGGTTCCAGGTTAGGTAACAAAGCTAATAGACCTCATAACATCTACTATGCTAGATTCTTTATGTTATTGGCTAACCATGTTGATGAAGGTTTGGTCATAACTAATGAGAGCAATAAACTCAAATGCTGGGCACAAGAGAAAAGGGTCCTTGCAGACCTTTTGAGAATTAACCTCAACAGCCAGGTGCCATTGGTATATTTACCAATAATGGATGCACCTCAGGTAAGTGAGGTAAATACTTCTGTAACTCCTACTTCTTCCAACCCCATTATTTCTTTGCCTTCTAGTGTGGCAATGGAATCTGTGTCTTTGTCCCAACAGATTCCTACCAAAGCCATCAAAACTAAAATTCCAAAACAAAAGTCAAAGAAAACCATCTCTGTTGTTTCTCAAAAGACAACAGTTGTAACAACTACCATAAACCCTGAAGGGAGTGAACAGGGTGTGAGTGGTGAGGGGAGGGGTGAACATCAAGAAACCCCCTAGGATAAGGTGGGAGAGGTGAGTGGTACCCTAGCCAGCCAAGCCACAGTCTCTCAAAAGACTGTGGTGATTCAAAAGGATTCAAACACATCCCTAATTGCATCCTCCCAAAAGGATGCAGCTATTGAAAATAGTCCCCAACCAGGGACACAGAACAAAAGAGGGAGGGACACTGAAGCTACACATTCACCTATCAAAGCCTTTTCAAGAAGAAAGAAGGCTAAAACCCTAGTTTCAACACATGGGGCACACACTGCACAGATACATCCACCTGTATCTTTGCCTTCTCAAATTCAGCTTGATGTGGCTCCAGCAAATGTGGAGTCACAGCCCCATTCTCTCATAATAGACACACATCAATCACCAAATTCTCCAGCACCATCTCTGGATGTGGATATGATATTCACATCAATTCCTGATTCTCCCTCTTTAAAACTCAGGGAGGAGCCCCACTCAAATCCTGGTGATCATCATCTTTTAGATGATTTGTTGGATCATCAGCCAATTCTTTCAGACTTAGTTGAAGAATTTGTGTCACCTCACTTAAAATTAATCCACACAGATTCAACAATTATGTCACTTTCAATATCTACTTCTTTTCCTTCTTCAACGATATTTCTCATCCGTTGACAAGTGCTTGTTCTTCGACGGATAAGCTTAACAGCAGTTATCCGTTGATACCATCAGTTCCTACTTCAACGGATACTCCCTATCCGTTGATAGTCTCTACACATATCTCTGAATCAATTCCAAGTGTAGAAGACATGGTTACTGTACAATCACTTCTAGGATTGAGGGAAGGGAATGATAATTTGAGTGAGAGGCTGGGTTGCTCCCAGGCAAAAGGAGAGGTTGAGAGTCAAAATATGCATGTTATTTCTTCCAGCATGGCAAAAGTGAGTGAGAGGAGTGCCACCTTAGTAGGTGAGGGTGAGGGTGTGTGTGAGCCAGGGGAGCCCCTGATGCAAGAATATAGAGAAAATGAGAGAATGGCAGGTACAGAAGCTATAAGGGTGGATCCAGCCATTGCTAGTGAGTCAATGATTGTGGATGATGCTGAAAAGGGAAGACAATTTCAGCAACATTACAAAGATGTAATTGATAACATTTCCTTGGATGCTGACACTTTTACTCATCCTGTTTCAGCCTATCAACTGTTGGCTGCTCAGGGCAATGTGGTGGCAGAGCAGACTTTGAACATAGTGCACACTTCAGAATCTTTTCAAAGAGATAAAGCTGCTGTTAATAGGATGCCTTCTCAAGCTGGTGAGCCATCTGAAGAATTTAAAGTAAATTCTCATGATGATGACTCTGTTTCTTTGGATGGAAGCATGAACTTAGGGGGAGATGAAGGCCCAAGTTCTGTTCCAAATTTACCTGAATGGGCATGGACAAAGAAATCTACACCAGGACAGTTTGGTGTAGCTTTGTTCAAGCAGGTCATGGCTATTCAAAAGACCCTTCAGGATACTTCAGATGCTAGTACCAAGGCTATTCTTCAAGCTCATCTAGACTCTCTGCATCTCCTGCAGTTGCAGCACATCAGACAGAATTTGAGTGTGGATGAACTCAAAAGGGATATTGCTGACTTGAAATCCTACAATTCTAAGAAGTTAGATTCAGTCATGCCTTACGGTAAAATGCAAGATTTGTTGCTGAGACTAAGGAGAGAATCTGATGCTAACAAGAGGCTGGCCAAGTTGGAAGACAGAGTTCAAGTCATTGAAAACTCTGTGGTCACCATTCTTCAAAATCAACAATCTCAGACAAGTCTACTATTGCAGCTGGAAAAAGCACAAGGCTTGACCCCTATCCTTGATGATAACAAAAAGGGGGAGAATAAAAGGGAAGGGGAAGGAGATCCATCAACAAAAGTTCAAATATCTAAAGTGCTAGTTCCTGCCATCACCACTTCTCCAACACCTCAAATCAAAGGAAAGCTTGATGGAATTGATCTAATCCAGATAGCAGCAGCTGAGATGAAAGTCAAAGAGCAAAGGAGGAGAATTGATGAAAGGATGCAACAAGTGTTTGGCTCTACAACCTCAAAATCACAATTTGTGAAGCATAGCACAAAGGTGGAGCCAATCATTATGGAGCTCAAGCCAGTAAGGAGGAATAAGGGTGGAGAGACTTCTTCAAAGAATCTGAAACCTATGGTTCTCAAGCCCAACAACAGATCCAACAAGGACTCTACAAAGAACCCTCTAAGCCTTGCTCAGTTGAAAGGAGTGGATTTTCCTCTTCCAAAGCCTGATGAAGACAAGGTTTTAGGTGGTAATATCATAAAGCACAAGGAGACCAAGGATGTGGTTGAAAGCATGAACATTGCTATTATCTTCAGAGAGGGAAAGAGTATCTGTGTGATTCAAGGACATCCCAAATTCTTAATAGCCAAGAGGGAAGAAACCAGAAGGTTGAAGGAAGAAGCTGAAAAGCTAAAGGCTGACAAAAGAGCACAAGCAAAGCTTGAAAAATAGCTAAAGTCAAGTCAAGCTGAAGAAAAGAAAGAAATTGAAGACAAGGGTGAAGATGTAGGTATGGGGGACATGTTTAGTGATGATGTGGAAGAAAGAAGTGAGGAAAAAAAGGAATGGCAGAAAGGGAACAGAAAGAAGGTCAATGCAAAAAGGAAGATTGTAGATGAAACTGAAGAAACCCAATCAAAATCTAAACCACTACCTTCTATTCCTGAACCCATTGTGCCTGACCCCTTCATAAACATCCATGGTGAAACAATCACTCCTAAGGAGGAACCAATTGATTGGGACACCATCAAATTGCCCACCTTCTTAACCACTTCTCCACCATCAAAGAAACAGAAAGGAAAAATCAAAATAACACCTCCCCTAACCTCAATCAAATTCACTCAGAAACTCAAGCCTAAGCCACAAGCCTCAAAGGATGATTATGTTCACATTTGTGACATAAAGGAATTTACAGACATTGAACTCTATCTGGATGAGCTGGAGGAAGTAATGGGAATAGATGCCTACATACAGCTTCCAGAAAGACTAGTGTTCAAATATAAAGGAAGTGGGGAAATGACTTGGCCTCTTTACAGAATTCTGAATGAAGGCTATTCTACCTTGATTAGAGTCTACTCAGCTATCAAAAGGGATTCTGGCTTTACCAGAACTGCCAAAACTGAGATTCTCAACAAGATTGCCAACATAAGGAAAACTTGGTGGGAGTCCAATGCCTTGCCTAGAACATTACTCATCCCAGAGCATGGAGTTACAGTTCATAAATCACCTCATTGGTTGATGGAGTTCAGAGACAATAAAGGAGTCAGAAGATTTTTCAGACTTGAAGATCAGCTCAAGATTGCCAATAATGAAACTCTCAAGGATATGCAATCTAAGTTGGACATCAATGAAGAAGATGAAGCTGAATTCTACAGACAACTCCAACTCCAAATAGAGGAGAATGACAGGAGGCTAGGGAAGAAAATAAGGGATCAAAGGAGAAGGAATTAATCTGCTCAGGCTAAAGGAGCACCCTTGGAAACAATGTAATTCTTCAATTCTATCTCAGTATATACACTTTTACAGCACTTTTGAATTTTTACTTTATTTTAGTTCATATGTTTATTAAGTATTTTGTTATCATCAAGTTAAACCCAAATTTATGCCTACAGTTCTAGTAGACATAAATAGGGGGAGATTGTTAGGAATATGTGTATTAGTTTGATGATAAGTTCAACAAAACACTTAAGTAAAAATCTGGTGTTTGTAGCCTCAACGGATAATACCATTCTGGCTATCCGTTGAAAGAGTAGCTTTACTTAGAAATAAGTTTAGTATTGTAGCACATTTCATTCTCTGTATTTAAGTTGTAATTCTTAGATGTTGTGGAAAATTATAAGTCATGTTGACTACTAGTGGATATGCAAATAGGAGGGCTAACTGTAAATGTTTCATGCCTTGTAATTTTGTATAAGTGAAGTAGTATCAACTGATATTAAAGGCCTTCAACGGATAAGAAACAAAGCTTCAACGGATGTCTCTAAAGCTTCAACGGATAACATCCATCAATGGATGAGTGCATCAACGGATAAAGCTTCAACTGCTAATGCTTCAATGGATAAAGCCATCAACGGATAAAAGCTTCAACGGATGCTAAGTTCAATAGCAGTTGATAGTGACAATTCATAAGCTGGCAGAGGCACATGGGTTGACAGAGACAAACTGGAATGCGGCAGCCTCTAGGAGGAATCAAGAAAAAGCAGCATTTCTATTCTAGTGTAAACAAGGAAGTATTCAAAGATTCACAGCTAAACCTAAATTGCATTGGATAGAGAAATGAAGAAGAAACATGTGAAGAATCTTTTAATTGTATTCTACAGTTTTGTCTTCACTTGTAAACTTGGTGTTATATAAACCAAGTAGCAGCTAGTAATTAGATGGTGAATTTTCCAGAGCTGTTTAGAAAAATCCAGAGAGAAAATCATCTAGTTTGTACTAGGACGCAGCTGTGATCAATTCTTTGATTCACAGATTTTCTGAAATAACACATCTCTGGTGGAACAACATATCCACCAGAAAAGTTTTTAAGTTCTTTGTGTTTTTTACATTTGTGCTTGAATATATATCTGTCTGTATTAGCTTAAAGCAATACACACATTTGTTCATCAAAACACTTAGTCTTAGAAACTGCTCAAAACTTGAAAAAGTTTTGAGATTTACATTCAACCCCCCTTCTGTAAATCTCATATAATGCAGGGGTTGGTTAATGCTCTTGAGAAACAGGTGCCATCTTCAAAACATAGGTTCTGTGTGATGCACCTTTACAGGAATTTATGGCAAGGAAATAGAGGGATTAGAATAAGAAAAGCATTATGGTTTGCTGCTAGATCAACTACTGAGTCCAATTTTAAGAAGCATATGGACATTCTAAAACATGTATTTCTATGAACATTTAACTTCTTGTAAAAACATGTATTATGTTGAACATGCTCTAACAATCTGTTTTACACTAGATATCAAACAAAGCATACAATTGGTTAAGTCAAAAACCTAGGTCTCAATGGACTAGGACATGTTTTAGAGAACTTTGCAAGTCAGATATGTTTATAAATAATAATTGCGAGGTATTCAACCATGCAATTAACAATTTCAAAGAAATGGGTATTATTACCATGTTCAAGTCAATTCACCTCAGTTGCATGGAAAGAATTCAAAGAAGGAAAAAAATGGAAGCTAGTACTAATATTTTCTGTACCAGACCAATGAAAAAATTGCACAAGTATGTTCTCTAATAAATGCTATTGTAATATCCGGGATATTGCGTGTAATTATTTTTATCAATGTTATGGATTAAAAACTAAGGTATATAATTGCTGTATTTATTACTAAGGAACGTGAGCTTCGAGACTCGATTTGACTACTCTTGTGCTTCATAACTCAATCTGCCTTAACAAGATGCCTACGTACCTTGCTGATTGCCAAAGATCAAGTCAAAAAATGTTGTTCTGATCAGTGGGGTGAGGCCCCTTATATAGATGTTGGGAGTCCTCGAATTGGACTTGGTATAGGAGACTTGGTGGTCAAGTCTCTGAATTAGAATGGACTTTGGAGTCCTAGGAAGTAGGAAGCTGATTCCTTATCCCATGAGGTCCCTTGGAGGCCAATCTACAAGGATTTATATCCCCGCTAGGACTTATCTTAATAGCTGTTTTTCTCCCTTATTAATTAATTACGAAATTAATTAATATTCAGGATTTTGGGCCTTCTTTGTTCCATCAGGCCTGATCTGGTCCATTAGGCCTGATCAACGTGTTAACCTTTTTGGTCTGAATGTCATACATCTTCTAATTGGGCCTTGTAGCCCAAATCATGTGTAATTAATGCAATATTAACTACGTAATCAAGATTTATTTTCTTCCCTATTAATCAATAAATGATTATTATGTGATTATTATGTGATCTGATGTTTGGTGTTGTTATGTGAATGTTTATATGTGGTAAAGTATAAGTATGTTAATTTTTATTATGTCCAAAATAAAATATAGATAATTAAGGTATTTTTCTGGTAATTTTTGGAGTGTTATATGATTTTATATTGATTTATTAATTTATTAATTATTTTCTGAATAATTACAAAATTATTTTAAAAAGCCGGGAATTGTCCAACTCCAACCGTTTTTACGTTTTTATAACCCGAAACTTTTTCGAAAACTCCTTCCTAACCTAATCTGGTAATTCCGGACACTTTCCGTGTTTTAACTTTTTCAATCCGGATTACAGTTTGACCCGTGCGCGGCCCGACGCAAGATTTTTCGATACGATAATCATTTCGGTGAATCAACAAAACCCGTATTCTCGAAAGACGGAATATTATTACGTTATTTTCATATAAATTGTTTTATAAGAAGCCCGGTTTGGATAATTATCCAATACGGGTACCAAATTAGATCGTTTTTGCAGTTACTTAGCGGCTAAGCAACTAATTTATCGATCCAAAACGATCCAAAACGAACCAATATTCCAAAAATATATATAGCCCTTTTATCATTTCATTTTATTCATATAATCATAATCAGTCAGTAAAACCCCGTAAAATACAAAGAAAATGTCGAATTCATGTCGCGTTCTTGAAAATCTAACGCACGAACGAAGGCATTATTGAACTCCGATTCGGGCATGCAATATATCAAATTGAAGCTCTCGAAAAGACATTTCTGAATCAACCATCACTTTTGGTGCAGAAATCAAGGTATTTTTCCGATTTAATTATTTTATTTCGAATTATTTATGAATTAAAATATGAATTTTTGTTCTTGATGTTTTTGATTTGATTTGATGGCATAATCATGTAGATCTTTTCTTCCTGGTCATTTTGGTATATTATATGTCAAAAACCGAGTTCAATAACATATAGAAATTGATGTTTGATTCTGAACACTTAAAATTAGGGTTTATATGCATGAATAAATTCAATCGAAATTTGGGATTTTTATAACGGTTGATTCTGGATATATATGATGAATACCAACTTTTAGATCGTGTTATGAGCTATCGAACCATGTAAAAAAATCAGAGGTTGGACGCCGGAATCAGTTAGCCGGAAAACCTTCGAACTTGCCGGCGTTAATGGCGAGTTCGTCGAAAAATTTGTTCCAGGGGTTATAAATCATAAAGAAGATTATCCCTGTGTTGCTGTTGTGTTCAGGAGTCGATTGAGATACAAAATAACACCAAACGATTCAGGGTATGCACGAATTAAGCTCGTCGGAATCTGAGTTTTTCCGGCGGGTCTGTTGTTCTTGAATGACCCGGTCAGGTCGATTTCGACCCGGGAATTAACCCAGTTTCAATCCAAATTTGTCCTAAATCAAATTTGTACATCTGTTTTTACACTTAGGTCACTGAAGTTACAGAGTTTTTACAAAATAAGGATTGCTGTTTAATTTATTTTAAAAATGATATTTGTATTATTTTAAAAATCAGAAATTGTTTATTTAATTATTTTAAATTCAAAAAAATTATTTTAATTATTTATTTATTCAAAAATAAATCTGATTTATTTTATTAATTAATTTTATTTAGTTTTTAATTATTTTAATTAATCAATTAATTTAATATTAATTGATTGATTAATTTATTTAATTATTAGTTAATTTTATTTAATTTAATAATTGGATTTAATTATTTAAAAATGATTTAAAAATCCTGAAAAATAGTTTCGAACTTTAAAATATTATTTAAAATTATTTTCAAGGCTCAGTATTTATTATAAAATTATTTTAAAGTCAAATTCGGGTGTTCGAACCCTATTATTTAATTATAAAATGATTTAGAGTCCAATTTTAATTCCGAAAAATATTCAAAAATTCGTAATAAATATCTGGAAAATCATTTTAACCCCGAATCTTCTTTGAATAATTATTTTAATTGAATATCTTACGTGCTACTTGTTATATGTGATCTGATTGATGCGTAATATGATTATACATGCATTGTTTGACTGTTTTATTCATAACTTTCAATCCATACGTCGGATTTAGGTAAAACGAAGGGTAGATGAAAGCTTATGACGTCTATGTGACGATTAGAATGATATGAGATTGAGTATTGATAGATACTTGTAATTCCTAACAGAGTAAGCGAGGCATAGAAAAGGAAGCCAGTGATCAGTAAATAGAACTGAAGTGTAGAAAAAGAAAGCAAATGATCGATGAATAGAAGCAAGGCTTAGAAAAAGAAGGAAAGTGATGGAAAAGTAAAACTGTTAGATGGATACAAGTAAAATTGGAAATCATCGGTATTAAGGCAAGTATTACTGCATCTTCTTCAAGATATATTGCATATATTTTTGAACTTTCTCATAACATGTCGCTATTATTCAAAATAACTCCTGTTTTATATTGTAAGTGCTTCAAACTATTTAACCTTCAACCCTGATTCTTATTGATCTTGAGCCATAAGCCTTATTCTTCATAAACCATTGATTGTTGAATTCCCAGATACGAGCCAAACACATACGATACTACTCCACAAATATATATCTACCACATACTGATTTCTGATATTGAATTGCTTGACATACCAACCCTTATTCCTTGTTTAACAGAAGACTAATCCTTGAAACCCTTGAACCCTTGGTATTCTACTTTCTGATTCTTTTCTTAATTGAAAACCAATCTTTTTGAATTCATTGTTATACCTTCATGGTATTGCGAATCACCCTATGCTTCAAAATAAATGTTGTTTATGATTCAGCTTATTGAATTACATTGGTTATCATATTGAATTGTTTTAGAATTGGAGGGTTTTATGAATGTGGACCAGATTCATGGTCGGACCGGATTCGTGGTCATAATAGGCCAATGCGTGCCTTGGATCCAGTATATAGAGCAAAGCTGGGAGCCTTGCTCGAGGTTAGTGCGTGACTGATCAGCAGCCTAACCTTGGTTTTTAAAATAAAAAGTAAATATCCAATTCTAATTATTTATTATTTAGAAACTTGATTCTTCTAAACCATTTCAGTTGGTTATTATTTAACCTCAGTTATTGCTATTATGACTTGCTGAGTTAGTTAGCTCACTCTTGCAAACCTTTTTATGTTTTCAATAGTTGAAAAGGAAATTATTGGTAATGAGGATTCCCAGTCCAGTGTGCAAGCTAGGATTCCAGGTTAAGTTGGATCGAGCTAGCATGAGCTTTACATTGTAGGTGAGTTATGCAAGATTGTAAGAATGACAATATTATCAGTTGTAAGTTGAACTAGTTGGGATTTGGTACGATGTAATAAAAGATAAGGTTGTGGCTTGTTTTCATACTTTAACCTGTCGCGATCCGTGGTTGTGTAAAGAAGGGTCAATGTATATAATATTTTATATATAGGTTTATGTATTGGGTGTGTGAGTTGTGAGCCCCAAACTTCTGACCCGGGTTTGAAGGGCATTACAGCTACACCCTATTTTATATGTTATTTTCCTGCAAATAGTATATTATATGCTAATACATACATCTATTATACTAGAGCCATGCAGATGGCTGCAAATGCTAGACCGGTTTGGAATGGTGGAATTAATTACTATGTCACAATGACAGATGGAGGCCACCAAATTGTTGTGGACTTGAGTAAAAAACATTGTGCCCTTAGGAAGTGGCAGTTGACAGGTAATCCATGCTTCAATGCATGTTCCAGTATCTTTTTTCAAAAATAGTCCCCTGTGGATTACATGCATGAATATTATTCCAAAGAAAGGTACTTGTAAGTCTATAATCATGTGTTAGACCCAGTCAATGGAGAGGAATCCTGGGAAGATACTACAGAACTCCCACCTTTACCCCCCAGTCATTAAAGTAGCCCCTGGAAGGCCAAAGAAAAATAGAGATACAAGGACTGATATCATTGAGACAAGACCCTCTAATCCATATATGCTAAAGAGGAGTGGAACTTCATTGAGATGTTCACACTGCAATGAATAGGGGCACATCCAAAGAAGCTGCAAATCAAAGGTATAAATTTGGTTTTCTTGTAAATAATTTACCTTTTATAATACCATTTTTCTTATTTTTTTTCATATGCAGAAAGTTGATATGAAGAAAAAGGCCGAGGAAGAGGGAGGTATAGATTTGGTTTTCGATTTACAAGAAGAGTTTGACACAATTAATGTTGCTACTAAAACATGTTACATGCTCTCATTGCCAGAATTTGGGTCACAATATCAGAGGATGCCCTAAAAGGTACTTGCAAGTTTGTTTCATGTCAACTAAAAATGCAATTTAGATGAAAGTTAAGTAATTTAATTGTGTTATAACTTACTGAACAGAAAAATGAGAAGGCTGCAACAGCTGGAAGGGTTAGAGAAGAACATGAAGAACAAGCAGCTAGGGATAGACAACATGATTTGGAGAAAAAAATTGTTGAGGATACAGAGTTGGTAGCTAAGAAAGCTGGAAAGAAAGATGTTACTGTTAAAAGGCACTCAACAAAACCCAATCTGGCCACGAGTACACATGGTGGCACAATTAAGCCATTCATACCCCCAGTAAAGGTTGGTTCTTCACTTGGAGATCAGATAGTGAAGAAGATACAAAGAAGCAGTACACCTCTTCCACAAAACTGGAAGCTGCAAAGATGAAAAAAAATAAAAGACCATGGGAAAGCAGCCAAAGTAGTCTGAGTGTGGATGTTAATTTTTTTTTGTGACTTATTTTGCAAAACTGAACTTCTGATTTTGGTCCAACAATGTGATTGCTAGAAATCACATGTTGGTGTTACAACCAAGTCACTATGAACTATCTTTGAAACTTGATTATAACCGGCTGATGTAAAACTTATGTAAAACATGATTTGTGATCGAATGCATAACTTCTGTTTATCATTTATGATCATCTTTTTTTCAAACCAACTAACATTAAACAACAAGAAATACATTAAAGTAATGCATTAATCAGTAGCCAAATTCAAGTAATACATTCAATGTGCTTGCCAACTACTAATATTACATATTACCCCATCCATTAACATTACATATTAAACAACATCTTCATGTCCTTGCTTGTCCCCAACTCTGTCTTGGTTATCCCGACCTCCGGGTAAATTCAACATCAACAGAATTGCTCATGACAATATTAACATTACATAAACCAATTTGCTACCCCTTCTCTTCTGCAATTCATTTTGTAACTGAACATTATAAGCCTCCAGATACCTTTGTTCACCTTCAAGCGCCTTGATTCGTCGAATTAGACCCGGGATGATAGCTCTCGCACGTCCACATAGGGGTGCATCCACCCACCAGAAAAAGTTGCAGGTATTTGTAGCACACCCAAGAAAATGACGCCCCGCATTTGCATCAGTCCAAGCCGTCCTCTCTACTGTCCATTGATTACAGCTGCACTTAATTGACATTTTTTTACTAACAGAGATGAAATAAAATGTCTGAATATGCATGAGTAAAGAAATAGATTAGTTTTTGGTACATATACACCCATTTTATAATTATATCCGTTAAAAAATAAAATTCCAGTAATACCCCCATGTCAGATAACGTTAACGTCTGAGTTAACATTTAATCAGTTAAATGGATGTTAACTGTCAGCGTTTCCTAAGTCTAGGGTGCAAATTGTAAGGTCCCAAAGTTCGGCTACCAAAGTGAGATTCAACAAAAGTTATGGGATGCAAAGTGCAAATTAGTCATTTCTAAAACCCAAGAGGGGATTGATGAACCCTAAATGTTAAAAATTGTTAAATTTCGGTATAATCTTAAATTTTAAAAATATTAAATAAAAAATATCGAAAAACGTAAGATTAATTGATATTTCCGGACCCCTAAATAATACACCAAAAGCAGCTCAAATAAGAAAAAAAAAATATAAACACAAAACGTTAGTTCATCTAACGTTTTGCACCTTGAAATGTAAAAATAAAAAAAATAAAACGGTAGATGGTTCTCCGTTTGAGTTTTTTTTTTAAAATATAAAATATAAAACGGTAGACGAACTTCCGTTTTACTATATAATAAAAACGGTACATTATATGCAATTACGAAGTGACAATTTGAGCCGTAATATCCAATAGTGACAATTTGGGCATTATTCACTCATTTAGTAACATTTAGGTCCATTGTTCTATTTTTAACCTATAAACCTTTTTCAATTTATTTTATTTTTTTATTTTTTAATTAGCTTTAATTTTAAAAAATATATTTTAAACATTAATCTAAATTAAGAATTAAGATAATTATATTCAAAAAATAATTTATTTTACTTCATTTAATTATAATACATTTATAGTAAAATTATCCAAATATTTATATAACTTATAAATATTAATCTAATTATCACTTATGAGTCACTTACTAAGTTGTTTATTTTAAAAAATTTCAAACGGACACACGATTTCTCCTTTTCTTATCTACATGGCCACATTAGTTTATTGTTCTAAAAAATAAAAAAATCAATTAAGTAAGAATCAGATCAAATCATATTGATTTAGAAATAATTGAAAATCCGAAATTATTATGAATAAAAAACATACATTTTAATACCAAAGTGTCATTTAATATATCATTATTATTCTATTAGCTATTTATTAACTAATCTTTTTATCATAAATTCTGTAATTAATTTTATTTATTAATATATTAATTTTATTTTAATAATTTACTATTAGATAATTCAATAATATGAGCTCATACTGATTAATTGAATTTTAAAAACTGATCAAAACACATCACATTGAAAGTTAATTGGAAATTATTTAATTAAATCAGTGATTTTTAAAATTGGACAAACAAATCAAATTAAATATAATCCAATTATCAGAAGAAAATTAATAAATGTAATATATGGGATATAAGGTATAAGTGGGCTGTAACTGTCATAGAAAAAATATCCAAAATATCAATTTTAAACTATACATGTATCTATTTTACCGAGTGCAGAAATCACTTACATTTTTACCCGCAACGTATGTATCTTTTAAAATGACGGGAAAAAACTCTTAGTTTTGTTAATTACATTTACAGAATACATGCACCATTCAATACATCCTGCCAAAAAACTTAAAATTCAGTAACTTACGCACGTCACATATCATCACCTTCATGTACATACACATGTCTAATCTATACTCACACATATGATTAGAAATAGTTTCATAAGAGCTAAAAAAATTAGGTTCACGCAATTAATGGAGTAAGTATTATCAATAGTTTCAGCAAACACTTAACTAGCCCGAACTAACACACTTCAACTGAGTCACCGATTTATCACCACTCATCTGATTCAAATCCACCTGATTCGACTATTTTTCAATCACTTACTTTATAATCTCACTTTGGTTACATCATGTATTTTGGCAAAGGCAATGGCCATACGTGCTGAGACGATACGATTCAAGCATATCTCTTTTAATACGACATGGGTATATAATTTGATTTATTCAAGTTCCGTGCTGCTTACCGCTCCTCGAGGCTAAGGATGGTCGGCCCGACCAAGAAAGACATGAGAGTTGTGGGTTGGCCTGTTTAATAATTATTCCATGTGTGCATGCATATTCACTCTAAACTTCACCAGAATTCTTTTAGAGCGATCCATTGGATATTCTATTTACATAAGCTATTCATTTCCTTTTGTATCTCGTTTCAGTGTATCGATTAATATGCTACTTTATTGTAGGCGTATTGTGCTAAATCAAGGAGTGAAAATAGTCTGACACGTTTTTGTATAAGGTGTGGCGTGACACATGATATGCCCCTTAGCAAAGGCATACCTTAGGGCACCGAATATCTGTCACCCATTATCATATAGGCTTCATCTTTATTTAATGCAAATGACATATTTACCCTTGCATTCTCTTATTTTGACTCTATGTTGTGTTTTTCTCTATTCATGTTCCGAAAACTTGACTTTAAACAAGTACCCACTAGCCATGTATTTCTCCTTTTTGGGTTAAATATCAATATTTTATTTCTCTCCAATCAAGATTGCATGTAAATTTTGCTTATGAATGGCTTCAACGAAGTCTTTTCACGAAAACAATCAAGAATTCACAAATTTACTCTTTGTTTATATAGATTATAGACACATCTATGGATACAAAAGTATATATAATAGCATTTTTAGGGAAAGAATTTAGCAATCACATGCAGAGTGATACGATTAGTAAATATTTTTATAAAATAAAATTATATTATGTAAATATCATGAAAATAGGTATTTGCATCGACAGTTGATTCTCTTTATAATGGTATAACATCTCAATATTTTCTCTAATTATAGTAATTTTCTTTTTGCAAATTTTGTATTTTTAAATAAACGAGACATACCTGGTGCATTGTTTATATTCTACTATAGAATAGTTAATATACAATAATTATAAAGCAACAACGCAATTAAAAAAAGAAACAAGCTGAAATACATAAAATCGAAAGATAACATAATGAATGGCCTATGACATCATCATCATATTTTATTTTCCATTATTGTTGATTGAGTAGTCTATTGTCAATGGTTTCTTTGTCATCTTTTCCTCCGGATGTTTACACCAAGTTTCTTTTTTCATTATTGTGAATTACAAAATCTCATAGATGTTGAATTTTCTTCTATACCTTAAAATTTTTGCTTTTCATTTAGGATCTTGGAGTTGGAAGCAACAACTAGGATCATACATCATAAGAGTTTATTTTTATATCATATCAAAATGTCATTTTAAATATTTCTTTTGAAATTCCAGATTAACAACCACGGATCTTAGTTCGCACTTTATGTAAAATTGAGAAAAAATAGTTTTTATTTGTTTTTGAAAATTGGCATCATGATTTTGATTCTACTTTTCTATCTGTTGTCACTGGTCATATATAGAAATAACAGAAATATACATTAATACATATTTGCAACAATATTATCAACATTCTTATAATGATAAATCATCTTCTTGAGGTCCTTACCAACGGTCCTATCATGATGAGCCAATCATTTTTCAAATAAGTTATTTATTGTACTACTTAAATTTAAATTAAGAAAATTTACGGAGTCATAACTCAACTTTTAACCAGCATTACAAGCTTCAAATATAGTCATACACTCAATTTTTACTCTAGCAACCATACCAGAAATATCATTCGTATTTGTCAATATTGCGGTAGGGTTTCGAACTCATAGTGCACATTCCAGGGTTCACACACACTTGCATAGTTATATGGGATTTTTTTTGGCAATTTTATTAGTTTTGTTATCTTGATAAATATGTTTTCCGGTAACACTAGTCAAGAGACATAAAGCTTCCACTGACTAATAAGTAAAAGGCAAACTACTTAAAGGAAACAAAACTATAGTTCTAAATATCTCAGCTAAGAATATATTTTTATTCCGAGATTTGAAAACTCTAATTCTAAAATCTCAGCTAAGAATATATTTTTATTCCGAGATTTGGAAGACACATCAAAATTTGGTTACAACTGCAAATTCTAAAGATCATGAAAATAAATTATGAAAGAACATATCAATTAAATTTATATATTGAAATTTCTCCATTGCTCTCCTTTTTTATCTCATCAAAAGTCAAGTGAAAATTATCATTTACCATAACAATTCTTCTAGATTTTCGGGACTTTAGGGTTGCAGGAATTTTTATTGAAGCAAAACCCTCGAAAATCTCCCCTTTTGTATTTTGACCCTTTAAGTACTTAAAAATATGCTAAAAAACCACCAAAACTCGATAATAATCGAGCTTAATACTTAACCTGAAAATGGAGATAGAACTTATAAAAATATAATAATATTTGAGTTCCGAGCTAAATGATATGTGAAATTATGGCGAAAAATACCACTCATCACTCCCCTAAACTTAAACATTTGCTTGTTCTCAAGCAAACAGATGCATGCTCTTTGGGTGAAATATAACTAACCTACGTGACATGCAATAAATCTCTATTATGTCAGTTATTGTCAAGATGATAAAATTACCTACGCGTATGCACACAATAACAATTCTCAAGTTCACACTATCATAAATTACAATAAAATATACTACGAAGATCTATTTTGGTGAACACTTGAATTCCCTCGAGTGTTGATACTTAATCGTCGATAACTTGGGTACTTGTTTTTAATAATCAGTTCATTAAACTCTTTGTAATCAACTACTAACCGAGTATTGTCTTCCTTTCTGACGAGCAAGACGCGCAAGGAAAAAATGTGAAAATCTAGCTGGAATCACCCTAAAGGCAAACATCTCATTTACTATAATTTTAACGTCCTCTCAATATGCAATTGGTAATGATAGGGAATATAGTAAAATGGGATCCTTTAATACTTTAATGGGCTATGATGGTTTTTGTTTTAGAGTAGGGTAATCCAGAAGAAGCATAAAAAATATTCTTATAACAAGTAATAAGAGTAGTTGTAACGCCCCCAAATCCGGGGTCAGGGGATTTGGTCATCATGATGTAACATCAAAATAAAATAACCTGTTTAATCAATAAACAAATGTTAGCAATTGCTTAGCAATTAAAATATATACTTTTCGATCCCAAACTAAACCAAGATTGTTTAAGTTACAGTGCTAGAAACAAGAATTTCAAATTTCATAACTAAATTTTCTTTCTTTTAAAACTCTTTTGAACAGTTCTCAAGCTCAAAACTTAACTCACTAGTATAACTTCGAGAAGAAGTATACTATGACAACTACACGATAACATAACTAACATAAATAGGAAACAACTTTATACAATTACAAGGCTAAATAGCGTAAGTTACTCCCTACTGGAAGGTTAAATTTAAAATAGGCAAGTATGAGCGAAAGAAATGCTCAGCAAATCTAGTATAACATATTTATGGTCTTTTATATAAAACCGACATCTGCAATGGAGCAGAACATTTAAAACAATAATTGATAAAAATTAGTTAAGGAATCCAATAATTGTTTCCTCAACCGTATTCAATTTTTTTGATATATTTGGGAAAAAAATGCTTCAACAATAATTTTAATCTCATTAAAGATCAATAGTTTTAAAAAATATTTATGGTAATATCATAAATAACAATATGAAACAGTGATTATGGACTGAATCTTAAAGTTTGTATCAACTTTATTCAAAAACACAATCCTGATATTAATACTCATTTTTGATGTCAATGTCAACTTAGATATCAATACTAATTTTGATGCTAAAAACATCCCAGATTGAAGTCAATAATAACTTAGATATTAATACTAATTTTTGATATTAATAGTTGTTGGGTAATGAATACAACATGGGGGGGGGGTGAATGTGTTTTCTTGATTTTTAGGCTTTTTAAAAACTATTTGGAATGGTGAACAAAGCTGTCTAATTTGTAGAGATATTGTGTTTAACAGAATAAAAAAAGCATGCATAATAAACACAGTATTTTCAAAACTCACTTAACTTTTTATTAAAATTAAGTATGTCTTGCTACAAAGTTTTGGGTTCTTTGTAAGTAAAGAAATCAGCTTCAATCTTGAGAGAGTTACAAGAAAATCTAATTTTGTTTGTTACATCTAAAAAAAGGACCAGTGTTTACTTTATGGATTAGTAAATACAGGCTTACACAACATGCAATAAGATGTACTAAACCCTACTTTAAGTTATCTCTAAAGCTTTCTATTTCTGACTTAGTGAATCTTTGCAAATCGTGTAAGTCCGTGACTTTCCTTTGTCAGTTAATCTTGGCCTTTGATCTTGCACTCTTCAAGATGATTTTGAAGACTTTTCAATCTAAGTGATTAGATCATTTGTTGGTTGATAATCTTGAATATTTAACTTGTCTGCATTTTGTACTTGAAAAGCATATCGAGATCTCCAGTTTGATCTAAGAGCTGTGACATCTTGATAAGTATAATGACTTGTCGAGATCTTTGATTTCTCTATAGGAATGCTTGACTTGTCGATGTCTCTGAATACTTGCACTTGGATTGACTTGTTGATATGTCTGAGATCTCTACATGTGGAACTAACTTGTCGATATCTTAGAGATCTCTATATACATTTTGACTTGTCAATATCTCTGAGATCTCTATGTCTGAAATTGACTTATCGATATCTCCAATTTTTATATCATCATTTTGACTTGTCGATATCTCCTAGTTCTCGATATGTGGAAATAGCTTGTCGATATCTCTAATCTTCATGTCTTCATTTGCCTTGTTGATATCTTCTAGACTTCTCGATAAGCCATTCAGTACTTCTCGATAAGTCATTCTGGACTTCTAGAATAACTTCTGTATATGAATTGATCTGTGACTTGTCGATATCTTGACTTATAATATTTTCCATAAAATATATTTATTTAACTCCAAGCTTTTGTATCATTTCTCTGAGGCATGATCTGTCTTGATCTTCTTCCAGAGTTTATTCCTTAGGCTTGAACTGTTTACAAGAAAAATACTCCAGTCTGATCCTTTAACCATTTTACAGACTCAAGTAATACAATACAAAATACAGATTTAGACTATCATACAACTAGATCTTAGGGTTGTCAATATGACTTAGTCTTGTTATAGTACATGCATGTCTTGGACAACAATCTCCCCCAATTTGTGAGAAGATGGCTTATCATAAATTCATGCCTGGTAACAAGACTAACCCCAAGTTACAATAAGATAATAAAGGTTATATAAAAGGTTGACAAAAATACAAGTACAACTTTTATACATTGAGTGATTACATGAGTTTGATAAGTACATTCATTACATAAAATCCTCATAGCCCGGCTCCTTTCTAATAAGGTCCTTAAGATTTACTAGCACATGAAGTTCCTCTATAATTTCAGTTCCTCTTAGAGCTTTCACAAGCTTGAGTCACTCATCCAATGAATAACCATTCAAGTAACCAACTCTGAAACTTGAGAATCTGCCAACCTTTATGTTCATAAAGTGTCCATCTTTGAAATTCTGCTCATCCCCTTTGTCTTGATCTCATTTGATCTTTGTTCAAGTCTTGCAATTTCTTCTACATACTTTATATATTTTTCTTCCTTTTTAGCCCTTGCTTTTGCATTTCTTTCATCCCTTTCTCTCACCCATACACACAACACAACCTTCTAAGCCGTTGAAATTGTGTCCTTATCCTTAATCAAGGTAATCACTCTTTTGAATTATGTGGTTGAAAGTGTATCCATTAAGTTACTGCCAAGTAGAGTGAAGTTACCATTCTGATAATATATTCTATTTTTTTTTGTATAAGATACAACCCATACTTTGACTATTTTTTAGCTAATTGTTGAAAGTAGTCATCATCTGTGATGCACCAATTTAGTGGCAGAAAATCAGTTTGATTAAAACAGTTCCAGATAGCCCTCTCAGTAACTTGCAATTTCTTTGGTTTTCTTCCAACAGATTTGAAATGAATTTTAATTGGTGTCTTGAATGAGGGTAGGTTTGTGATTTTCTTCAAGGTGGATTGGCTAGATCTGATTGAAATTTTGAGTAGGGTGTTTGCAGTTGGCTTGTACAAAAACTTGGGCTTAGGGGTCAAAGATAGTTGAATGTTTGAGCTTGTAGGTTTAGTGGCTCGAGCAAGTTGGATTTGAATTGATTGGACATTTTTCTTTGATCCTGCACCATCTTCCTTCTTCTTCTTTCTTCTCTCATCACCCTTCTTCTTGTCTTCTCTCTTCTTATCTTCTGTTTTGCTGCCAGTTGTCTTTGAAGGCTGACTTGGATTTGATCCAGAAGGTTTTTGATCATCTTTCTTCTGTTCATCATCATCCAAGTCACCATTATTATTGATTTGAGTTTTTGGAAAATTGGTTTCAACATTTTTCAGATATCTCCCCATCAACTTGATCATGTCTTCATCTTCAACAGTCTTGTACTGCTTTGTCTTCAAGTCTGTCTCCAAAGTCATAATCAACTTCTTTTTTTCCATGACACATATCTTAGGAATTTGGAAATGTTTGTAATGTTTGGTGGTTGGACGGATGTATACCACTCCCTTGCTTGGTTATAAATATGCTTCCGGAAAAGCAACTACTTGAGCTTTTTTTAATTCATTGAGGAAGAGAGTGTCTTCATGAATCACTCTGTTGACTTTGTTGATCAGAATTTCCAATTCAGATGCCCTTCTTGTTATGAGATAATTAATGGACACCTGTATACACCTATCCACACCAGAGTCATTTATATTGATAACAATCCTTTTCTCCTGAAAGTTGTCCCTTGTCACCAAGATCACTCCTATGAAATTTATTGTCTTGTCCAAGGTCTTTTTGTATGTGAAGAAGTTGTTGTTTAGAGAATCCCTGAGAGCCTTTAATAATTCATCAAATTCTTTGATTAGACTAGGTCCCTCAGCTAATTTTATTAGCCTCTCCATTACAACATCAACTTGCTGTTCAGTTTCTTTGGATTTGCCTTTTTGAGCCTAGACAAATGATCTTAACCTAGCCTCGATCTCCCCCTTAGTCTTGTTAGCAGGCAAGATGAAAGGTGTAGGGATTTCAGGCTTAACAGTATCTAGAAGTGTAGTAAATGGAATGTTGAGTGCACCCATAATAGCTCCCAATGAGACTGAATTTTGTATTTTTAGATGCTTATGGGAGTCCACCAAGGTTTGGATATCAGCCTGTTGACTTTGGACCATAGCTGTGAGTTGTGATACTTGAGTTGTCAATGACTCTTTTGTTGACTGCTGATATGGATAGAAAATACATCCTAAAGACACATTAAATGTCGCATTAATTATGCTTGGGCTTCTTGTCAGAAGTCCAGTACAGAGTTGTCTGGTCCAAGCTCGTAGCAGACTCAAGACGGTTTGTGTAGGCAAGGCCCACCAATTGAGGTCGTCAAGGTCCACGAACACAAGCTGTTCACGGACTAGGCCCAATATGGATGGAAGAGCAGAGGCATGTGTCCTAAACGGACTCAAATTCCTTCACAGAAGGTTCTGGAGTTCCTCCCCTTATAGGACTCCTAATTACCATCTAAGTTGGAGACTTGTCCACCAAGTCTCCCAACAGAAGTCTAACCCTAGACTCACCTCTATATAAAGGGCTCTACCCTTCAACCTAGAACTATATTTTTGGCTTGATTCTCTACTAGACAGAGATACGTAGGCATCTTGCAAGGACCGATAGTCCCGAACGCAAGAGTAGCCATTAAAGCTCAAAGCTCATAAACCCTAGCATTAAATACTAACGCGCTCTAATTTTTATTCCACAATATTTGGCGCCGTCTAAGGGAAAGTATACAACCACCATGGTGAATACAGGGAGCAGAAACAGTAGTGGAACAGACACTTATGTCCCATCATGAACAGTCGCATCAGTGGTGGAAATACCACCACACTCAACTTATGCCTCCACCCAAGGAGGAACCCTAGTAGGGGAAACTGAGGCTCAGCCACAAGGGACGAATCCCCCGGCTCCTCAAGGGACAAATCCCCAATTTCAGCAGCTACATGTGCCTGTGAACCCTCAACCCATTGGCTATCAGTACTCGTTGATCGTGACCATTAACCCCCCTTAGGGGATGCCTCTATACCCCGAAGATGGAGGAAGTGGACACTCAAATAGAAGTGAAGCACAAGGGCAGACGCCCCAATATATACGTGGATTGGCTTCTATTCTGAAGGATCAAGAGTTCTCTGGACCTTATAATGGTAGAGACTCCAAATCATTGGATGACGATGTTGCTTCGAGAAGGAGGTGTGCTGGTAAAGAACCGATGCCTAGTACTGATTAGCGCCCCGGGAGCACTCAAGGGACGAATCCCCAAGATGCCCAGGAGAGGATCAGGGCTCATGAAGCTGAGATACAAAGGCTGAAGCACAACCTGGAGATGTACCTATCCCCAAGACCCCTACTTGCTCCGAGGCGGATAAATCCTCCTCCAATCATAGACCTGGATGGTCCAATACCAAGAAGGGCTGTTTCCTCAAGGGCTGATCCAAGTGACCTTATGCCCCTTGAAGATCCTGATGATCCAAACCCACCATTCAATGACGAGATAATGAATACCCATATCTCAAGGAAGTTTAAGATTCCCACCATCAAAGCATACGATAGTACGAGCGACCCTTCTAATCATGTCAGGATGTTCTCTAATGCCCAGTTGCTACAGCCCGTGAACAACGCTATTAAATGTCGGGCCTTTCCTCAAACCCTATCAGGTATGGCTCAAAGGTGGTATAGACATCTACCCTCAAATTCTATTAGATCCTTTAAGGACTTGAGCAAAGCTTTTATCAAGTAATTCATAAGTGGCAGAGTACACGAGAAAAGTTCGGCCTCTCTCATGGACATAATCCAAGGAGCAAAGGAGTCCCTGAGAGACTACCTGAACCGATTCACGAATGAAGCTTTGAAGGTCCCTGACCTTGACAATAAGGTAGATATAAATGCCCTATAGCAAGGAACTAGAGACGAGTTCTTTAAGATGTCCCTGTCTAAACGCCCTCCTGAAAGTATGCTGCAGCTCCAAGATAGGATCGAAAAGTATATCAAGGTGGAGGAAAGTTAGGAGAAGACAACTGTGAATAATGAACCTACTGGAAATAAGAAGCGGGAGACGGATCAGGAGTACGATGCCAAGGACAAGTATGCACGGATTGGCAAAGACTCTGACTCCTCCTCTTCTAAGAAGAATCAACAACCAAGGTTCACAGAATATGCGAGGTTGAACCCTCCAAGGAACCACATCCTCATGGAAATTGAGAAGGACAAAAATTTCAAATGGCCGAAGTCACTAAGGGGAGACCCCGAGAAAAGAGATAAGAGTCAATACTGCAGGTCCCACAAAGATGTTTGTCATGATACTGAGGATTATAAGCAACTTAAGGATGAGATCGAGTATTTAATCCGGAGGGGAAAATTCGGACGTTTTACCAAGGGCGAAGATGCTGGAGGTCAGAGAAGATACAATGATCGAAGATATGACGATCGAAGGTAACAACAGAGATCGCAACCCACAGCCCCAAGGGCCAGTAATCAATATGATCCCAGGAGGTCCTACCACAGCTGGTTTTACAAGGAACTCCCGAAAACCTTATGCGAGAGAAGTAATGAGCATAGGTGGAAAGCCATTTAATCGTTCTAAGTCAGATGGTGCTTGAGTTTGGTGACCCAGACCTTGAAGGTTTGAAATTTTTCAGGATGATCCTCTGGTTATCACTCTGATAATTGGAAATTGTCCTATTATGGGGGTCCTAGTGAACAATGGAGCTTCCCTGGATATCCTGTTCCATGACACATTCATAAGATGGGTTACAATGATTCTCAACTAACTCTATCTGATGCACCCATCTACGGATTTAACCACGTGGAATGCAAAGTCGAAGGAGCTATACAACTTCCCGTAACTATCAGGGAAGAGCCCATGGAGGCCACGCAGATGTTAAACTTTCAGGTTGTTAAGGTAGCCTCTACTTACAATGTTATCATGGTTAGAACCGTGATCCATGCTTTTAAGGCTGTGCCCTCGACCTACCACATGGTACTAAAGTTCCCAACTAGGAATGGTGTTGGAAAAGCAAAAGGAGATTAGTAAATGGCTCGCAGTTGCTATGTTGCAGCACTTAGGCCCGATGGAACCGGGGGACAGGTCCTTCCCATAGAAGACATGGATATCCAAGAGAATGATGAACTGCGAGGGAAGCCAGCCGAGGAGTTGGTCCCAATTCCCCTAGACCCCTTAGACCCGGAGAAGGTTACGTATATTGGGGCATATTTGGACAAGCCCTTTAAGGGTTTTTGCTTGGACAATAGCTGAGATTCCTGGGATTGACCTGAACCTTGTAACTCATAGGTTAAACGTTGACCCGACCCGAAAGGTTGTGAAGTAGAAGAAGAGAATTAATGCCCCTGATAGGCTGGAAGCCATTAAACAGGAGGTCGAGAAGCTTTTAGAAGCTAGTTTCATTGAGGAAGTACAATTCCCTGAGTGGTTGGCCAACCCCGTAATGGTGAAGAAGGCCAATGGGAAGTGGAGGATGTGCATTAAATTCATTGACTTGAATGATGCTTGTCCCAAGGACTATTACCCCCTACCGAGGATTGATACCCTGATCGATGCCACTGCTAGACACGAGATGCTAAGCTTTATGGATGGCTTCAGTGGTTACAATCAGATTAGAATGCATAAGAATGAAACCCCCAAGGTTTTTTTCATAACTGACTTTGGTGTATTTTGTTATCTTGTTATGGATTTTGGACTTAAGAATATGGGAGCTACTTACCAAAGACTGGTAAACAAGATATTTTCCCATCTAATTGGGAAGACCATGGAGGTTTATGTTGATGACATGTTAGTCAAAAGTCTAAGCAAGGCCGATCATATTAGTCACCTCAGAGAGGCATTTGATGTGCTGAGGCACCACAAGATGATGTTAAACCCAACCAAGTGTGCTTTTGGCGTTGGATCTGGAATTTTTTGGGTCACATGGTCTCTAAGAGGGGAATAGAGGCCAACCCCGACAAGATCAAATCCATCCTAGAAATGGAGCCACCACGCTCCATTAAGGACGTTCAGAAGCTGATAGAAAGAATCGCAGCTCTAGGGAGGTTCATTTCCAAGACTGGAGACAAATGCCTGCCCTTTTTCAAAACCCTTAAGAAGATGAAAATTTTTGAATGGACAGTTGAGAGACAAGAGGCCTTTGAACATCTAAAGAAGTACATGAATGAAGCCCCTTTGTTGGCCAAACCAAGTCCGGAGGACACCCTTTATTTGTACCTTATAGTATCTGAACAAGCCACAAATGCAGTCCTCGTGAAGGAAGAACAAAAGCTCTAGAAGCCTGTATACCATGTAAGCAAGGTGCTCCATGGAGCAGAGTTGAATTACTCCACCACGGAGAAGTTCGCACTTGCTCACATCACAGCCTCGAGGAAGTTGAGACCATACTTACAGGATCATAAAATCGAAGTCCTGACGGACCAACCCTTGAGGAACATTCTTCATAGCCCGAAGGCCAGTGAAAGGCTCATTAAATGGGCAATTGAATTATGAGAATTTGATATCAAGTAAAAGCCTCGAACAACCATCAAGGATCAGGCCTTAGCAGACTTCATGGTCGAATGCACTATTAATGACCAAGAAATCGGGGGCAAGAGATAGTAAATCCAGAAGGATGAAAGAAAGAGAAGGATAAAGGAACAACCCTGAAAGAGTATTGGGTTCTCCATTTTGACGGAGCGTCTAAAACAAAATCTAGTGGAGCATGCCTAGTCTTGCAAAGCCCTGATGGGTTTATGTTTGAGTATGCTTTGAAGTTGGACTTCCCAACTACGAATAACGAAATAGAATATGAAGTGTTGGTAGCCGACTTAGGCTTGGCTAGAGCCGTGAGGGCCAAAAACCTAAAAGTCTGTGGAGACTCAACACTTGTAGTTGCTCAAGTTAATGGAGAGTTTGAGGCCAAAGATGATACTATGGCCAAGTACCTGAGAGTATTCAAGGGAATATTGACTCAGTTTGATGAATGGTACGTAAAACATGTTTCAAGAGAGGAAAACACTACAGTGGATCCCTTGTCCCAGTTCGCCTTATCTGAAATTGAGAACTATTCGAGAAGTATCTACTTCCAGGACTTGAAGACCCCTACTATTCATGTCTTAAATCTGATAGCGGCGATTGGCGTGATAAGTTATTAGATAGACCCGATCAAGACCCACTTAGAGACTGGGTGGCTCCCCAACGATGCCCATGAGGCACGCAAGTTGTCGGTTAGAGCATTGAGATACTCATTGATTGAAGGTCTCTCTACAAAAGGTCCTTTGTTATTCCGAACCTGAAGTGCTTAAGATTCCTTGAAGCAGATGAGGCACTGAAAGAAGCCCATGAAGGGATTTGTGGATAATACTTGGGGGCAGGGCTCTCACTCATAAGATAACTTGGTTGGGATTTTACTGACCAACTATGCTAGCCAATGATAAGGCTTATGTGAAGAAATGTGATAGGTGCCAGAGGCACGCTCCAATAGTACGACAGCCCCTAGAGAGGCTTACATCTATCAACACACCCATCCCTTTTGCAATGTGGGAAATGGACATACTTGGACCATTTCCTGTAGCGTCAGGACATAGGAAGTTCATTGTGGTAGCCATAGACTACTTTATGAAGTGGATTGAGGCTAAAGCACTAGCCACGATAACCACTAAGAAAATTGCCCAATTCTTCTGGGAGAATGTGATATGTCGATTTGGAATCCCATGCATCCTTGTAACGGATAATGGGAAACAGTTCGATAATGCAGAATTCAAAGAGTACTGCGATGATAACAGTATAGAGCTTCGCCTCACATCCGTTGCTCACCCACAAGCAAACGGGCAGACGGAAGTTGCCAACAGAATCATCCTGGATGGCCTAAAGAAAAGGTTTGAACGCTCAAGAAACACTTAGGCAGATGAGTTGCTGCCTATACTATGGGCGTATCACACCACCTACAAAGTGACTACCGAAACTACCCCGTTTATGTTGGCTTACGGAGATGAGGCCGTGGTTCCCCTCGAGATCACTCATGGATCCCCTAGGATCGAAGCTTATGAGCCAGAGACCAACGAAGAAGGCATGAGGCTCGCTCTTGATCTTATTGATGATGACAGAGATGAGGCCAATGCCCGCAATGCAGAGCATCAACGAGGAGCCTCCCTCTATTATAATAGAAGGGTTTAAGAAAGGTTCTTTCAGCAGAGAGATTTGGTTCTAAGGAAGATTGAGACATCGGGAGTAGGGGAGAGAGGAAAGCTAGCCCCTAACTGGGAAGGACCTTATAAGGTCAAAAAGACATTGGGACGGGGATCCTATAAGTTACAGACCCTGAACAGTGACGAAGTGCCTCACACTTGGCACACTTCTAACCTGAAGGTTTATTATGTTTAGGAAATTTAAGATATGTTCCTAGTACTTATAGAGTTTATAAATAAGGTCGACGAAACCATCTTATGTAAGGGTTGAACCCATTTCTTAGAGATATTATCTATTTATGCAAGTTTATTTCTATCATCTTGTCTATCGATATATTTAAGTACGTGCATCTAAAGAATGCAAGTCCCAAATGACCGAATTCTGAAAATAAAAGACAAGTATGAAATGAAACTAAATGAACTGCATATATAGGGATCCCGAAGGATCATAAGTTAAAGTCCCGAAGGACCAATAGTTTACAATCAACAAAGTTCGAATAAAAAAGTTCTGAAAATATGGCCACAAGAGGCAACTAAAGCCATGAAAGGCCACATAAATCACTTGTCAGAAGAATACTCCCCTTCACCATCTGAGCCCTCCTCAGAAGAAGAACTTCTACTCCTTAAAATCGTCTCCCTGATTTTCCCATGAAGGACTGCTCTGGAGTTAGGGCTACCCGAGGGGGCCTTAACCTTGGAACCGGAACCACTGTGGCTAGAGCATGATTGAGACCTCATGCAAGGAGTCTCGGGCACAGATCCAGAAGCTTTCCCGGATGGGTCCATGAAGGGTAGCTTCCCGAGGCAAGATAGAAGACTCGTGTCGATCACATCCGGCCATACGCCTTGAGCATCGTTGATTCCCTTCTTCCAACCTATGGCCAGGTTAACAGGGCGCATCTCATCATCATTGTCGTCCATTATTTTGATGAATAACGAGCATCTGTGGTACGCTTCTACAAGGTCTTTCCATTTTCTCTTCCTCTTCTCCTCCGAACTAGCGCACTTCCTCTCCAAGGCAGCAACCTTGCCCTATGCTGCATGAGCTTTGGCCTCCCACTCCTCTAAGGAAATCTTCATTTTGTTCATGGTGACCTGTAGCGCAACATAGTCTCCCCTCATCTTAATAGTCTGAGTGGAAGATGCCACGAAGTAGGCATTGGCCTGATAATGAAAACATAAATAGATTTAGAAAAAGCTAAAGTAAGAAGGTTCGAGTCCCCGAGGAGTGTTTACTATAACATTTTTCAAGTTCTAAGAAAAAGTGCACTTAAACAAAATTTATGCAAGGAGAAGTGTACCTGGTACAGGGCTTGAGCCCCTAGCATCTCGGCCTCGAGAAGCTTCTCACCAGAAGAGATAAATAAGAGGTTAGGAAGAATGATGCAGTTCTTCGACCACTCAAGGGAAAGGCCTGGACTGCTGACCACAGAGTCATTGGTAGACATACCCCATCCTGGTTCAAATGGGGTCCTTGCATTCCCATCAAATTCTTTGGTCCTCTTCTGACCGGATCCCCACGTCTCAAGGAAGGCAGGGATCTTAGAAACGTGGTTGGCCTTCTTAGCTACATCTCTGGCCATCCTACCCGTAACCGCATCGCTCATATTGGCCTTGGTGTTAAGAGCCTCAACAGCTGATATAAGAAGAAAAGAAGGCAGATATAAGAATAAACTTGCGGAAGTTAATGATAAATAAAAATAAATACCCTGTATAGAGAGGCAGCTAAGGCCAGCTTCGATGAGCTTGGTTTCTGTTACAAACTCCGAATAAGGGGTTCTCCCATCATCATTAATAAGGAGGTCTCGGGCTAGAAGCTCAGCATCCAAAAGATTAAGAATGTAATATGAACTATCAACTGGGCTGCTGAAGTCACGTCTGAAGTACGTCCCCCAGTCTCCACCCTTCCATTCAACGACCATAAACTTCTTGTTCCTTTTGTGGGTTGAGTTATGAAGAGAGCTGGTGTTCATCATATGAGGAACATGAGCTCTGTGTTGTATCATGACCCAACCGGGTCAAATCAAAGGAGAAGCTTTCATCATGAAAATGCTACAAAACATCATCACACTCAAAGGGATGCCCAAGTCATGACATCTCACTATGAACAGAATAATGAAAGACCACCCGTTGGGGTAAAGCTGACATGGATGAATCTTGAGCTCAGCTAGAAGCCTTAGAATAAAAGGGTGCAGGGGAAACCGTAGCCCAGAATTAAGGGCCGCTTTGTACACGAATAGCCTTTAGTGGCAGAGGTTGCAAGCCCTCTCACTAGGCTTAGCTTTACGAATATTTAAGCAGTCGGGCCAAGAGTCAGTCGACTGAATCTCTTCGACATCCTTCTCGCGGAGCATACTTCTGTGATGAAATGCATCAAAATGGATGGTACTTGGGTACTCGTCCGCCCTTTCATCTAACATACTCTTTAGGCTGTTGGAACAATGGTTAATGGAGAAGGGAGGGACGAGAGCTATACCTTGAAGGGAACGAAGAGTAGCCCTCTTATGCAGAGCTTCCTTCTGGGAGAAAGAGGACTTGCTAGGACATTATCCGCTAGACATTCTTGAAAAGCTTGAAGAAAGTTAAAAACTTAAGAGAGTTTGAGAATTTGAGAAGTTGAGAAATGAAAGTATGAATGAAAATGAGCACTTATCATCTTCTTTTATAGAAAAAGGGTCACCTTCTATAACAAGTCGTAAGTCTGCCTGGTTCGCGCTAGCAAGTACCTCTCTAAAAGAACACGGGAAATGATGGAGAAGAACAATCATAAATTAAGAAAGGATGACATAATAAATGAAAAAAGTGATGCAGGACATCGCTTATCGTATCAGTCCTTTGAGAAAAGCCTGGCTGTGACTAAATACAAGTCATTAATCTTAACTAAGGGACGGTTACGATTAGCAAAACTTGTAAAGATTAAGACATGATTAGCTTTTCTGCTAAACTCACGATTACGAGAACAAAACGTTCCCCTCCTGACAGATCAGACTACCCTGCAGGAGGCTCCCAAGGTCCATTAAGACCACTCCCGGTCGACCAGCCAACAATTGGAGGGCATATGGCCGACCAGGAGCCTCCGTAGCAGAGCCAAGATGGCCATAATTTGCTTCCGTAGTGCTCCCGGCCGACCAACCCACAAATTGAGGCATTTTGGCCAACCAGGAGCCTCCGTAGCAGAGCTAAGACGACCACAATTTGCTTCTGTAGTGCTCCCGGCCGACCAACCCACAAATTGGGACCTTTTGGCCAACCAGAAGCCTCCGTAGCAGAGCCAAGACGACCATAATTTGCTTCCGTAGTGCTCCCGGCTGACCAACCCATAAATTGGGACCTTTTGGCCAACCAGGAGCCTCCGTAGCAGATCGAAGAAGGCCATAATTTGCTTCGGTAGTGCTCCCGACCGACCAACCACCATATTGAGGCCTTTTGGCCAACCAGGAGCCTCCGTAGCAGAGCCAAGACGACCACAATTTGCTTCCGTAGTACTCCCGACCGACCAACCCTCACATTGAGGCCTTTTGGCCAACCAGGAGCCTCCGTCGCAGAGCCAAGACTATAACAATTTGCTTCCGTAGTGCTCCCGGTCGACCTGCCCACAATTGGGGCCTTTTGGCCAACTAGGAGCCTCCGTAGCAGAGCCAAGACGACCATAATTTGCCTCCGTAGTGGCCCTGGCCGACCAACCAACAAATTGAGGCCTTTTGGCCGACCAGAGGCTCCTATATGAGAGCCTTGAGGCCTTCAAAAGTTGCTCCGGGGGCCCTCTTGAAAGGTCCTTTGGAAATTTCTCGGAAATGATAACTCTCGGCAGAACTAAGTTTCGTAAAGACTAGAACGTCCACGAGAACAAGTTCGTTGGGGTATAGAACATCCTAAAAAGGAATTTTGGACAAGTTCAATGAAGTATAAGACTTTCTATAAGAACAAGTTCAATAGAACACAGAACGTTTAGCAAGAACGAGTACATAATGTTCGCTAGGATGAGTACAAAACGTTCACTAAAATAGCCGTAGTAGAGCCATGAGGAACTTAAGGGCAACCATGAAATTAATTCCATGGACAACCAAAAGCAAGAAGGGCATGCCAAGATATGTAGAAGACTTGACTCTGAGTAAGAGGATCAATTTTTTTTTGGAGCAAGCACCCCTAGACAGCACGGAGCAGGAGGACCTGCTCTAGGTCGACCAGGGGTGGCCGACCTCCTTAGGCTGAGCAGCCCACATGCAACGGCATGTGGCCGAGCAGAGCCTTCTGCAGCAGAAGGTTCTGCTCGGCCATGGTGACCTACCTGCGAAAATTTTCTAATTTTTTGGAAAAAATGGAAAAAATCAGATTTTTTTTGAAAATTTTAAATTTTCTGGATTTTAAGATTAAGCCCAGATTAGGGTGGATTAGTGAAATTAAGCCCAAATTAGGGCCTATTAGTGTATATTAAGCGTAACTAACCCGAATTAGGGGGAATTAGGGATTCGTATAATGAAATTAACCCAGATTAGGGACGTTTAACCTATTCACTCTTATAATTAATGTGAATTAGGAATAATTAGTGTTTTAAGCATGCTGATTAGTCCTGATTAGCCCCGTTTAGGGCAGATTAGCCCCGATTAAGGTCAATTAGTGCATTTTAGCATAAAATTAGGCTCTTTTAAGCCTAGTTAGCAGCTTGTACATGGAATTTAGCCCCCATTTCGGCCAATTATCCCCGATTAGGGACAGTTAGAGCTTTCTCCTTATAAATAACCTTTACGAAGGTTAAGGGGTGATAAATGCTCGCTTTTTAGTCCCGATTAGGACTATTTAGTGTTAAACACTATCCAAATAGCATGTACACAGGCCTTAAGTGTGTATACTCAAACTAATAAGTCATTATAAATATGTAGGTCACTCCATACTTTACGATAAAATGGCGATACACATGAAGGAACGATACCCATGAAGGGACGATACCCATTAAGGGTCGATACTCGAGAAGGGCCAAAAGTACCCCAAGTCGCCAAAAGACCATTATAACTTCCACGAAAACTCGAGCAGTATTCCCGAAAATTTGGGGGGGGGGGGAATGATATGGATAGAAAATACATCCTAAAGACATATTGAATATTATATTAATTACACTTGGAATTTTTGTCAGAAGTCCAGCACAGACTTGTCTGGTCCAAGCTTGTAGCAGACTCAAGACGGTCTGTGTAGGCAAGGCCCACCAATTGAGGTCGTCAAGGTCCACGAACACAAGCTGTTCACGGACTAGGCCCAATATGGATGGAAGAGCAGAGGCATGTGTCCTAAACGGACTCAAATTCCTTCACAGAAGGTTCTGGAGTTCCTCCCCTTATAGGACTCCTAATTACCATCTAAGTTGGAGACTTGTCCACCAAGTCTCCCAATAGAAGTCTAACCCTAGACTCACCTCTATATAAAGGGCTCTACCCCTCAACCTAGAACTACATTTTTGGCTTGATTCTCTACTAGAAAGAGATACGTAGGCATCTTACAAGGACCGATAGTCCCGAATGCAAGATCGGACATTAAAGCTCGAAGCTCACAAACCTTAGCATTAAATACTAATGCGCTCTAGTTTTAATTCCACAACAACTGCAAAGTAGAGACTTGAGATTGGAGAGCTTGAATTTGCTAGTTGGTGGATATTGATAGTGGTTGTTGAGATGCTGAGGATTGAGAAGTCCCAAATGTAGCTTGCACGGCTTTCCTGATTCCTTCCATCAAAAGAGCAGATGGCTCATATCTAGGCTGATGGAGTTGATCCAGTTGGTCCCTGATGTCACTATTATTAGTGATTTGTTGCTGGATAACTTCATGTAAGACTACGAAAGATTCCCTCAGATTCTTGATGCTCTTGGCCATTTGATATGTAAATCTAGAGAATTTTTGCTTAATTTCTACCTGAGAAGGAATGATCTCATCCACCTTGTCCTTGACTAGTTTCCTTATTTTGTCTTGATGATCATTCATAGTCAGTTTTAGAGCTTTACCAATAAGGTGAAAGGGTTTAAGTTGAGCTTTATAGACATCTGTAATTGCATCATAGACTTCTTATGGACTTAGAGTTTTGGCATTGCTCCCAAGGATGGTGATATACTCTTCTCTAAATCTGGCCAAAACCTCATCCATCTCAAGATGAAAGTTTTTATCCAACCAGGCATCAAAGTTGCCATCATGTTCAACTTAATTTATAATCTTCGTTTGCTGTTCTTGAACATATGTCTGATAGGAAAGCATGATAGCTTGATAATCTTGGTTAGACATACTTGATGTAAGAAGTTGTAGAGAAATTTAAGCAAGGCCAGACAGCCGATCAACCAATAGATCATTCATTGTTGTTGGTTGAGCTTCTACTTCCTGCAGCCACTGAGAAATCAAATGAGGTTATGGTTGAGTAGGGTTAGAGGTAGATGGTTGTTCAGTTGGATTTGAGGTGGATGGTAGAGAATCAATAGAACCATATATGACAGATGCCGCAGTTTGACTCACAGGTTGAACTGTGGTTATGATATTTTGTTGTCCTCCACTTGTAGCGGGAACCTCCATTGGAATTGGAGGGAATTGGACCAGGTTACTATCATGTACTATGGCCTCAAACCCTTGTACTTCTTTCAAAGCACTGTCACTTGAATGTGTTGTACTTGCCTCCCCCTAGCATGATTATTAACAATTAAACTCCTACCTTCAATTGTGAGTGCAATTTCAGTTAGGATTTTGAGGGGAGTTGTTCCTTCAAGAGGAACCTTAAATTGAATTGGAGAGGATTTAGATAGATCCCCCTTAGGAGTACTACCCTCAAACCTTACAACTAGGGTGCATGTCACAGCGGCACGGGCATGCCAAGATGGGCATGCCATGACGTCATTTAGCCAGGAATGCCTTTTCATGATTCGGCATGCCTTTTTACTAATTTTTTTTTATTTTTTAATAATTATTTTAATATTAGAAATATCCAGAAATAACAAATATAATTTTAAAATATTTACATCTATACTATACTATAATAACCGGAATGGAGTATAATTTGGTATGCCTTTTTTTGGTTGGTTTGGTTATCCCCGTTTATGACCGTCAGATCTTTTTAATTAAGTGATAAAGATCGTTCGATTCAATACTAAAAGAATATACACTACTCAAACTCCCATGTTCGAACCCCGCCAATGACAAATATTTATATTATTATTTATACAATACTAAAACTCTCAAGTTTGAACCCAACGAACAACAAACATTTATATTATTATTTATACACTACCCAAGATTCAGGTTCGAACCCTGCCAACAACAAATATTTATATTATTATTTATAAATATACTAATAAGGTAATGATCCAAATTTTTTTTTTATAATTTTAAATAATATAAAAATATTAATGAAGACCCGTGCATCGCACGGGTTGTAAAGCTAGTATATTTTAATATTTAAAAAGTTACTAATTTAAATGAGTATTATGATGGTATTTGGTTGTTACTGTCAACTAACTTTAATTTTATATTCAAATTAACTGTATATTAGTATAATAATTATTTATTAAATTTTATTATATTTAATTGATAAATGGCATGCCATTTGGGCATGCCTTTTTGCAAAAAGCATGCCTATAGGCATGCCTTCCGGGAGTATTGTGACAGGTACCCTACTTACAACATGTAAAGGTTGATTTGCACATGCAGATGCATTTGAAACCAACACAGGGTCTTCAGTAAAAACTGATGAAACCCCTGCAGTTGTGTTGGTGTCATCAAGGTCTACCCCATCATGTAGCCTCTCACCAACTAAATTTTGGTCCTGGGTGGTGAGCACAGTCTCTTGAACCATGTCACATGATGTTGGCAACACTTGAGATTTAGTTTCAAATGTTTGACTGAATGAAGAAGAAATTTTAGATTTTGAATTTCAGAGTTGAGTGTTGGCAGCTCCCCCGTAGAAGAGGGAGTTTCAAAAGATGTGCTCTCTATGTGTGTGCCATCCTTATTCCTTCTTTCATACACTTGAATTTGTTCAAGTGTTGGTGCAGACTCTTTGTAAGGTGCATTAGGGTAGATGCTTTGTTCAATAGAGACACCCTATTGAGAGGATCCCTCTAGAGTCTGTTTAATTTCCCGTTTTACAACTGCATCCTATTGGAAGGGTGTAGAGATGGTCAATTGAGTGGTCAACTCAGCTTTCTTAACCTTTTTTTTTTCTGACCAGGTGAGACTCAGGTTTTGTATTATCCTCACCACTCTCACTAACTACTTTCAAAGGTGTCTGCTTCCTCTTCTTTTTACTCACTTCAGCCTTTTGAGAGGATGGAGTGGTTGGTTTCCTAGCTTCTAGTGGTACAGAGTGAAGGGTCTCAGCTTGGGAAGACCCCTGTTGGTTATCCTATGTTTGTTCTTCCACAGGGACATGAGCCATAGCTGAACTAGATATTATAACACTAGATCTCATGTCAGGCATATGGTAATGATAGGTCCTAAATTTCTTAATCTTGAATGGAGTTATTTTGAGACCTACCTTCACCCTATTCTTTGTAATAAGTGAGCCAAATAGATCTTTGGACACTTGTTTACAGTTGCCTATTAGTTACTATCTATACCATTAAGTAAATGAATATCCTTAACTTTATGATTTAAAGTGGACATTATAAACCTAGGAAAAAAGATTTCCTTACCTCTTGTAGCTAGGGGCATTGTGAGCCTTGTGCCAAGTTCTTCCAGGATCAATACGCCCACATTTATATGCCTGATGTGAGCCATAGAGAACATCAGCTTATGGACCACACTTGATATGTTGTTTTACCCTGTCTTTCTGCAAGTAAAGGCTCTTATGATGGTGTCAAATAAGAAAGACCATTACCTTCTCAGATTCTTCTTGTTCAGGCTGGCCATGTTGATCTTCTCACTGTAATTGATGAAGTCCATAAACTCAGCCAGCTCCTGTTGAGTAGGATCCTCCACCATTTGCTCAGCTGGACTTCCCAAATCCTGGTTCACATCTTGCTCATTAAACTCCACCTGTTGGCCTTGAATGAAGCAGTTCACCACCATAGAAACTGAATTTTCATGCACAACTATTCTCACCACAGCTGTTGTCCAGAAGTCATGTAGAAAATCCAAGTAGAGAATTGGATTAGCAGTTAGAGCTCCTGCAAGATAAGTCTCAGACAAAAATTTAACAAATCTCTTGAAACCGCCAGGAGCTTGATTAACATATGTTAAAGCGAGATAGTTGGTTCCATCCTTGGGGATTACAACTATAACATTTTTAGTGCCATTATAGAGGAGTAAAATTGAGTGGGTAAGAAAAATTAGAGAGAAAGAGTTTAAAATGAGAGAGAGCAGTTGAGAATTGGAGAAATTAGGTCAATTGAGATCTCGAAAGCGTAAGAGTTACTCAATCGAGAAGTCAAGGTATTTATAGGCTTGTGAGTATGACTTATCGAGAAGTGGATAAACCGTTTGGTACTTGTTTATCAAAAAGTCACGTGAATTAATGAAATACACATCGATATGTCTCTATCTTGACTTTATTCGAGATCTAGATAGTGACGTATTGAGATGTCAAATATATACATAGTTTGTCCAGAATGGACTGAAATATTCCCAATTTTTATTGATTAAATCAATATAAAAGTTGAATGAATTTATTTCAAAAGTATCATACTGAAAATAATTTATTAAATAAAATTATTTCAGTCTGAGTTAAAGACGAGTTTAAATTGTACTTGTACAGAACTCAAAATAATTCACTCGAGATCTCTACTATACTTATCGAGAAGTCATAAGGTGACTTATCGAGATGTCCATTCGAGAAGTCTGGTAATGACCTTATTCGAGAAGTCATTCGAGAAGTCATAATAACTTATCGAGATGTCCACGATGTGACGCCCTCCAAACCCGGGGTCTAGATCTGGGGGTCACTAGCCATTAAACTATAATAAAATAATCACAGTGGAATAATATAATAAATATGACCCCTTGCATGCACTGGATCGATCACAAGTTATAGTATGGAACATGCACTAATACAAACCAACTGTTATTATAACCCATAAGTCTAATTAGTTTTACAAATTATTCCAATTTTTATTACATATCTCTAGACTATTCAAGCGTCCCAAAACAGCCTACCTGGAAAACACACCAAACTATCTACAAGCACTTGACTTCTGATCAAACTTGGAACTCAAGCCTGCTCTGGCATAGCTGAAAAATTAGATTAATAAACAAGTATGAGCGAAGAGATGCTCAGCAAGTGATATGAAGTTTGTAAGTGAACAACAATAACAATATCTGAGTAAAAGTCAAAGCTGATATAAACTTTAAAGTTTAAGCGACATTTTAATCAAACACAATTATGCACTATGCTGTTCCTGATGATCAGTCACGAAACAACACTGGTATCCCGCAGCCATACCGTAAATATAGGTATCGATATCCCGCATCCATAACGTACCTATTGGATATCCATAAAAAGTCATATACTCGCCTAACAAGATATTACACTTTCGTATAATAGCTTACGTTGGACCGGTGCCTCGACCTCTTACGCTAACCAATAACCAATTCACAAAATCAATTTTGATTAAAGGAGTCGGATCAATGACATACTTATCTATTCAACTCCCAATATCACATGGTCCGAAGTTATCTCAACAATTGATGGCGAAATAACCAAGACAATTAGTTATTCGCTAATCTCAATTCAAAGTTTCGCTGTATAGAGTATATCTGGATAATATAGTTATTCACTATCTATCGAATCAAAAGATTGGTTCTAGCAGAATGATTGCTAGAATAAAAGAATGTCAATAAACATAGGAGTATTGATATTCAATGCGCAATTAGAGTATTTGTAAACAGTTCTTATATTTTGAACATGTATATAATAAGCTATTCTGAATTTAGAATAGGGGAAAATACTTGCCTGGTATGCTCAATAACTTTTCACTAGAACCCTGGCTTATAACTGCTGGCTACCAGCTCCGTCTAGTACTTGACTGCACTCCTTGCTACTCAATTCTATAAACAAAAAGACTATCTTAACTGACAGAACCAAACTCAATCCACGTAATTATACGTTTTGACATCTACCCGATCGTTTATAACTAAGCATGAAATTTTAAAACTGTAAACAGATAGCATGCATATCACATAGCACGTAATCATATCATTCATATATCATGTAACCACATATTTCATGTAACATATAAGTCAGATCGTAAAAAGGTATGTTTCAGTACGTTCAGAATTACAATCAAGTCAATAATAATGTTTACCGATCAGATACTGACTCAAAAGGACTAACAAATCAAATGTCTTTACAATACAAAATAAATTAGGACTTAAAAGTATTTTTATTGGAAGCGTAATGTTTTTCTGAGTCTATACGCGTTCGTTTCGTATTAAACGGACGGACGGTTTAATTATTACGAATAAAATAAGAAATAAATAGAACTAATTTTTAAATATCAAAATATCATTTTTAAAAGCTTAAAAATAATTTTTAGGAATTATTTGAATTAATTATAAATAATTTATATTTTATTTAACTATTTATAAATAAAATTAATTGATTAAATGAATTAATTAATTAATTAAACTCATAAATAATTAACTAAAATAAATTATAAATAATTAAATCAAATCAAGTTTTTTTGAAAATATAAAAGAAAATAATTTTTAGGATTTAAAATAAATAAATAAATGATTTTTAAAATTTACAAATAATAAATAAATAATTTTGAAATTAAAAGAAATGAATTTTAGAAAATAAAATGAATTTTGATTTAAAGAAAAGAAAACAAAAATACAAAAACAGGTTTTGTATCCCTGTCTTCTCCTCTACTGAATCAAAGGGCGGGGAAACGGGGAGGAGCTCGGCCGGAGTTCGCGAGGAAGACGACCGGAGGCTAGCCGGTTTCTGGAAATTCCAGATTCCGGCCGAGTCCCGGTGAACTTCCGGCGACTCAACGGCTCCTAATAACCTATTGTTTTTCACGGTTTTGACCTTAAACTCATCCTTATCACTCCAGAAATACAACTCTATCGCCACCACCTTCATTCGATCCCGGGAAACCATTCCCCGACCAAAAACCGGTTGAATTCCGGCGACCACAAACCAAAATCCCAACTCCTTCAAAATTAAACCAAAATCGATGATTTTGATATCAAAACGACACTAAATTCACACCCAAACTATTCATAATCTTACAAACATCATAAAATCAATAACAAATCCAGAAATCAAAAACAAAAAATGTTAAAACCCAAGAACTCGTCTATATTATTTCGAGACTAAAACAATTCAACCAAATACATAATTCAATCCTAAATATCATTCTAAAGCTATTGGTAACATCAAAATCAACCAATTCTAGAACATGAACCCATAATCGATTTTTATAAATACTATACCTCAATTCGTGATGTTGTTATCAACATGAAGGGCTTGAAACAAGGATTATTTTGGTTACAAGAGCATCAAAAACGGATCTCTGTGGTTCCCAAAACCATTGATTCTTGGTGATGAACAAAATTATACCCCCAAATTTGTTCTTGAATAAATCTATTATTCTGAATTTTTATAAAATAAAAATGAATAAAATAATCGGCTCAACTATTTATATTAGTGTAAAAATTAATACCCTAAAATAAATTAAGGATGTTTTTATCCCCTAATTATAATAATTAGGGCCCCAAAATAATAAGTACGGGGAATAATTTTAAAAACGATAAAAATACAAAATTAATGTCAAAATTCCCCGAAAATTGTGAATAATTCAAAAATACAAAAATAAAGGGTATTTGAAACACGAATAATTTTATAAAAATAAAAACACGGATTTTGTGAGGTTTGACGTCCCGATGGGGTCCTGGTCCACTGATTTTTGAAACCCAGAAATGATCCCTAAATTACCAGAAAAACCTGAAAACACCTAGAATACATTCGAATGCGCAGAAATTGAAATAAAACGAGTATCTTAATAAAAACGCTAATATATACGCGTCCCAATTGCGGATAGATTCATATAATTGCAGTTTTAACACATATTATTCAATCGAAAAATTTCTGGCCCGCACGGAAATATACATAACAGCTATAACATCTAATAACATTACAATAATCACTTTAAATTTATAAAACACATAATATTTATTTATTTAATATAAAACATTCACGTAATTTTCCCGGATATTACATCCTTCCCCCTTAACAAGATTCTTTCCTCAGAATCAGCCTAGGAAAACAAATGAGGATACTTGGATCGCATTTCGCTTTCCAACTCCTAGGTCGACTCTTCAATCTTGGGATTCCTCCACAAAACTCACACTAAAGATACAGACTTATTTCTAAGCATTCTTTCTTTCCTATCTAATATCTACACTGGTTGCTCTACAAAAGATAAATCTGGCTGAATCTCGATTGGCTCATATTCTATCACATGGTTGGAATCAGGCAAATAACGCTTCAACATCGACACATGGAACACATTATGAATATGCTGCATGTGAGGTGGTAACAATAACTCGTAAGCAACCTTTACCACACGCCTCTAAATCTCAAAAGGGCCAACATAGCGCGGACTCAGCTTTCCTTTTTTTTCCAAATCTTGATAAACCCTTCCAAGGTGAAACCTTTAATAGCACTGCTTCACCAACTTCAAATTCAATATCCTTTCTAGTAGGATCAGCATATTTGCGTTGACGATCTTGAGCCGCTACTAATCTTTTCCGAATGAGTTCTATCTTTTCCTTTGTCTTCTGGATCAATTCCGGACCCAAAATCTTTCTCTCACCCACTTCTTCCCAACATATTGGAGATCTACATCTTCTCCCGTACAAAGCTTCGTAAGGCGGTATTCCAATACTAGCATGATAACTGTTATTGTAGGATAATTCAACTAACGGCAAATGTTCGTCCCAACTTCTTTCAAAATCTAGAGCACATACCCTTAGCATATCTTCAATAGTCTGAATCGTCCTTTCATTTTAACCATCTGTTTACGGATGATACACGGTACTCATATTAAGCTTTGTTCCGAGACAATCTTGAAAACTTCTCCAAAATCTTGAATTAAATCGAGGATCTCTGTCTGAAATTATGGATACTGGAACTCCATGTCGTGTCATAATTTCCTTAAAATATAACTGAACCAATTTATCCATTGAGAACCTCTCGTTCATAGGAAGAAAATGCGTTGACTTCGTCAATCTGTCAATTATAACCCAAATAGCGTCATGATTTAATTTGGTCCTCAGTAATCTAACTACAAAATCCATCGTTATATGCTCCCACTTCCATTCTGGAATGTCCAATGGCTGTATCAGTCCACTGGGCCTTTGATGTTCTGCTTTGACTCGCTGGCAAGTGTAACACTTACTTACCCATTCTGCAATTTCCTTCTTCATGCTTGGCCACCAAAAGTTTTCTCTTAAATCTCTGTACATCTTCGTACTCCCGGGATGAATTGAATATCTGGAGTTGTGAGCGTCTCGAAGAATTTCATCTTTCAGCTTGGCTACGTTAGGTATCCATATTCTAGAAGAAAATCTTAAGATTCCTTTATCATCCTTTTGACTCCCTATCTCTTCTCCTGTCAAACTGTCTCGTTCATAGCTCATTACTTCTTCCTGACATTTTCTTATCTTCTTCAATAGTTCTGGTTGAAAAGACATTGCACATAACACTTCTGTAGACATACTTGGGATACTGACCTCTATTTCAAGCTTCTTAAACTCCTTGATCAATTCCTCGGATGAAGTTATCATATTTAACTTTTCGTTTCGGCTCAGAGTGTCGGCCACCACATTTGCTTTGCCTGGATGATAGTTGATGGTACAGTTGTAGTCTTTGATCAATTCGAGCCATCTTCTCTGCCTCATGTTCAATTCCTTCTAGGTAAATATATACTTCAAACTCTTATGGTCCGTGTAGATCTCGCACTTTTCTCCATACATATAATGCCTCCATAACACTATCGCTGCCAATTCAAGATCATGTGTCAGATACTTCTCTTCATGTGGTTTTAACTGTCTTGAAGCATAGGCTATTACTTTATCATGCTGCATTAAAACACATCCCAATCCTTTGTACGACGCGTCACTGTAAATCACAAAATTTCCTTAATCATCTAGAAAGACTAGCACTGGTTAGATACTAATCTATTCTTTAATTCATGGAAACTTTCTTCGCATTTCTCATCCCACTCGAACTTCTGATTCTTTCTGGTGAGTTTTGTCAACGGCGTAGCTATCTTCGCAAAATCTTGCACGAATCTTCTGTAGTAACCTGCCAATCCCATGAAACTTTATACTTCCATTGGTGTCTTTGGTCCCTCCCAGTTGATTATGGCTTCAATCTTTACTGGATCCACTTCCACTCCTTTATTGCTAATCACGTGCCCAAGAAATCGTACTTCTTTTAACCAAAATTCACACTTGGAAAACTTTGCGTACAATTTCTCTTGTCGCAGTATCTCCAAAACTATCCTCAAGTGCTCTGTGTGCTCTTCTTCTATCTTGGAATAGATCAGAATGTCGTCTATGAACACAATCACGAATTTATACAAATACTTCTTGAATACTCGATTCATCAGATCCATGAAAGCTGCTGGTGCATTGGTTAATCCAAATGCCATCACTAGAAACTCATAATGCCCATATCTGGTTCTGAATGCTGTCTTCGGAATGTCCTCAGGCTTGATCTTCAGTCGATGATATCTGGATCTTAAATAAATTTTAGACAACCATACAGCGCCTCTCAGTTGGTCAAATAAATCATCGATCCTTGGCTACAGGTACTTGTTCTTAATGGTCAGCTTATTCAGTTCTCTATAATCAATACACAGTCGCATACTCCCGTCTTTCTTTTTGACAAACAGTACTGGTGCGCCCCACGGGGATACACTGGGTCTTATAACTCCTTTATCCAGAAGATCTTGTAGCTGTGTTGCTAACTCTTTCATTTCCACTAGTGTCATCCGGTACGGAGCTTTAAAAACTGACACTGTTCCAGGTGTTAAGTCAATTGCAAACTCAATTTCTCTGTCGGGAGATAATCCTGGTAAATCGTCTGGAAAGACATCTGGAAACTCATTGACGACTGGAATTGCTTCTGGTGCTGGCACTTCTTTGCTGGTGTCTATCACATGAGCCAAATACGCCTCATAATTCTGACGCAATAACTTCTTTGCCTGAGCTATCGTTAAGAACTTCTTTTCTTGCTTATTCCCTCGAAATATTATTTTCTTCTTGTTATCCAATGTCCGAAGTCTCACTTTTCTATTCTTACAATCAATCTGAGCGTTATTTTCTGACAACCAATCCATTCCTAAGATAACATCAAATTCTCCCAACTTAAAAGGTATTAAGTTGGCATAAAAATGATGTCCTCCTATCTCAATATCACACCTCGGGCACACTCGATCGACGGAAACTTGATTCTTATTAGATAACTCTATCATTAATGCTTGTTCTAACAGCTTAACTTCACAATGAAGCTTATCGACAAAACTTTGAGAAATAAATGACCTTGTAGCTCCAGAATCAAATAAAACTTTAGCATCTACGGAGTTGACTGGAAGCGTACTTGCAACCACGTCAGAACTCTGAATAGCATCCCATATAGTCATATTGAATGTCCTGGCCTCTGGCTGATTCTTTGCTGGTTCCCTCTCAATCCTTGGCACACCTTGAGAGGATGGTCCTGTGATCTGTGGTATATTTGCACCTTGAGCTTGCTTTTTACAGTTGTTGGCGTAATGACCTGTCTTTCCGCATCGGAAATATGTAACTTCTGACATCTAATTGCGGCACTCATATGCATGATGTCCCTTCATATTGCACTTGTAGCACACAGAATTAGCTTTGCAAACCCCAAAATGTTTTCTTCCACAAAACTTGCAATCTGGCATTCGTGGACGATTGGGACTCTGCTGATTTGAATTCTGAAAATGGTTGCCTTGTCCTCCATTTCCTGATTGTGGTCTCTTGAATCCCCCATTCCTATTACCCTGAAATCCTGGCCTTTTGTTGAAATGGCCCTGAAAATTACCTTGCTGCTGACCTCCTTCTGAGGTTTCTATTTTCCTTTTCCTCCCATCCTTTCCTTTCTGAGACATGTCACTCCTACTTTCAATCACCATTGCTTTCTGAACCACTGTCACATATGAAGTCAACTCAAATATGGCCACCCTATTCTGAATCCAAGATTTTAATCCCTGTTCAAATCTTCTGGCCTTCTTTTCATCCGTGTCAACCGGATCTGGCACAAACCTCGCTAACTCAGTAAACTTAGCTTCATATTCAGCGACAGTAAGATCTCCCTGGGTTAGGTTCAAGAACTTAATCTCCATTTGGTTCTTCATGTACCTCGGGAAATACTTCTCCAGGAACAACTCTGTAAACCTTTCCCAAGTTATAAACTAGTCATCATAGCTAGTCTATAAAGACAACTCAGAAGTCTACTGATACACACTACACACTACTCTACATACTACATAACCATAACAACATTGCTCAGCATCTCCATCTCTAAATCTCTAGCTCATGGCAAATCTGGATCTCCAATCTCCTCAAGCTCCTCTAGAACCCACTTAGCCCACTCCACTAAGAAATCAGGAGTGATGTCCTCATATGTAGCCTCAACAATCCTCACAACAGCTGCTCTACGAAACGCCTGGAGCCTCTCCCTAAGTCGTCTCTCACCACTCCCCATCTCTCTGGTACGCATGATATGCAATAACTCCTGGATCTGACCCTGTAGGAATCGTTGCTCCATAAGGCAAGCCTCAAACTGATGATATGGGACAGGATAGAAAGAGAACTGGAAAGGTACTCCTGTGACTGAATGACTAGTAAAGCCTGAATCAGCAGGTGGGGGTCCTCTGACAGGTGGCCTCATGCCTGGAGGTGGAATAGCCTGCAATGGTACGGGCTGCAATACAGGTGGAGATAGTATAGCCAACACTGGTGGAATAACAAAACGTGGATCCGAATACGGCACTCCAACTGAAGGCTCTGAGTGATCAGCTGATACGGGAATAAAAGAGTCGGCCATCGCTGCTATCTGAAATTATATCGCAATATCAGAATCTCAACTCATAACGCAAATTACACTAATACCTGATGTTAGGTCCCAATTTGTTTGTAGAAGGGGGGTTGAATGCAAACAATACCGTTTAATCGAATAAAATGCGGAATAAAATTGTGAAACAAAATTCAAGTTAAATAAAACTTTTATTAAACTTGAAAGGTGTTACAACTACGGTATCGGTTACAAGGGATTAATCTCAAATCAATTATTACAAATCTAGAATAAATTCGACATGAACTTTTTCTATTTTTGTAATTAAAAGATCAAATGCTAAATGCGATTTGAGATTAAGTTCTAGGGATTTTAATCCGCTAGATTGATACACAAGAACAAGATAAATATTTCTAGTTGATTGGATTTAACTTTACAATCTAGAAATTTAATCTTGAAGAAAAGCAGATGAAAAATAAAATGTTATGCTTTTGTTTTCTGCTCCTTTTTCTCTTGTGTGTTCTGTTTGATTGGATTCTGTAAGTGTTAATCAACAAAAGTCTTCTGCTGCTTTTATCAAACACCGAACTGAAAAATGTACTGGCATGACAATCTCTTTGGCCAACAAGACTTTCGGTATGACAATATTTACAACTAGCAAGACAATCAAAATGAACTAGCAAGACTTTCGGTATGACTATTAATTGTCATACCGATTGTCATATTAGTTCAAATAAATTATCTTGCTGAATTAATAACAGATTTTAATCTAAACAGAAATTCTAATAAGACAATTAAATGTATTGGCATGACTTTCGGTATGACTATCAATTGTCATACCGATTGTCATACTAGTTCAAATGAATTGTCTTGTTTTGAATTTAAGCAGATTTTAAACCAATTAAAATCTCGTAAATCCTCAATATTAATTCTAAATTAATTAATCAATTTAATTCAATTAATCAATAAATTAATCTTTGCAGATATAATTTATTTTCTTAATTAAATTATATGACTTAATTAATTAATAGAGAATTAATACTAACCCTGAGCAGCATCCATTCTTCTGACAATCTTCTGAAAATCACTGAGACTTATGAATCAATTCCGCCACTTCAATGCTGACACTCGATGTACTGTCTGGTTCATGAGTGACTAACTTCCGTGACGTTTCTTCATGTCTTGACTTTGATACTCTGATTAAATCCTTGTAATAAATGATACCCTGACGAGATCTCTGTCACTTGATTAAATCCACGATCTTGATTTATATCACTGAGGCATGATCAAATTCTTGAACTTCTTCCAGTGAATCTTCAAGTCTGCAGGTTTCTTTATCCTTTGACAGATGTTACTTGATGAGATCTCTCTGATGATAGATCCACTATTTACTTATTACATTCTTATTTGAGTTGAGTTAAATCCTCGAATAAACGAATAGGCTATGACATATGCCTTTCAATCTCCCCCTATTTGCTTGTTAGACAATAACAACAAATACCTAGAGGATAACTCAACTAACAAATAAGAAAAAGATATAAACAGTAATGTAAAGTAAATAGCAGAAAAGTTCTGGATTATATTTAACATTTTCCAGATTCCAAATGAAATTTACAAGTGAATACAAGATAGATGTTCCTCTAGCCTGAACATATAACTACATTAGACTATCTTGATTCATAAAGCTCTAATCATATTATATTGAGTTTTGAGCTAATTGACTTCAGTTGTCTTCTCTTCTGACTTCACCTTCTTCTAAATCTTAAAGCAATTCCTTATCAAAGACACGATCCTTTTCTGAAGTGAAGCTTGCTGGTCTGACTGGTTGAACTCCAATTGACTTCAGCTTATTCTTGATCTGATTGTACCTTTTAATATTCTTTTCACAATAAGCTTGAATCAAATCAGCAGCTTGAGTCTTCAACATGGATGAGTATCCAGCAGTTCTTAAATGATGTTCCATCCAGACCAGATGCTTAGCTGAGTAGTCTTTAAAAGATTGTACATCTAGCTGACAGATTTGAAGACAATCAGACTTAAAGAATCTCACTTGATGAGGATTGTTGACCACTTGAGGACTAGTCCTGCTGGCAAACTCTTTAAGCCTTTCTCGAAGAACTTCATTCAACTCTGAGCTTCTTTTTATCTTGTTGAGAAGAACCCAAATCTCTGACAAAGAATGATTCTCAAACATATGAAGTGACACCTTGAAAGATCCTTCACTCTGACAATATACAAAAATGCTCATCTCATTTAGGGATCTATCAAAAGCAGCTGTGATCCTTGAGACTTCAGTCTTGATAGCATTCATGTACATATCATTGTTAGGATTTGAGATTTCCAGCTTGTCAAGAAGATGTAGGAACTGTCTATCATTGTTAGTGCTCAGCTGAGGCATATCAAGTACTCTCCTAGCTTCATCCCATTTTTCACCAATCTTCAGTCTGACATCTCTTCTCCTTTCTTGAGCCTTAATGTCATGAAGACGTTGCTTTTGAAGAGTTTCTGTTCTTTGAATGTCTTTCCTCATGTCAATGATCTGAGAGACCTTCTTGAGTTCAGCTTTTTTTCTTTTCATCTCTGACTGCTCCTTCTGAAATTCTTTCTCAAACAGAGGATCCACTTGAGCTTCTTCTTCCCATTCTCCAAAATCACTTTCCTCTTCAGCTTCAAATAAACCATCTTTATCTTCCTGAACTGGTTCAGTGGGAATGTCAAAAATATCAAAGTCATCCTGTTCTCCACTGTAGTAGACATCATCAGCCTTTCCTTTGTCTCCAGCAGAGGTATCTTTTTCCTTCCCTTTGGCACTACTCCCTTTCTTCTCCCCCTTAGTTGAGGGATCCTCTTCAGACCTTCCTTTGGAACCTCCATCACCTCCAGAGCCTGATCCTCCACCAGACGGTCCTTCAAAATAAGCTCTTTGTTCTTCATTAGGGCAATGAGAATTCTTGATCATGAAATATAGGTGCTTCATCCCTTCATTGAGATGTTCCATGCCCGTATCTATCTTTAGAAATCTTGAGGAGTCCAGTGAATGATTCATCTCAACGAGGTCTTCAAGAGAAGTCATTCTTGTGTGTAGAGAGCAGAAGTTGGATATGTCATCAGCTGATAAAGTTGGAGTGTCCTGAATGGAATTAAGCTTTGGTATTACATTGGTCTTGAGATCTGAGATGTCATTCCTGATGATTGCCAGCTGATTGTTGACAGAGGTGGAAGAAGAAGACCGTTCAACCACTTGTGCTTTGAATGCTTGAGCTTCAGCTTGGCTTTTAGCAAGTTCTTCTTTTAGAGCAGCAATTTGAGCTAACAGGTTTTGAGTATCTGTGTCTGTGTGTGCTCTCACCTGAATTTCACTCGTGTTTGGTTCACTCACCTCACGTGCTTGTGTTTCTCTCAATATAATTGCTCGTGAGGAGTCTTCCTGTTGCTGTTCTTCTGTACCTGCAGTTAAAATCACCCTAGCCTCTTCAAGAGAAGTCAGTGGTGGTGTAATGGGAATTCGCGAGTCCCGATCTCAGTCAAACCTATCATTTCATGTGAAATAGATGTCTGAATTGCTTCAGAGATAGATTGACCGAGTTGCCCTCCACTTTCTCCAGATAAATCTGCGAGTGGAGAATCCCGTGAGGGAGCCAGAGGTGTTTGATCTGGGAGGGGAGAAAATGACTCTATTAAGGATGGCGGAGAGTCAGATTTTCCCTCTGAAGCATGTGACTGCTCTTCTGCCGTAACTATGGCAGGCACTGTAACCGACTCTACGTGCACTCCTCGCTCTGTGTCCTGAGTATGATCTGGGGAAGTGTATGGTTCCATTGTGAGTAATGGAATTGTGCTTGACTCAGTACAAGATGCCATGGCCCTATGGCGAATTTCAATAGATGCATCCTGTTGAGAGAATGCCTCTAGTAACTGTTCATTGGCCATTTCAAAGTCCATGTCCTGTTGGGAGGACAAGGATGGGCTTTCAGATGCCTCAGAATATGTTCTTCTTTTCTTAGGAGGAGGCAGAGCTGAGGGTTCACTCATATTTAACAATTTACTACTTCCTAGTAATCTTCTGGGTAACATTTTAGACAGTGGGGGAGAGGTTGAGATAGAATGTGACTTTGTGTTTGGCTCTATGACCTGGGATTGAAGCTGTGGTTCTACAACTTCATGGTCAGCCCTATCAACCACTGGGGGTCCTTCAACAGAAGTAGGAAGGGAGTGAGAGTGAGGAATTACTACCTGTAATGGAAGAGCATCTGATGTTGGAGGAGCCTGGGTGGCTTGAACCATTGGAGGTTGAGGTTGCTATTCATGACCGGGAAGATTGAAAATAGGTAAAGGAATATAAGTGGCCATGAAAGCAGATACAAGTACTGGAACTTGCATGAATTTGAAGGTAATGTCTTGGCGAGTGTAAATATTTTTGCTAACTGGAGGGGGTTCGGTTACTGCAGAGTTAGCAAAAAGGGCTTTGTGTTCAGGTGTGAGAAGATGATCTGCTATAAGCATGAGAAAACGAGCATAGTAACATGATACCCTACGATTTGTAGAATGATCACGTAAAGCAGAAGTTAGACGTCTCAAGAGAATGGGAAAAAGTAGTTTGCCAAAATTGATCCTTTGATTGAAAACAACCGCAAGACCAATATACTGCAGAGTGGAAGTGATGTTATGAAAATTGGATTTTGTGCAGTTGGCAAACACTTTGGAAAGTGTATCGAAGAAAATATCCCATTCAGACACCAAATTGGATTTAGAAAGTTTGGTTAAATTGATCACCCCCTGATAGTGAATAGCATGGAAAAAATTTGTGATATCATTTTCAGAGGGTAAATTACAGAAATTGTCTAGTGGAAAATTTAACGCACGATTGACGACTGTTTCATCAACTACATACTGTGTGTTTGCGACGGTGAATGAAAAAGATTTTGAATCATCGGCCATAGTAGAGGTTGTGCAAATCAGTCTAAGAAGATCGACATTTAAAATCACATTTGATTTTATAGCAGAGCTAACAATCGAATGGTCATTTAAAAATCTAATCCAAGGCTTAAATTTTTCAACATCACATTTTTCCGGATTAAAATAACCAACCTGATTATGCGCGACAATTTGGAAATTGAGAGCCATTTAAAATAATAATAAGACACACACTTTCAGAATTTTAAGAATAATATTAAGAAAATTCGAATTAATTAAATTAATTCAATAATTCGAATTAAATTAATTATAATCGAAAAATTTAGACAGGAATGTATCTCGTTAAAATCCTTAACTCACAAACACAGTTGAAAAACCCAAAAGACACAAATCAGAAATTAAAATTAAAATTTAAAAATAACCAAAATAAATAAATAAAATAAAAAACAGAAACTGATTTTGATTTGTTTTTGTTTTTTAACAAAAATCCAACAGCACCTCTGTATATATTTACTTGTATGTATATATCACAGAGTGATGAATTGGTATGCTGAGTAAGAACTCGAGCAAAGGAGAATCAAATGGCAGTTTAGTTTGATTTTGATCGAAGAGAGAGAAGAGAGAAAAGATAACTGTTGGAATTTGAAAAGAGAGAAACTGAATGAAAATAAAAACACACATAAACGATTAAGTAGTATAACTGGTATGACAATCCGGGATTGTCATACCGATTGTCATACCAGGTAAAAAGAAAGAAAACAAATAAAAGAATAAATACTAAAATTATAACTGGTATGACAATCTGATAGTCATACCGATTGTCATACCAGTATAATAATAAAAGGAAAATAATTATATATAAGGTTTATAACTGGCAAGACAATTGATAGTCATACCGATTGTCTTGCCAGTATAAAACTGTACTGAATAACATAATAAACAAAATTTTAAACTGAAATGACTTCAGCAAGACAATTTCAATTGTCTTGCCGATTGTCATATCAGCTTTAAACACAGAAACACACATATATAAATATGTACTGGAATAAAGACTTATATAACTTAGTAAAAATATCAGAAAATATTTACAAAATAGTAAAACTGAAATACAGACCTATAATATTTACAGAAACAAAGACAATATATCAGAATTTATTATTTTTATTCTAAAAATAGATTTCTATTGAATTTTAGCAAATAAAATTCATAGAAAAATATTTTTAGAGAAAATAAAATATTCTGAGATATTTTAAATTAACAAGTAGGGAAAATAAAAATAGATAAGATAATATAAATTACATAGAAATAAGCAAGAAATATGATAAAATGATAAAATAAATTTGCAAATGAATTTTTCATTTATGAAAAATTCATTTGTAAATTCATTCAAGAACAGATCCCAGATATTAACCAAATTAATCACTAAAACTATTCAACATGCCCAATTTACCAACTAATCTGGTAAATGTGGATTCGTCAAGTGGTTTAGTGAAAATATCTGCTATTTGTTCTTCTGTTGGAACAAAAAATAGTTCAACAGTACCATTCATGACGTGCTCTCTAATAAAATGATACCTGATGTCAATGTGCTTTATCCTCGAGTGCTGCACAGGGTTGTTGGTGATGGCTATTGCACTTGTATTGTCACATAAAATAGGAATTTTGTTCAATACAGAGCCATAGTCTCGTAGTTGGTTCCTAATCCACAAGATCTGAGCACAGCAGCTTCCAGCAGCAATATATTCAGCCTCGGCCGTTGAGTTGGAAACTGTTTGTTGTTTCTTGCTGTACCATGAGACTAGTCTGCTACCTAGGAATTGACAACTCCCTGAGGTGCTTTTCCTATCAACAACACTTCCCGCATAATCTGAATCTGTATATCCGACAAGGTTAAAACCAGATTCTTTAGGGTACCAAATACCTAGATTTGGTGTTCCCTTAAGATATCTTAAGATTCGTTTAACAGCAATGAGATGAATATCTCTAGGATCCGCTTGGAACCTTGCACATAAGCATGTAACATACATAATATCTGGTCTACTTGCAGTAAGATAGAGTAACGAGCCAATCATACCTCTGTAGCTTGTGACATCTACCTTAATGGAGTTTTCACATGGTCCAAGCTTGACAGCTGTAGTTGATGGAGTCCTTGCTGATGCAGAGTCCTCTAGATTGTACTTTTTGAGGAGTTCCTTGAGATACTTGGATTGACAAATAAATGTTCCATCTAACCTTTAATTTACTTGTAATCCAAGGAAGAACTTCAGCTCTCCCATCATGCTCATTTCAAACTTGCTGTGCATTAACTTAGCAAATCTCTTACAGAGATTATCATTAGTAGACCCAAATATTATATCATCCGCATAGACTTGGACTAATATAATATCATTCTTATATTTTTTAGAAAAGAGAGTTTTGTCTATGACACCTCTAACAAAGCTATTTTCAATAAGAAATTCAGAGAGAGTGTCATACCATTTTCTTGGAGACTGTTTGAGACCATAGATTGCCTTGAAAAGAAAGTAGATAAAATGCAAATGATCTGGATCTTCAAAGCCAGGAGGTTGCTCTACATACACCTCTTCATCCAGCTTCCCATTCAGAAAGGCACTCTTGACATCCATTTGATAAACTTTAAAGTTTGAAAATGCTGCGAATGCCAGAAATATCCTGATGGCCTCAAGTCTAGCCACTGGAGCATAGGTTTCATTATAATCAATGCCTTCAGCTTGAGAATACCCTTTAGCTACCAGTCTTGCCTTGTTTCTTGTAACCACACCATCTTCATCTAGTTTATTCCTGAATACCCACCTAGTACCAACAACTTTCTTGTGTACAGGCCTAGGTACCAGTTTCCAGACTTGTTGACTTTCAAACTGATTGAGTTCATCTTGCATAGCAATCACCCAATCTGGATCAGTCAGTGCTTCTTCAATTTTCTTAGGTTCCATCTCAGAAAGAAATCCTGAGAACAGACACTCATTTTGAGTAGCACGTCTAGTTCTGACTCCAACATCTGGATCACCAATAATCAACTCAAAAGGGTGAGCTTTATTCCAGACAGTCTATCTTGGAAGATTTGATCTTGATGATTCGCCTTGAAATTCATTATGATGTTGTGTCCTACTAGATGATCCTTCAGTATCTCCCCCTGAGTTGTTGCCATGTTGACTTGAAGATTCTCCGTCAGTAGCAGTGGTATCTTCATTGTTGCCAAAGTTTCCATCACTATTACCTTGAGTATCATCATGATTAACAGGTTCTTCACCAGTAACAACCTCAGGTTCTTGACCATGTTCTGATTCTGAATCTGACGTATCATCAAACTTCAGTTTCTCAGAAGGATCTTCAGTTTGGATACTAGGGAGTTTAGTGTCATCAAATGTAACATTGACACTTTCAGTTACTTTGTGTTGATCAATGATATACACTCTATATGATCTTCTTCCATATCCAACAAAAATACCCTCATATGCCTTTGCCTCGAACTTACCACGACGATCATCTCCATCCTTGAGCACGAAGCATCTGGCACCAAATACATGAAAGTATTTGATAGAAGGTTTCTGTTCATTCAAAATCTCATAAGGAGTTTTCATGAAGTCTTTGTTGATTATAGTTCGATTCTGAGTATAACATGCAGTATTGACAGCTTCAGCCCAAAAGTACATTGGAAGACCTGATTCACTTAACATCGTTCTTGCAGCTTCAATCAATGTATGATTCTTCCTTTCTACCACTCCATTTTGCTGAGGGGTTCTAGGAGCTGAAAATTGTCTGGTAATCCCTTTGTCTGTACAGAATCCATTGAGAAGTGCATTCTTGAATTCTGTCCCATTATCTGACCTTATTACTCTAACAGGGACGTTAGAATCTAACTCAATCATCTTGATATGATCAATCACAACTTGTGGTGTTTCATCTTTAGAGTGAAGAAATAAAACCCACGTATACTTGGAATAGTCATCAACTATCACAAGACAGTAACACTTCTTTGACATTGAAAGGATATTAACTGGACCAAATAAATCCATGTGCAATAATTGCAGAACACTAGTTATGGAAGATGTGTCAGTGCCTTTGTGACTTGCTTTCTTTGACTTTCCTTTCTGGAAAGCCTCACATAGTCCTTCTGGAGAGAATTCCAGCTGAGGCAGACCTCTTACCAATTCTCTTTTGACAAGAGAATTCATTGTTTTGAAATTGAGATGAGAAAGTCTCTTGTGCCATAGCCAACTCTCATCTGACGATGCCTTTGCATAGAAACAATTGACTTCAAGATTGCTTCCAGAGTTCATGTCAGCTACGAACAGATTTCCTTTCCGGATTCCCATTAAGGAGGGTTTTTCACTTTTCTTGTGCAGAATCTGACACTTCAGCTTGTCGAATAAAACATTGTAGCCGTTTTCACAGAACTGACTAATGCTAAGCAGATTGTGTTCAAGTCCTTGCACAACATATACATTTTCAATGATAACATTTCCAGCTAGCAAACAGCCATATCCCTCCGTTAAACCTTTGCTGTTATCTCCAAAGGTAACCACTGGGCCAGCTTTCTCAACCACATTTGATAGCAGGGCTCTATCTCCGGTCATATGTCTTGACGATCCGCTGTCAAGAATCCACACTACCGGTTGTACCTGTTTAATGCCCTGCAATACAAATGGATTAGACCTTCTTCGGAACCCAAGCTTGGCTGGGTCCGGCATACTTGTAAAATTGGCCTTTATCAGGCAAAACAACATTCTTAATTTTAATATTCTCAACGTTCTCAATGACTGAACATTTGACCTTGTGAACAGCCTTGACAAATTTCTGTTTAGGCTTAGGCACAAATGTCTCCTTTCTAGCTTTAGGAGGACTAGCAGTCTTAGACCTATCATGCTTTCTATTATTCACATGCTGACGAGGAGTAGTCTTATCATTAGAAACATGCTTACCATTAAAATAAGCAAACATCAGATTAAAAGCACAAGACATACAATCAGGAACACCACATGCTTTATGAGAAGGATTAACAATAGGCAACTTATGCATGGTAGACATGGCATTTGTGTTATCCAACTCATGTGTGTCTGAGTTAGTCTCAGTTGCTTTCACAACCTTGACTGGAACTTTTGACACACTTGACTTGGAGACAGCTTTCCCATTAGCATTATCTTCAGCACGGATTTCTTCTTGAATAATAAAAGAGGTCTCATCAAATGGTTCAGCAATTGATTCTTTATAGAGGGGTTCATCAACACCCTTAAGCACATGTGGTACTTCCCTGCCTTTAGCACAGACATGAGGAGGGGAGTTTATGCCTAATTTTCCAATAGCAGCATTATAATCATAACCTATACCAGATGTTTGATTAACAGCTTGCTTATTGTAAAACTCTTTGGACTTCGAACAAGAATTAAAGTAAGCTTTAACCTTAGCCTCAAGACCAGTGATCTTGTCTTTAAGAATAGTTTCAAGTTTTCTATAACAGTCAACTCTATTCTCTAGAAAAGACACTTGATCTTTTAATTTATCTTGATTAATGTGTACAAGTCTTAATTCATTGACCTCTTTCTCAAGGTCTTTGATTTGTTGATTTAATAATTCATTATCACGACGAGCACAATCTAAGGAACCTCCTAGATGATAAACTAATTCAGCATCAGTAAATTTTACCTCTTTTCTTGACGATGAGGTGCTTGCATCACTAGCCATGAGAGCAAGATTCCCAACTTCTTCATCTTCACTGTCAGTATCATCCCAGCTTCTTCCCTTTGCCAGGTAAGCCCTTTCAGATTTACTCTTCTGATTAGAATCGTAAGAGTTCTTCCTAGCTTGTTTTGGCTTCCTGCATTCTGTGGAAAAGTGTCCCAACTCATTACAGTTGAAGCATCGAATGGTGCTTCGATCAACCATCCCTGTTTTATACCCACTACTGCTGGTGTTAGAGGATGAAGATCCACCTTTCTGGAATCTGTTGTAGTTGGACTTGTACTTGAACTTGGGATTCCTTTTGAATCTGACATTTGAGAATCTCTTGACAATCAGGGCCATTGACTCATCCTCCAATTGCTCCAGTTCTTCCAAGGAATAATAATCATCTCCTGATTGATTTGTAGTAGGAGAATCAAATTCTGCTACTATCACATTATCTTCAACCTTGGAAGACTGTACCATTCTTTCTGACTATTGAGATTGTTGTTGATATTGTGGTTGTTGTTGTTGTTCATCAGCTACTAGAGCAGTAGACGTGCTGACCACTCTTCCTTTCCCGTAAACTTCCTTCTGCTGAATCTGCTCCAACTCGTAAGTCTTTAACACACCATAGAGCCTTTCCAAAGAAATCTCACTCAGATCTCTTGCTTCTCTTATGGCAGTGATTCTATGTTCGAGATGAGTTGGCAGTGTTAAAAGGAACTTTTTGTTGACCTCCCTGATGGAATAGTATTTACCATTAATGTTCAGGTTGTTGATCAATGCATTGTACCTCTCAAACACTTCAGTGATTCCTTCCCCTGGATTGGATTTAAAGTATTCATACTCAGAGGTTAGGATTTCTAGTTTGTTCTCCCTAACTTCCTCTGTGCCTTCATTAATAATCTCAATAGTTTCCCAGATATGTTTGGAATCTTTACAATTCATCACATGTCTATTCATCAGGGGATTAAGGGAATCTACTAAGATTAATTGAAGGCTAGCATCCAGGGAGGCTTCTTCTATTTCAGCAGGAGAGAAGTCCTCAGGATCCTTCACATAAGTTCTCGCTTTGGTGATCACCACATCATTTTCTATTATCTCTTGTTCAATAACCATAGGAATTTTTGGACCCTTCTTCAACACTTGCAAATATTTGGGATTAGCAACCTGTAAAAACAGTAGCATCTTCTTCTTCCACATAACATAATTTTCTTTATCGAAAAGTGGAATTTTAACGGTTCCAACTTTTTGTGTAGTCATTATGAATTTTTTGATTGAATAAAAAATTCAAGAAGTGAAAGAAACACAAAAGTCTAGGATCTAGATTTGTACGTTAATCAGAAGGCTCTGATACCAATTGTTAGGTCCCAATTTGTTTGTAGAAGGGGGGTTGAATGCAAACAATACCGTTTAATCGAATAAAATGCGGAATAAAATTGTGAAACAAAATTCAAGTTAAATAAAACTTTTATTAAACTTGAAAGGTGTTACAACTACGGTATCGGTTACAAGGGATTAATCTCAAATCAATTATTACAAATCTAGAATAAATTCGACATGAACTTTTTCTATTTTTGTAATTAAAAGATCAAATGCTAAATGCGATTTGAGATTAAGTTCTAGGGATTTTAATCCGCTAGATTGATACACAAGAACAAGATAAATATTTCTAGTTGATTGGATTTAACTTTACAATCTAGAAATTTAATCTTGAAGAAAAGCAGATGAAAAATAAAATGTTATGCTTTTGTTTTCTGCTCCTTTTTCTCTTGTGTGTTCTGTTTGATTGGATTCTGTAAGTGTTAATCAACAAAAGTCTTCTGCTGCTTTTATCAAACACCGAACTGAAAAATGTACTGGCATGACAATCTCTTTGGCCAGCAAGACTTTCGGTATGACAATATTTACAACTAGCAAGACAATCAAAATGAACTAGCAAGACTTTCGGTATGACTATTAATTGTCATACCGATTGTCATATTAGTTCAAATAAATTGTCTTGCTGAATTAATAACAGATTTTAATCTAAACAGAAATTCTAATAAGACAATTAATTGTATTGGCATGACTTTCGGTATGACTATCAATTGTCATACCGATTGTCATACTAGTTCAAATGAATTGTCTTGTTTTGAATTTAAGCAGATTTTAAACCAATTAAAATCTTGTAAATCCTCAATATTAATTCTAAATTAATTAATCAATTTAATTCAATTAATCAATAAATTAATCTTTGCAGATATAATTTATTTTCTTAATTAAATTATTTGACTTAATTAATTAATAGAGAATTAATACTAACCCTGAGCAGCATCCATTCTTCTGACAATCTTCTGAAAATCACTGAGACTTATGAATCAATTCCGCCACTTCAATGCTGACACTCGATGTACTGTCTGGTTCATGAGTGACTAACTTCCGTGACGTTTCTTCATGTCTTGACTTTGATACTCTGATTAAATCCTTGTAATAAATGATACCCTGACGAGATCTCTGTCACTTGATTAAATCCACGATCTTGATTTATATCACTGAGGCATGATCAAATTCTTGGACTTCTTCCAGTGAATCTTCAAGTCTGCAGGTTTCTTTATCCTTTGACAGATGTTACTTGGTGAGATCTCTCTGATGATAGATCCACTATTTACTTATTACATTCTTATTTGAGTTGAGTTAAATCCTCGAATAAATGATTAGGCTATGACATATGCCTTTCACCTGATATACCGAAGCACTCAACCTCTCGACGTTCTATCTTTCAATTCCTTACTTCTAATCCTAACCCTCTACCCATTCCCGTCAACCTAGGCTTGTGTCAGTGACCTATAATCCTGTACCTCTGATACCAAACCTGTGGCGCCCTCCAAACCCGGTTCAGAAGTTTGGGGTCCACACACACATACACATACCTTATTTATAACCTTCTTATAACAATAATAAAGATAACAATAATATGCAGTGACCCTATTTAGCAACTACCACGGATCGCAACAGGCTAAAGTATGCACACAAGCCACACATCTACTTATATTATATACCGTTCAAATCCCAATCATTCAAACTCAAACTGAGTATTAAACTTTATTACAAACTTTTACAGACTTTAATTATTCCAAAAGAAGCCTACTAGCTCAGCTTTCTCAACCTGAACCCCTAGCTCTCGCGCTGGACTGGGGATCCTCGTTACCAACTGGTTCCTTTTTAGCTGGAAAGAATATAAATAACATCGCACAAATGAGCTAACTAGCTCAGCAAGTCACAATGACAAAACTGAGAATAATGATCATCAATAAAACATGATTATGATATCAAGTGAACAATGGATTATGATTTAGAATTGGATATTATACTTTTAATTTAAAAACCAAGGTTAGGCTGCTGATCAGTCACGCACTAACCCCGAGCAAGGCACACAGCATTGCTCTAACTACTGGATCCAAGGCACACATTGGCCTAACTTGACCATTATATGGTCTGACCACGAATATGGTCCACAATTTTATAAAAACAATCTAATTCTAACATAATAACTGAATAAACAATAATAAACAATAACCAGAATCATTAACAACAATGACTGTTTAATAATGAAAGGGTTTCAATCCTTGTAAGGATCAATAAAGTAATTTCAAAGCTTGGATGCTGGGTAATGAAAGAATTGGATAACAAAGGAATCAATATTTCAGGGTTTCAAGGATTTGGTCTTTCAAAGCATAAGATATCATGGATTGAGTATATAAGTAATTCAGTTCAGCATTTGGTATTTTGTTTATATGTATTTGTGGAGTAGTATCGTAGATTCGTGGTTCGTGTTTGGGTATACAACAATCAATGGTATAGAAAGAATCAGGTTACGGCTCAAGATCAATAACTGGAATCAGGGTTTAGGTTCTGTGCTTCAAAGCACTTGCAATATCACAGGATTATCAAGTACCACAATATCTTGAGAAAGTTCAGAACACTTGCCTGGTACTAACTTACTATTCTGCTCTCGCTTCCAATCACAATCGTCTTATTCCTCAACTACCTATTTTCCTTTCCTACGCCTTACCTCTTCTGCTCATATATCATAAACATCTATCAATAATCGACTCATAGAGTTCTATTCAACACATACTTCTATCTACCCTTCGTTTTACCCAAATCCGATTAACGGATTGAAAGTTATGTAATAATCAAGTAAACACCAAATATATAGACTGATAGTTAATTAACAAGTCACATATAGCACATAATACATCACGTACTCAATGATATATTATTTATAAAGAAGTCTCGGGTCATAAATAGGCTTTCAGGTATTTAAAATTATTTTTAAAACATTTTTCGGAATTAAAACGGGTCGTTGGATCAATTTCGGGTTAATAAACAGGGTTTGGTTGCCCAATTCTGGCTCCGAAACAATTTTATACTAATTATCGAGCCTTGGAAATAATTTAGAATAATATTTTAAAGCTCGAAATTATTTTTCAGAATTTTTAAATCATTTTTAAGTAATTATATCTAATTAAATAATTAATTAAAATCAATTAATAATTAATTAAATCAATTAATCAATTAATTTCCAAATTAATTGACCAATTAATCGATTAAAAATTAACTGAAATTAATTAACTAATTAATTCAGATTTATTCCTGAATTAAAAATAATTTTCGGAATTAAAATACTAATTTTTAGAATTTTCAGAAATTAAAAACGAATTTTTATAATAAAAATAAATAAGAAATATGATTTTTAAACATTTTTAAAACAGAAATCCAATTTTTGCAAAGTCTGGAAACCTGGGGGACCAAACTTCATCGTTTTCAAAAGTACAGGGACCAAACTGCAATTTTGCAGTTCCAGTCGCCGGAAAAGTCGGGGGTGGCCGGAGAATTCACCTCCGGCATCCTCCCACCACCATCACCTCCAGAATTAAACTACACAACACCAGGAACCTATATCTGCAATCAAAATTCATCAATAACCCCAGAATTGGCCGGAATTTGATCAAGAAACTCGCCGATTTCCGGCGGGTTCGACGTAAACTTCAAAACACAACTCCCTTCTCTACAGACCTCGTTGATTCATGAAACTTGTACGACTAGATTGCAAATTTCACAGAGAATACAATACACTATACCACAACATCAATCTATTTCAGAATAAGAAACCCCCAAATTTCAATTAAGAACATTCATACGGGTTATAAACCCTAATTTTAAAATTCGAAAATCAAACTCAAATTTGAACATGTTATTGAACTCCAAATCAGACGTATAATATATCAAAATCATCAGGAAAACAAGCTCTACAACATGCAGTCATCAAATCATACAAACAATCATCCGAACAAAAATTCATATTTTTAATAAATTTAATTCGAAAATAAATAAATTTCCAGAAAATAAACCTTTGATTCTGCAGTGAAACAAAGCTCAGAATCTGATAGAACACTTCAAATCCTTCATTTTGGTTACTCAAGCTTTCAAAACAGAGATCGGTAACGCCTTCGTTTTGCTGTTTGATTCTTAGAACAGTTTTTTGTAATTAGGGTTTTTCTCTGAAAATTATAATAATTAACTATCTGCAAATGATTTTGATACGAAATAAAATACGGAAAAAGGCTATTTATAATTACGGAAAATTAGTATCCCGTTGGATCATTCCGGATATAAAATGGTATATTTATTTATAAAAACTGATCCAAACGGTATCGGTTTTCGGGTTCCAAAAACGTAACAACGGATGACGTCGATTGGTTCCCGTTTTTATAAAATAGATTTTAAATACTCGGAAAAAGATTTTATAAATTTCATATGATCCTTATAATTCCATAAATCAACATAAAAATAATTAGGAAGATATGACAATTATCTATATTTTATTTTGGACATATAAAAATTAAAATACTCAATTAATATTATTTTTTGAATATCCAAGTACAGATAACATTTAACAATTAACTCACAGAATAGATACTGAACACACATAATAATTATTTAATAGCAAAATAATTACACGATATATCCCGAATATTAAATCCTTCCCCCCTTAAAAGGATTCTGTCCTCAGAATCTCCTAAGAAAACAAATGAGGGTACTTTTCTCTCATATCACTTTCTAACTCCCAGGTTGACTCTTCAACCTTTGGGTTTCTCCACAATATTCTTACTAACTTTACCACTTTATTTCTCAATACTTTCTCTCTCTCCTCTAGAATCTCTATCGGACTCTCTACATATGACAAATCTGCCTGAAGCTCTATTGGCTCATATTCTATTACATGCCTGGAGTCTGGATTATATTTCTTGAGCATCGATACGTGAAAAACATTGTGAATGTGCTCCATGTGCGTGGGTAACGCCAACTCATAAGCTACTTTGCCAACGCGCTTTAAAATCTCAAAAGGTCCGATATATCTTGGGCTTAGCTTTCCTTTCTTTCCAAACCTTGTTAGTCCTTTCCATGGTGATACTTTCAGTAATACCAAGCTTCCTTCTTCAAATTCCATGTCTTTCCTTGACTGATTTGCATATTTCCTCTGACGATCTTGTGCGGCTATCAATCTCTTCTGGATAATTTCAATAATTTCCTTTGTCTGCTGTACCAGTTCAGGTCCAAGTATCTTGCGTTCTCCTACTTCATCCCAATATATTGGAGATCTACATTTGCATCCATAAAGGGCTTCATAGGGTGGCATCCCAATGATGGTATGATAACTGTTGTTGTAAGCAAACTCTACCAGAGGTAAATGTTCGTCCCAACTTCCTTTGAAATCAATAGCACAAACACGTAACATGTCCTCGATTGTCTGGATCGTTCTTTCACTTTGGCCATCCGTCTGGGGGTGATAGGCCGTACTCATATTCAGTCTTGTTCCCAAACATTCTTGAAAACTCTTCCAAAATCTTGAATTAAACCTTGGATCTCGATCAGATACAATAGACACAGGAACTCCATGATGAACTACAATTTCCTTCAGGTACATATGGACCAACTTGTCGAGCGAAAATCTTTCATTTATAGGCAGAAAATGAGCTGACTTGGTAAGTCTATCCACTATAAGCCAAATGGCATCATGATTAGCCCTTGTCCTTGGTAATCCAACTATGAAATTCATGGCAATATGTTCCCATTTCCACTCTGGAATCTCCAATGGCTGTAACAATCCACTTGGTCTCTGATGCTCTGCTTTAACTCTCTGATAGGTATAACATTTGCTAATCCATTCCGCGATTTCCCTCTTCATGTCTGGCCACCAATAATTCTTCTTTAAATCTTTGTACATTTTGGTACTCCCTGGATGGATGGAATACCTTGAATTATGTGCCTCCTGTAAAATTTCATTTTTCAGCTCCGTCACTGGTGGAATCCAAATTCTAGATGAAAACCTCAGAATACCTTGATCATCCTTTTGCGTGCATAACTCTTCACCTACCAAACAATTTATATCTTGATCCATTACATCTTCCTGACATTTCTTTATTTTCTCAAATAATTCTGGTTGGAAAGTCATACTGTATACTTTCGCTTCCTCAGGCTTGCAAACTTTAATCTCCAATTCCAATTTCTGAAATTCCTTATATATGTCTTCAGGTACTCATAACACATTCAACCTTTCCTTCCGACTCAATGCGTCTGCTACCACGTTTGCTTTACCGGGATGATAATTAATCGAGTAATCATAGTCTTTGATCAACTCTAACCATCTCCTTTGTCTCATATTAAGTTCCTTCTGTGTGAATATGTACTTTAAGCTTTTGTGATCCGTGAAAATCTCGCACTTTTCTCCATACAAATAATGTCTCCAAATCTTCAAAGCGAAAACTATGGCTGCTAGCTCCAAATCATGAGTAGGATACTTCTGTTCGTGTGGTTTCAATTACCTTGACGCATACGCAATCACCTTTTCGTGTTGCATTAGAACACATCCTAATCCTTTGTGAGAAGCATCACTATAAATTACTAAATTCCCTTGATCATCTGGAAGTGACAAAACAGGTGCCGTGATCAATCGTCGCTTCAACTCCTGAAAACTTTCCTCGCATTTGTCGTTCCATATAAACTTCTCATTTTTTCGTGTAAGCTTTGTTAATGGTGTGGCAATCCTAGAGAAATTTTGAACAAATCGACGATAATATCCCACCAATCCTAAGAAACTTCTTACCTCGGTGGGTGTTTTCGGTCTCTCCCAATTCGTAATTGCCTCGATATTTGCCGGGTCCACTTTGATCCCTTTATTACTAACTATGTGCCCTAAGAACTGAACTTCCTGTAGCCAAAACTTACACTTCGAGAATTTAGCATATAACTTCTTTTTCCTTAAAATCTCCAAAGCCGTTCTCACATGTTTCGCATGATCCTCTTCCGTCTTTGAATAGATTAAAATATCATCTATAAACACAATAACAAACTTATCCAAATACTCCTTGAAAATTCTGTTCATCAGGTCCATAAACGCTGCCGGGGCATTGGTTAATCCAAAAGACATCACTAAAAACTCGTAATGTCCATACCTTGTTCTGAAAGCTGTCTTTGGTATATCTTCTGGATTGATCTTTAGTTGATGATATCCTGATCTTAAATCAATTTTGGAGAAATACTTGGCTCCCTTCAACTGGTCGAATAGATCGTCAATTCTGGGTAACGGATACTTGTTCTTGATTGTTAGCTTGTTGAGCTCCCTATAGTCAATACACAGTCTCATGCTTCCATCTTTCTTCTTGACAAATAATAGCGGGGCTCCCCACGGGGATACACTGGGTCTGATTACTCCTTTCTCTAACAGCTCTTGCAATTGCTTCGCTAGCTCTCTCATCTCAACAGGCGCCATTCTGTACGGGGCCTTGGATACTGGTTCTGTTCCAGGTGCTAAGTCGATCGCAAATTCAATTTCTCTATCTAGAGGAAGTCCTGGTAACTCGTCGGGAAATACGTCTGGAAATTCATTCACAACTGGAATATCTTCAAGTTTTATTGGTTCTTGACTTCTGTCAATCACATATGCCATGAAATGCTCACATCCTTGTCGTAGTAACTTCTTGGCTTGAATCATCGTTAAAAACTTCTTTACTTGTTTTTGACCCTTGAACGTTATTATCCTTTCGTCAGGCGTCTTCACCATTACCTTCTTATTTCGACAATCTATCTGGGCATCGTGCTTAGATAACCAATCCATCCCTAATATAACGTCAAATTCTCCTAACTTAAATGGTATCAAATCTACACAAAACTTACTACCAGAAATCTCAATCTCACAATTCCCACAAACTTGATTAACAGATACACGTTCTTGATTTGCTAATTCCACATTCATTATTTCATTTAAACACTCAACTGGACAATTTAACTTACTAACAAAATCTTGTGAAACAAATGATCAAGTTGCTCCCGAATCTATTAACACTTTGGCACATAAAGAATTCACATTAAGCGTACCTGCCACGACATCCGTATCTTGGATCGCATCCTTCACCGACATGTCAAAAACTCTAGCCCTTGGAGTCTCATTCACTGCTGGGGTAGATCCCATATTCCTTAATAAATTACTGACTGGGGCTGATGTCTTGCATTCCCTGGCCATATGTCCTGGTTTTCCACATTTAAAGCACGTAAATCCAATGGCTGGAACCTTTACTGCTGGATTCCGGATAGGCTGATCCTTACTTGCTGGTTCTCTTGCTGGCTGATTTCGGCACTCCCTCGAATAGTGCCCTTTCTGGTTGCATTTAAAACATACCACATTCAACTTATTACAAACTCCTCCATGCTTCTTTCCACATACTTGATAATCTGGAAAAGTTAGTCTCAACTGATTTGGCTGATTTGTATTAACTGGACGGTTGCTCTGGCCTCCGTCTCCTGCATTCTATTTTCTGAAATTAAAATTTCTCCCTGGCTGAAACTTGCCCTTCTTAAAATTTGGAAACTTCCCTGGTTGTGACTGACCCTCACTTCCCTCAACCTTCCTTTTCTTGCTTTCTTTCTCCTTCTGGAACATCTCACTCTCTGTCTCTGCAATCATAGCCTTTTGTACTACTCCTGCATAGGTATCCAATTTAAAAATGGCTACCTTCCCTCTGATCCAGGGTTTCAAACCTTGCTGGAATCTTTTAGCCTTCTTTCTGTCAGTATCCACATACGACGGTACATACCTTGACAATTCCTCAAATTTACCCTCATAATCTGTTACCGACATGTTCCCTTGCTTTAATTCTAAAAACTTCAGCTCTATTTGATCCTGAACAAACTGAGGAAAATACTTTTCTAAAAACAATTCCTTAAACCTTTCCCAAGTAATAACATCTGTACCTTCCAATGTCTTCACCATCTCCCACCAATAGGTGGCTTCATTCTTCAGATAGTAACTTGCAAACTCAACCTTCTGTTCCTCCTTTACTTTCACTAAGGTAAATGCCTTCTCTATTTCCTTTAACCACACATTTGCTTCAATTGGCTCTAAGGAACCCTTGAATTCTGGTGGGTTTACTGCCTGAAAAGTTTTGAAAGTTACCTGGGGGTTGGTCTGCCTTTGTTGTTGTTGTGCCAGGTGAACTGTTTGTTGGGCCAAGATTTGAAGAATCTGGGCTATTGCTGGGTCTATGGGTCCTGGGTTCACATTTGGGTTTGTATCATCTTGGTTGTTATTGTTGTTGGTTCCTTCATTCTGGGTGTTGGTGCAGATATTTCTTCTGGGAGGCATTTTCTGTAAAGAATCAAACAACTTATTCAGCTTTTGAATCAAATCGTTGTATAAAAGAAAAGTTCTGTAAAACAGAGGTATCTCTTTTTGAAAACAGTTGTAACTAAGTAAATTGCATGCTTCTTTACAGAATATAAACAGTCATGGAAAACAGGGTACATGGTATCACAGGGGTATAACTGGTGCAATAGATAAGGTAAGGTAAAACAGGTGTAATAAAATAAATGATAGTGCTGGAAAGGAAAAAAGGTACTGATATATATAGATCAAAAGTTTTAGGTAGTACAAGGGTAAAGACGCTTCGTAAGTAAAAGCAAAAGGGTACAACAACCTACTCACTAGTCATCATAGCTAGTCTATAAAGACAACTCAAAAGTCTACTGATACACACTATACACTACTGTACATACTACATAACCATAACAACACTGCTCAGCATCTCCATCTCTAAATCTCTAGCTCATGGCAAATCTGGACCTCCAATCTCCTCAAGCTCCTCTAGAACCCACATAGCCCACTCCACTAAGAAATCAGGAGTGATGTCCTCATGTGTAGCCTCAGCAATCCTCACAGCAGCTGCTCTACGAAACGCCTGGAGCCTCTCCCTAAGTCGCCTCTCACCACTCCCCATCTCTCTGGTACGCATGATATGCAATAACTCCTGGATCTGACCCTGTAGGAATCGCTGCTCCATAAGGCAAGCCTCAAACTGATGATATGGGACAGGATAGAAAGAGAACTGGAAAGGTACTCTTGTGACTGAATGACTAGTAAAGCCTGAATCAGCAGGTGGGGGTCCTCTAACAGGTGGCCTCATGCCTGGAGGTGGAATAGCCTGCAATGGTACGGGCTGCAATACAGGTGGAGGTAGTATAGCCAACACTGGTGGAATAACAGGATGTGGATCCGAAGACGACACTCCAACTGAAGGCTCTGAGTGATCAGCTGATACGGGAATAAAAGAGTCGGCCATCGCTGCTATCTGAAATCATATCGCAATATCAGAATCTCAACTCATAACGCAAATTACACTAATACCTGATATACCGAAGCACTCAACCTCTCGACGTTCTATCTTTCTATTCCTTACTTCTAATCCTAACCCTCTACCCATTCCCGTCAACCTAGGCTTGTGTCAGTGACTTATAATCCTGTAGCTCTGATACCAAACCTGTGCCGCCCTCCAAACCCGGGTCAGAAGTTTGGGGTCCACACACACATACACATACCTTATTTATAACCTGCTTATAACAATACTAAAGATAACAATAATATGTAGTGGCCCTATTTACCAACTACCACAGATCGTAACAGGCTAAAGTATGCACACAAGCCACACATCTACTTATATTACATTCCGTTTAAATCCCAATCATTCAAACTCAAACTGAGTATTAAACTTTATTACAAACTTTTACAGACTTTAATTATTCCAAAAGAAGCCTACTAGCTCAGCTTTCTCAACCTGAACCCCTAGCTCTCGCGCTGGACTGGGGATCCTCGTTACCAACTGGTTCCTTTTTAGCTGGAAAAAATATAAATAACATCGCACAAATGAGCTAACTAGCTCAGCAAGTCACAATGACAAAACTGAGAATAATGATCATCAATAAAACATGATTATGATATCAAGTGAACAATGGATTATGATTTAGAATTGGATATTATACTTTTAATTTAAAAACCAAGGTTAGGCTGCTGATCAGTCACGCACTAACCCCGAGCAAGGCACACAACATTGCTCTAACTACTGGATCCAAGGCACACATTGGCCTAACTTGACCATTATATGGTCTGACCACGAATCTGGTCCACAATTTTATAAAAACAGTCCAATTCTAACATAATAACTGAATAAGCAATAATAAACAATAACCAGAATCATTAAGAATAATGAGTGTTTAACAATGAAAGGGTTTCAATCCTTGTAAGGATCAATAAAGTAATTTCAAAGCTTGGATGCTGGGTAATGAAAGAATTGGATAACAAAGGAATCAATGTTTCAGGGTTTCAAGGATTTGGTCTTTCAAAGCATAAGATATCATGGATTGAGTATATAAGTAATTCAGTTCAGCGTTTGGTATTTTGTTTGTATGTATTTGTGGAGTAGTATCGTAGATTCGTGGTTCGTGTTTGGGTATACAACAATCAATGGTCTAGAAAGAATCAGGTTACGACTCAAGATCAATAACTGGAATCAGGGTTTAGGTTTCTGTGCTTCAAAGCACTTGCAATATCACATGATTATCAAGTACCACAATATCTCGAGAAAGTTCAGAACACTTGCCTGGTACTAATTTACTATTCTGCTCTCGTTTCCAATCACAATCATCTTATTCCTCAACTACCTATTTTCCTTTCCTACGCCTTGCCTCTTCTGCTCACATATCATAAACATCTATCAATAATCGACTCATAGAGTTCTATTCAACACATACTTCTATCTACCCTTTGTTTTACCCAAATCCGATTAACGGATTGAAAGTTATGTAATAATCAAGTAAACACCGAATATATAGACTGATAGTTAATTAACAAGTCACATATAACACATAATACATCACGTACTCAATGATATATTATTTATAAAACAGTCTCGGGTCATAAATAGGCTTTCGGGTATTTAAAATTATTTTTAAAACATTTTTCGGAATTAAAACGGGTCGTTGGATCAATTTCGGGTTAATAAACAGGGTTCGGTTGCCCAATTATGGCTCCGAAACAATTTTATACTAATTATCGAGCCTTGGAAATAATTTAGAATAATATTTTAAAGCTCGAAATTATTTTTCGGAATTTTTAAATCATTTTTAAGTAATTATATCTAATTAAATAATTAACTAAAATCAATTAATAATTAATTAAATCAATTAATCAATTAATTTCCAAATTAATTGACCAATTAATCGATTAAAAATTAACTGAAATTAATTAACTAATTAATTCAGATTTATTTCTGAATTAAAAATAATTTTCGGAATTAAAATACTAATTTTTAGAATTTTCAGAAATTAAAAACGAATTTTTATAATAAAAATAAATAAGAAATATGATTTTTAAACATTTTTAAAACAGAAATCCAATTTTTGCAAAGTCTGGAAACCTGGGGGACCAAACTTCATCGTTTTCAAAAGTACAGGGACCAAACTGCAATTTTGCAGTTCCAGTCGCCGGAAAAGTCGGGGGTGGCCGGAGAATTCACCTCCGGCATCCTCCCACCACCATCACCTCCAGAATTAAACTACATAACACCAGGAACCTATATCTGCAATCAAAATTCATCAATAACCCCAGAATTGGCCGGAATTTGATCAAGAAACTCGCCGGTTTCCGGCGGGTTCGACGTAAACTTCAAAACACAACTCCCTTCTCTACAGACCTCGTTGATTCATGAAACTTGTACGACTAGATTGCAAATTTCACAGAGAATACAATACACTATACCACAACATCAATCTATTTCAGAATAAGAAACCCCCAAATTTCAATTAAGAACATTCATACGGGTTATAAACCCTAATTTTAAAATTCGAAAATCAAACTCAAATTTGAACATGTTATTAAACTCCAAATCAGACGTATAATATATCAAAATCATCAGGAAAACAAGCTCTACAACATGCATTCATCAAATCATACAAACAATCATCCGAACAAAAATTCATATTTTTAATAAATTTAATTCGAAAATAAATAAATTTCCAGAAAATAAACCTTTGATTCTGCAGTGAAACAAAGCTCAGAATCTGATAGAACACTTCAAATCCTTCATTTTGGTTACTCAAGGTTTCAAAACAGAGATCGGTAACGCCTTCGTTTTGCTGTTTGATTCTTAGAACAATTTTTTTGTAATTAGGTTTTTTCTCTAAAAATTATAGAATTAACTATCTGTAAATTATTTTGATACGAAATAAAATACGGAAAAAGGCTATTTATAATTACGGAAAATTAGTATCCCGTTGGATCATTCCGGATATAAAACGGTACGTTTATTTATAAAAACTGATCCAAACGGTATCAGTTTTCGGGATAATTATCCAAATCAGTACAATTTGTACTGCGGTCTTGGTCTCAGCGCCTGGTTACACGTACTACGAAGTGATAATTGGGATATTTTAATAAAAAGCTCCCGTTTATCAAAAATACGGGTTTTATTGATTTACCGAAACAAATATTGTATCGAAAATGTTGCGCCGGGACCCGCGCAGAACAAACCGTACGCCGGATCGAAAAAGTCGAAACATGGAATATGCTCGGAATATTACAATTAGGTTAGGAAGGAGTTCTCGGAAGAGTTTCTGGTTCCAAAAACGTAACAACGGATGACGTCGATTGGTTCCCGTTTTTATAAAATAGATTTTAAATACTCGAAAAAAGATTTTATAAATTTCATATGATCCTTATAAATCCATAAATCAACATAAAAATAATTAGGAAGATATGACAATTATCTATGTTTTATTTTGGACATATAAAAATTAAAATACTCAATTAATATTATTTTTTGAATATCCAAGTACAGATAACATTTAACAATTAACTCACAGAATAGATACTGAACACACATAATAATTATTTAATAGCAAAATAATTACACGATATCCCGGATATTACACTCGGTACGATCCTCTCCTGAATTATTCCTCCTCTTCGGTGCCATTATTCTGATAAGAAACAAGCAACATATTTAATAATATGTCAAGCATTGTGTCAAATATGTAGCAATTCTTTAGCATATCAAAATTCTCAAGCATTATCTCTTCTCAAAATATCATAAACTTGCTACCATATTAACACAAGCGACATGATTATCACATAATCCTGCTTATTATCTCGAGAATAATAACACAAAGAAAATTGACGAAAATTATCCAAACCTTTTAAACCCTTGCTCAAAATCTCAAATAAACCAACAAACAGTGGATATGATTGCAACACAACCTTCCAGCCTTTTTTTTAATACTTCTTACCATCCTCAAACCAACAAAATAGCAAAACAATGGCATAAAAGCCAATAGCTAAACACAAAACAGGGAACCAGAACAACTTAACTATAACCCAACCCAATAACCTAAATTTTACCCTATAAGAGCTAAACTACACGCGCTTATCTTATGTGATCTTCCTATGACTCACTTATAACAATCCTAAGTCTGTTTCAGTGACCATAACTTGTAGTTCTGATACCAACCTGTGACGCCCTCCAAACCCGGGGTCTAGATCTGGGGGGTCATTAGCCATTAAACTATAATAAAATAATCACAGCGGAATAATATAATAAATATGACCCCTTGCATGCACTGGATCGATCACAGGTTATAGTATGGAACATGCACTAATACAAACCAACTGTTATTATAACCCATAAGTCTAATTAGTTTTATAGATTATTCCAATTTTTATTACAAACCTCTAGACTATTCAAGCGTCCCAAAACAGCCTACCTGGAAAACACACCAAACTATCTACAAGCACTTGACTTCTGATCAAACCTGGAACTCAAGCCTTCTCTGGCTTAGCTGAAAGATTAGATTAATAAACAAGTATGAGCGAAGAGATGCTCAGCAAGTGATATGAAGTTTGTAAGTGAACAACAATAACAATATCTGAGTAAAAGTGAAAGCTGATATAAACTTTAAAGTTTAAGCGACATTTTAATCAAACACAATTATGCACAATGCTGTTCCTGATGATCAGTCACGAAAGAGCACTGGTATCCCGCAGCCATACCGTAAATATAGGTATCGATATCCCGCAGCCGTATCGTACCTATTGGATATCCATAAAAAGGCATATACTTGCCTAGCAAGATATTACCCTTTCGTATAATAGCTTACGCTGGACCGGTGCCTCGGCCTCTTACGCTAACCAATAACCAATTCACAAAATCTATTTTGATTAAAGGAGTCGGATCAATGACATCCTTATCTATTCAACTCCCCATGTCACATGGTCCGGAGTTATCTCAACAACTGATGGCGAAATAACCAGAACAATTAGTTATTCGCTAATCTCAATTCAAAGTTTCACTTGTATAGAGTATATCTGGATAGTATAGTTATTCACTATCTATCGAATAAAAAGATTGGTTCTAGCAGAATGATTGCTAGATTAAAAGAATGTCAATAAACATAGGAGTATTGATATTCAATGCGCTATCAGAGTATTTGTAAACAGTTCTTATATTTTGAATATGTAAACAATAAGCTATTCTGAACTTAGAATATGGGAAAATACTTGGTTGGTATGCTCAATAACTTTTCACTAGAACCCTGGCTTATAACTGCTGGCTACCAACTCCGTCTAGTACTTGACTGAACTCCTTGCTACTCGATTCTATAAACAAAAGGATTATCTTAACTGACAGAACCAAACTCAATCGACGTAATTATACGTCTTAACATCTACCCAATCGTTTATAACTAAGAATTACATTTTAAAACTGTAAACAAATAGCATGCATATCACAGAGCACGTAATTATATCATTCATATATCATGTAACCACATATTTTATGTAACATATAAGTCAGATCGTAAAAAGGTATGTTTCAGTACGTTCAGAATTAAAATCAAGTCAATAATAATGTTTACCGATCAGATACTGACTCAAAAGGACTAACAAATCAAATATCATTGCAATACAAAAGAAATTAGGACTTAAAAGTATTTTTATTGGAAGCATAATATTTTTCTGAGTCTATACGCGTTCGTTTCGTATTAAACGGACGAACAGTTTATTTATTACGAATAAAATAAGAAATAAATAGAACTAAATCAATTAATAATAATATTAATTGATTTTTAAATACAAAAATATAATTTTTAAAAGCTTAAAAATAATTTTTAGGAATTATTTGAATTAATTATAAATAATTTATATTTTATTTAACTATTTATAAATAAAATTAATTGATTAAATAAATTAATCAATTAAATAAACTCATAAATAATTAAATAAAATAAATTATAAATATTTAAATCAAATCAAGTTTTTTTGAAAATATAAAAGAAAATAATTTTTAGGATTTAAAATAAATAATTAAATGATTTTTAAAATTTAAAATAATAAATAAATAATTTTGAAATTAAAAGAAATGAATTTTAGAAAATAAAATGAATTTTGATTTAAAAAAAAAAGAAAACAAAAATACAAAAATAGGTTTTGTATCCCTGTCTTCTCCTCTACTGAATCAAAGGGCGGGGAAACGGGGAGGAGCTCGACCGGAGTTCGCAAGGAAGACGACCGGAGGCTCGCCGATTTCTGGAAATTTCAGATTCCGGCCGAGTCCCGGTGAACTTCCGGCGACTCAACGGTCCCTAATAACATATTGTTTTTCATGGTTTTTGACCTTAAACTCATCCTTATCACTCCAGGAATACAACTCCATCGCCACCACCTTCATTCGATCCCGGGAAACCATTCCCCGACCAAAAATCGGTTGAATTCCGGCGACCACAAACCAAAATCCCAACTCCTTCAAAACTAAACCAAAATCGATGATTTTGGTATCAAAACGACACTAAATTCGCACCCAAACTATTCATAATCTTACAAACATTAGAAAATCAATAACAAATCCAGAAATCGAAAACAAAAAACGTAAAAACCTAAGAACTCGTCTATATTATTTCGGGACTAAAACAATTCAACCAAATACATAATTCAATCCTAAATATCATTCTAAAGCTACCGGTAACATCAAAATCAACCGAAAATCATCACCAATCAAAAATGAAATTCTAGAACATGAACCCATAATCGATTTTTATAAATGCTGTACCTCAATTCGTGATGTTGATATCAACAAGAAGGGCTTGAAACAAGGATTATTTTGGTTACAAGGGCATCAAAAACGGATCTCTGTGGTTCCCAAAATCATTGATTCTTGGTGATGAACATAATTATACCCCCAAATTTGTTCTTGAATAAATCTATTATTCTGAATTTTTATAAAATAAAAATGAATAAAATAATCTGCTCAGCTATTTATATTAGTGTAAAAATTAATACCCTAAAATAAATTAAGGTGTTTTTATCCCCTAATTATAATAATTACGGCCCCAAAATAATAATTACGGGGAATAATTTTAAAAATGATAAAAATACAAAATTAATGTCAAAATTCCCCGAAAATTGCGAATAATTCGAAAATACAAAAATAAAGGGTATTTGAAATATGAATAATTTTATAAAAATAAAAACACAGATTTTGTGGGGTTTGACGTCCCGATGGGGTCCCGGTCCACTGATTTTTGAAACCCAGAAACGATCCCTAAATTACCAAAAAAACCTGAAAACACCTAGAATACATTCGAACGCGCATAAATTAAAATAAAATGAGTATCTTAATAAAGACGTAAATAAATACGCGTCCCGATTGCAGATAGATTCATATAATTGCAGTTTTAACACATATTATTCAATCGAAAAATTTTCTGGTCCGCACGGAAACACACATAACATCTATAACATCTAATAACATTACAATAATCACTTTAAATTTATAAAACACATAATATTTATTTATTTAATACAAAATATTCACGTAATTTTCCCGGATATTACACACGAGAAATCTAAGAAAGACTTATCAATAACTCTATCGAGAAGTCAAAATAACTTATCGAAATGTCCACTCGAGAAGTCCAAAACTGACTTATCGAGAACTATTTTGAGAAGTCTCAAAATGACTTATCGATAAGTCATTTATACTTATCGAGAACTCAGTCTCTTACCTTTACTGCTTTTCAGGTCTGTCTCTTATTAACTTTAAATATTGAAGAAATGATTTAATCAAAGAGACAGTTTACTTAGAATTTTGAAAAATTCTAAGTTATCAAAAGTAAAATAAAAAATAAATATGCAGAGAAATATGAAATATTTATAATTCATATTCCAGTTAATTTCCAAATAATCAAATGAATTTTGATTTATCAGAAATTAATCAGCTGCAAAACATTAGCTGAGTTCTTGCCTTTAGGATGAAGAATTTAACATACCAATTTCACCTACAAGTCAAGTGAAAGTAGCTTCATCCAAAGGTTTAGTAAAAATATCAGCTAATTATTTTTCTGTTGGAACAAAAATTAGCTCAATGGTACCATTTGCAGCATGTTCTCTAATAAAATCGCACCTTACATCTATGTGCTTTATCATAAAATGATTTACTGGATTAGCAATAATAGATATGGCACTAGTATCGTCACACATAATTGGAATTTTGTGTAACAATAGGCCATAATCCATTAGCTGATTTCTAATCCAAAGCACTTGAGCACAACAACTTCCAGCAGCTATGTATTCAGCCTCAGCTGTGGAAGTTAATACAGATTGTTATTTCTTGCTATACCAGGATAGAAGTCTTTGTCCAAGAAATTGACAGCTTTCACTAGTGCTCCTTCTGTCAACCCCGCATCCAACAAAATCTGCATATGTGTATCCAATAACTTTAAACCTATTCCCTTAGGATACCATAACCCCAAGTTTGGAGTCCCCTTCAAATATCTGAAAATTCTCTTTACATCCATCAAATTTGATTCTTTTGGATTAGCTTAAAATCTTGCACACAGACATGTTACAAACATAATATCTGGTCTACTAGCAGTAAAATATAACAAAGATCCAATCATTCCTCTATAACCTGAAATGTCTACACTTTTTCCTTTCTTATCTTCATCCAACTTTGTAGCTGTAGACATAGGTGTTGATGCAGATGAACAATCAACCATACCAAACTTCTTCAATTGATCTTTAACTTACTTGGTTTGGCCGATGAAGATTTCATCACTTCTTTGACTAACTTGAAGTCCAAGAAAGTAACTTAACTCTCCCATCATACTCATTTCATATTCACTCTGCATGAGTTTTGAGAATCTTTGATATAGCTTTTCATTAGTTGAGCCAAAAATGATATCATCCACATAGATTTGAACTAGGATCATATCACCACCATGTTGCTTGTAGAAGAGAGTCTTATCAATAGTTCCTCTAGTGAATCCATGTTTAATCAAAAATTCTGACAGTGTGTCATACCATGCTCTAGGTGCATGCTTTAGTCCATGGAGAGCCTTAGAAGTTGGTAGACAAAATCTGGAAATTCAGGATCCTCAAAGCCAGGTGGTTGTTGTACATAAACTTCTTCTTCAAACTCACCATTTAGGAATACACTCTTTATATCCATTTGATACTCTTTAAACTTAGAATATGCAGCAAATGCAAGAAAGATTCTTATTGCTTCAAGTCTTACAACTGGAGCAAAAGTTTTATCATAATCAATTCCTTCTTCTTGTGAGTAGCTTTTTACAATCAACATTGCTTTGTTTCTTGTCACAATCCCATTTTCATCCATTTTGTTCCTAAACACCCACTTTGTTCCAATTACACTTCTGTTCTTTGGTGCATGAACTAAATTCCAAACTTTGTTCCGTTTAAACTGATTTAGCTCCTCTTACATAACATATATCCAATCAGGATCAAGTAGGGCTTCTTCAATTTTCTTAGGCGCAACTTGTGATAGAAAGTATGCATGTAAACATTCATTTGCAGTTGCACTTCTAGTCCTTACTCCAGCATTTGGATCACCAATAATTGCTTCTCTTGTGTGAAACCTGTCCCATTTCCTGGTGTGAGTTTGTTGACTTGAGTTCTCTGCATCTTCTTCATCATCGGCATGACTTGCGGAACTTTCTCCTCTTTCTCCCCCTAAGTTTGCCCTATCAAATTCAGGTGTTCGAGATGAGCTTCCATTTTCATGATTCACTTGTTCAGTTGACTCTTCATCAATTCTATTTCTTGTGTTGACTTCAGCATCATCTTCAGAATCACAATCAATATTGAGATTTTCAAATTTAAGGACCTCAGCTTCATTTTCATCAAGACATTCCAAGTCTGGACACTTGTTATCATCAAAAGTCACATCTGTACTTTCCATAATTTTCTTTTGTTCTAGCACATAGACTTTGTAGGCAGTTCTCTCCAATGAATATCCCAGAAAAATTACTTCAAAAACCTTAGAGTCAAATTTTCCCACATATTCAGAGTTGTCTTTCAAAATATAACTTCCAAACACATGAAAATGCTTTACAGTAGGCTTTCTTTTAGACAAGATTGAGTAGGGTGATTTTTCAAGATTCTTGTTAATGAGATATCTGTTTTGAGTGTAACATGCAGTGTTGACAGCTTCTTCCCAAAAATTTGTTGGCAGTTTGGAATCCTGCAGCATTATTCTAGCAGCCTTTACTAGTGTTCTATTCTTTCTCTCAACTACCTCATTTTGCTGAGGTGTTCTTGCAGCTGATAATTCTTGAACAATGCCCTTGTTTTTGCAGAATTCAGTTAAAGTTGCATTTCTGAATTCTATGCCATTGTTACTACTCAATCTTTTCACACAATTATGATCTTCAACCTACTTTTCAATCTTCTTGATGTGTTCAATTATGATGTGTGGAGTCTCATCCTTAGAGTGCATAAATTCTACCCATGTGTATCTTCAGTAGTCATCCACCATCACAAGTGCATATTTCTTCCTTGAAATTGATAAGATATTAACTGGTCCAAATAAGTCCACGTGAATAAGTTGCAAAGGTGCACTTATGTAATTCACATTTTTACTCATATGACTTGACTTCTTCATTTTTCCTTTTTAACATGCTCACAAACTTCATTTTGAGCAAACTCCAAATTTGGCATGTCTCTTACTAACTCCTTTTTCACCAGGTGTTGATTGCCTTGTAATTCAAGTGAGAGAGCTTTTTATGCCACATATTGGTTTGCTCTACAGATGCCTTGGTGTAGAAGCAACAAATGCCATTCTTGTTTGCTGAGTAGAGATCTGTAACAAACAAACTTCCCTTTCTTACTCCTTTCAGAGCAATGTCACTAGTCTTTTTTCTGATGATTAAGCATTCTCCTTTGTCAAATGCAACATTGAATCCTCTATCTATGAATTAACTCACACTTAGGAGATTCACTTCCAAACCAGTAACCAGTGCTACATCTTCAATGACAACATTTCCAGAAATTAACTTGCCATATCCCATTATGAAACCTTTGATGTTGTCTCCAAAAGTTACTAATGGGCCATTCATCTCCTCAAATTGCGATAGCAGGGCCTTATTACATGTCATATGTCTTGAGCATCCACTGTCTATGATCCATATGACTTTCTTCATTTTTCCCTGCACACAATGAGGATTAATTATGTTTAGCTACCCAAAAATTGTTGGGTACTTTCTTCTTGTTAACAAAATTTGCATAATTAGAATGAGTTGATTCAGAAAGAATGGTGTTCATTGATTGATTTGCATGTTCCCTTTTGGCTGCGGACCTAATGTTGACTTCCTTGAGGTCTATTCTCAACTTGTGGCAACTTTTCATTACTTTCATGTTGCAAGGAATGTAATCAAACTTATCACATAAAGAGTAGGGATCTTCAGTCTTTGCTTCATTATATTTACATGCTTTCAATCTTGGATCACTTACAAAGGTGAGTTAGATTGATTTGTAGAGCCACATTTTTGACACTGTTTCCTCGGAGCATCTGCAGCAAATGCAAAGTTATTGCTCTTGTTTATCCCAATCTTCCCATTTCTATTTTTCTTTTTCTTTCATGCATTCTCAGTCTTAACCTCCTTGACTGGATTTTTGTGGGTTTGATCCACCATGAGCTTATTTTCAATTTTAGAAGGTGGAGTTATTTCTGTGCATTTCTTTTCATTATCCTCATCATCAAGTTCTTGCTTTATGATCAACTCCTCTTTACTGAAATTTACTTCACATGCTTTGAACAGAGGTGAACCAACCTTTCTTAGCATAGCTGGGACATCTTCACTTATAGTTCATTTTCCCTTGTCACCTTCAACTTTCTTGTTGCTGTTCAATGCATCATAATCCAAGCCAATAGCTATGTTATCACATTGCTTGTTCTTATCATGATACTGACCCACTAGCTGATATGCATTTCTGAATGATTTCAGTTTTACCTCATTCTTCTCTAGTTTTTTTTCCTCAGCACAGCTTCTATCTCAGTAGCACACTTTAGCTTGTTCTTTAGATATTCATTTTCTTGCTTGACAGTTTCAAGCTCAACAAGCTGCAGTTCCAGATTTTGTTTCTCAATCTCAAGCTTCTCATTTATTTTTGACAGTCTACTCACTTCCTTAATAGCTTCCACCATGCTTGTGTGTATGTGGAACATTTCTACACTCATCTTTTCAACAATCTCCTTATGTTGACTATCATTTAAATCAATAGTGGTAAGAGTTGGTACCTCTATTTTTGATGAGGATGACTCCCCTTGCTCCAAGGACACGAGTGCATAGTTTCCAAACTCCTCATCTTCATCATTATCAGGATCATCCCAACTTTTTACTTTTGCAATATAAGCTTTTCCGGATTGTTTCTTCAAGAGAGCTTCATACTTAGCCTCCAACTCCAAATATGCCTTGTCTTTTTTCACTTTCTTTGGCTTTCTACATTATATGGCAAAGCGGCCCAATTCATCACAATTAAAGCATCTTATTTTTGATATGTCAACAGATCCAGTTTTGTAGCCACTTTTGCCACCAGAGTTATACTGAGCTTTTCCTTTCCAGCTGCTGTCCTTGTTGAATGTCTGTCCTTTGTTCTTGAAGAACTTTGGCTTCTTTACTCTAATATTAGAAAATTCCCTTGCTAGATAAGCCATGTATTGATCCAACTCATCCAGTTCATCCAAGGTATATAACTCATCTTCTTCAAGTTCCAGAATGACTTGCTTCTGTGGCTCCTTATTCTTTTGCTCAACACTTGAGACAGTCAGAGTCTAGATTTCTTGTTCATCATCAGATAAATTACAATCATTAACAACTAGTGCACTTGAACCATCAACAATGTGCTCTTGACCAGCTCTTAAAGATTTTCTTTGAATCATTTCTAGTTCATAAGTTTTTTAAAATACCATATAAAACCTCCAATGTCATTCTGCTCAAGTCTCTTCCTACTCTTATAGCTGAAATTTTCTGTTTAAGATGGTCTGAAAGGGTGAGCAAAAATTTCAAGTTAACCTCCTTAGCTTCATAGTACTTGTCATGAAGCTGCATGTCATTAATCAACTTATTGAATCTTTCAAACACATCATTGATACTCTCCTTTGGTTTAGCCATGAAGCCCTCTTACTGAGACACCAATATTCTCCTTTAGTTGGATCTAACTTCCTCTGTCCTTCACACAAAATTTCTATTTTCTCCCAGATCTATTTAGCTGTGTCACAGTTGACAATATTGTTGTACATGACATTGACAAGTGACTCTATTAGAATTAATTGCAGACCACTGTCAAGAGAGATATTTTCTTTATCAGTTTCTATGTATTTAGAAGGATCTTTAGGACCATAATGAGCTGGGATGACCATATCTCCATCTATATATTCTTCAATCCTTTCCATAGGAATGAAAGGTCCATTCTTCAGAATCTGGATGTACGAGGGATTGGCAATCCTTAGAAACAACATCATTTTCTTTTTCCATAATATTTAGTTAGTCTTATCAAAAGCTGGTATCTTTATACTGCTTATCTTTTGTGCATTCATTCTTCCAAGATATTGATCAGTTTACTTTTAGATTTTGCTCTGATACCACTTGTTGGGTAATGAATACAACACATATGGGGGGGGGGGGTGAATGTGTTTTCTTGATTTTTAGGCTTTTTAAAACTATTTGGAATGGTGAACAAAACTTTCTAATTTGTAGAGATATTATGTTTAACAGAATAAACATAGCATACACAATAAACACAGTATTTTCAAAGCTCACTTAACTTTGTATTAAAAATAAGTATGTCTTGCTACAAAATTTATGGGTTCTTTGTAAGTAAAGAACTCAGCTTTTATCTTGAGAGAATTACAAGAAAATCTAGATCTGTTTGTTACATCTAAAATAAAGGACCAGTATTTACTTTATAGATTAGTAAACATAGGTTTACACTGCATGCAATAAGATGTTCTAAACTCTACTTTAAGTTATCTCTAAAGCTTTCCGTTTCTGGCTTAGTAAATATTTGCAAATCATGTAAGTCTGTGACTTTCCTTTGTCAGTTGATCTTGTCCTTTGATCTTGCACTCTTCAAGCTGCTTTCGTAGACTTTTCAATCTAAGTAATTAGATCGTTTGTTGATTGATAATCTTGAATATTTAACTTATCTGCATTTTGTACTTGAAAAGCATATCGAGATCTCCAGTTTGATCTATAGAGCTGTGACATCTCGATAAGTATAATGACTTATCGATATCTTTGAGTTCTCTATAGGAATGCTTGACTTGTCGAGGTCTCTGAATACTTGCACTTGGATTGACTTGTCGATATGTCTGAGATCTTTACATGTGGAACTAACTTGTTGATATCTCTGAGATCTCTATGTTTGAAATTGACTTGTCGATATCTCTAATCTTCATGTCTTCATTTTGACTTGTCGATATCTCCTAGTTCTCGATATGTAGAAATAGCTTGTCGATATCTCCAGTCTTCATGTCTTCATTTGCCTTGTTGATTTCTTCTAGACTTCTCGATAAGCCATTCAGGACTTCTCGATAAGTCATTCTGGACTTCTAGAATAACTTCTCTATATGACTTGATCTGTGACTTGTCGATATCTTGACTTAGAATATTTTCCATAAAATAGATTATTCAACTCCAAGCTTCTGTATCATTTCTCTGAGGCATGATCTGTCTTGATGTTATTCTAGAGTTTATTCCTTAGGCTTGAACTGTTTACAAGAAAATACTCCAGTATGATCTTTTAACCATTTTATAGACTCAAGTAATACAATACAAAATATATATTTAGACTATCATATAATTTTTTTTAGGGTTGTCAATATGACTTAGTCTTGCTATAGTACATGCATGTCTTGCACAACAATAGTAAATTATCAATATCAATTTTTGATGTAAACCACGCAATAATAATATCTGAACAATCATAAAAGCTATCATAAGCTTAAACAATAAATAATAGTTTTAGATTGAAATCTTTAACTTGACGGACGTACTATCGCAACTGATCAGTTCGTGTGATAGCACTGAATCATGTTCCATGGAAACATGTCCAATAACACGAGTACTCAAATAAAAGGCAACATATCAGCCTTTGGAAAAGGTTGTATCATAAATAATTCATATAATACATGACCCTCGTGGGACCGCCGTCACGACCACTTATGCAGTCATCCAACCAAAACATTATTCTGAAAGGAATCGAATTAATCGACATCTTTATAAAACAACTCCCCATTTCACATGATCTAGAGTAACCGCAACAACTGATGGCGAGATAACTATGATGATTAATTATTCATTGATATCATAATGAAGATTCATCGTATAGAGTATATTGTACAAGACATGCATGTACTATAACAAGACTAAGTCAAATTGACAGCCCTAAGTAAGTTGTATGATAATCTAAGTTTGCATTTTGTATTGTATCACTTAAGTCTGTAAAAGTGTAAGTAGATTAGACTGGAGTATTTTTCTGTAAACAGTCTCAAGCCTAAGAATAAACTCTGAAAGAAGATCATGAAGATCATGTCTCAGAGACAATGTGAAAAAGCTTGGAGTTGAATAAATCTATTTTGGTAAAAACATTTTAAGTTAAGAAATCTACAAGTCACATATTAAGTCTTATAGAGAAGTCATTCGAGAACTCCATAATGACTTATCGAGAAGTCAAGAAATAGCTTATAGAGAAGTCTCAAAAATATCGACAGGCCAAAATGAAGATATGAAGATTAAAGATATCGACAAGTCATTTCTGCATTAGAGAACTCAGAGATATCGATAATCCAAAATGAAGATATGAAGATTAGATATATCGACAAGTTAATTCTACATGCAAAGTCTTGGAGACCTCGACAAGCCAAGTTCATTCGAGAACTCAGAGATCTTGATAGGTCAATATCATGCTCGAGAACTCAGAGATCTCGACAAGTCAAATTCATATTCAAGAACTCAGAGATTTCGATAAGTCAAAACATGTGTAGAGAACTAAGATATCTCGATAAGCCATTGTACTTATCAAGATGTCTGTTCTCTATAGTTCAAACCAGAAATCTCGATGTAAAACTCAAAGTACAAAATGCAGACCAATTAAAGATCCAAGATTATCAATCAACAAACAAATCAATCAATGATTTGAAAAGTCTACAAAAGCAGTTTGAAGAGTACAAGATCAAAGGCCAAGATTACCTGACAAAGTAAAGTCACAGACATGCACGATTTGCAAAGATACACTAAGCCATAAATAGAAAGTTTCAGTTAACTTAAAGTAGGGTTTAGTACATGCTATTGCATGCTGTATAAAACCTGTGTTTACTAATCTATAAAGTAAATACAGGATGCTTTGTTTAAGAAGTAACAAAATAGATCTAGAAAATCTTGTAACACTCAAGAGAGAAGCTGAGTTCTTTATCAACAAAGAACCCAAAAATTTGTAGCAAGACATACTTGATTTTAATATAAAATTAAGTGAGTTTTGAAAGATAGTGTGTTGATGTGCATGTTTTATTATTCCTGTTAAAACATATAATCTTCACAGTTAGATTACTTTGTTCACCATCCATAAAAGTTCAAAAAGCTTAAAAATAACCTAAAACACGTTCACCCCCTGTGTTGTATTCATTACCTAACAAGTGGTATCACAATAAAATAACCTAAAACACGTTCACCCCCTGTGTTGTATTCATTACCTAACAAGTGGTATCACAATAAAATCTGAAAGCAAACAGATTAAAGATCTTGGAAGAACGAATACACAGAATCTTAGCAGTATCAAAATTCCTACCTTTAATAAATATAACTATACACTATGGAAAAAGAAAATGATGTTGTTCATCAGGATGGCCAATCCATTATACACTCAGATCCTCAAGAATGGGCCTTTCACCCCTATGGTAAGAGTTGGGGAATCTACAGATAGAGACATGGTCATTTCAGCACATTATGCTTCTAAAGATCCTTCAGAATATACTGAACCTCAAAAAAAGAGTCTCTCTGGATAGTGGCTTGCAGCTGATCTTAATAGAATCACTTAACAATGTAATGTACAATAACATTGTCAACTATGACACAGCCAAACAGATCTGGGAGAAAATAGAAATCTTATGTTAAGGAACAGAGGAAGTTCGGTCAAACCAAAGGAGGATTCTGGTTTCTCAGTATGAGGGGTTTATGGCTAAACCAAAAGAAGGAATTACTGAAGTTTTTGAAAGGTTCAATAAATTGATAAATGACTTGCAGCTACATGATAAATATTATGAAGCTGAGGATGTTAACCTAAAGTTTCTGCTAGCCCTTCCTGATCATCTTGAACAAAAAATATCAGTTATTAGAGAAGGAAGAGATTTAAGCAGAATGACTTTGGAAGTTCTATATGGAATCTTGAAAACTTATGAACTTCAAATGCTACAAAGGAAGTCATTGAAAGCACACCATGGTCATGTTGTTGATGGTTCAAGTGCTTAGATTGTGAATAACAGAGAAGAAAGTGAAGATGATCAAGATGATCAAGTTCCAGTTGTTCAAGCTATGGAATAAAAGTATAAAGGACCTCAGAAGCAAGTTGTGTTAGAGCTGGAGGATGATGAATATTATACCCTAGATGAGCTAGATAAAATAGATCAATCCATGGCTTACTTGGCTAGGAAATTTTCTAACATAAGAGTCAATAAGCCAAAAGCAAGGGACATCTTCCAACAACAACAATTGGAAACCAAAAGCTCAGTACAATTCAACTAGAAAAGGTGGCTACAAAATAGAATCTGTGGACAGATCAAAGATAAGGTGCTTTAATTGTGATGAGTTGGGTCACTTTGCTATTGAATGTAGAAAGCCTTAAAAAGTGAAGAAGGATAAAGCTTATCTGGAACTGGAAGCAAAGTATGAAGCTCTCTTAAAGAAGCAGTCTGGAAAAGCTTATATTACATAACAAAAGAGTTGGGATGATACTGATGTTGATGATGAGGATGAAGAAGTTGGAAACTATGCACTAATGGCTTTTGAGCATGGAGAAACATCCACTTCAAAATCAAAGGTACCAACTCTAACCACTATTGATTTAAATGCTAGTCAATATAAGGAGACTGTAAAAAAGATGAGTGTGGAGATGTTTCATATACACACTAGCTTGGTAAAAGCTACTGAGGAAGTCAGTAGGCTAACAAAAGCTAATGAGAAGCTTGAGAGTGAAAAACAAAAGATGGATCTGCTACTTGTGGAGCTTGAGGCAATTAAGCAAGAAAATGAATATTTGAAAAACAAGCTGAAGTGTGCCAATGAGATTGAAGCTGTGTTAAGAGAGAAGATTGAAAAGAATGAGGTGAAACTGAAATCATTCAGGAATGCATCTGAATTGGTTGGTCAGTACCATGAGAAGAATAAGCCATGTGCTAACATAGCTATTGGTCTTGATTATGATGCTCTGAATAGCAACAAGAAAGCTGTAGGTGGTAAAGGAAAATCAACTAAAAATGAAGATGTCCCAGCTATACTGAGAAAGGTTGGTTCACCTATGTTCAAAGCATGTGAAGTAGATTTTAGTGAGGAAGAGTTGATCATAAAGCAAGAAATTGCTGATGAAGACAATGAGGAGAAAAATGCAGAAACAACTCCAACTTCCAAAGCTGAAAAGAAGCCCGTAGTCAACCAAGATTCCAAGACACCTGTCAAGGAAGTAAACACTGAAGATGCAAGATAGAAGAATAAAAATAGAAATGGGAATATTGAGATAAACAAGAGCAATAATTTTTCTTATGTTGCAGATGCTCCAAGAAAATAATGTCAAAAATGTGGATTTGTGAATCATATAACTCACCTTTGCAAAAAGGTTGTTAGTAAGCCAGGAGTGGGAGCATGCAAGTACAATGAATCAAAAACTGAAGATCCCTACTCATTCTGTGACAAGTTTGATTGCATATCTTGCAACATGAAAATAATGACAAGTTTCCATAAGCTGAGAGTTGATCTTGAGGAAATCAATATTGAGTCTTCAGCTAAAAAGGAAAATGCACATCATTCAATGAACTCTATTCTTTCTAAATCATCAAACTCTACGTCTATCAAATCTGTTAACAAGAAGAAAGTACCCAAAACTGCTTGGGTTGCTAAACATACTTAATCCTCATTGTGTGCAGGGTAGAGAGAAGAAAGTCATATGGATCATAGACAGTGGATGCTCAAGACATATGACAGGTGATATGGCCCCGCTATCTCAGTTTGAGGAGAAGGCTGGTCCATTAGTGACTTTTGGAGACAACAATAAAGGGTTCACAATGGGATATAGCAAATTGATTTATGGAAATGTTGTTATTGAAGAAGTAGCACTGGTAGTTGGTCTTGAAGTGAATCTCCTTAGTGTGAGTCAATTTGCAGACAAAGGATTCAAGGTCTTATTTGACAAAGGATAATGCATTTTTATCAGCAAAAATACTAGTGAAGTTGCTCTGAAAGGAGCAAGGAAAGGAAGCTTATTTGTTGTAGACTTGGACTCAGCAAATGAAGATGAAATCTTTTGCTTCTACACAAAGGCATCTGTACAGCAGAGCAAGCTATGGCATAAGAAGCTATCTCACTTTAATTTCAACACAATGAATACTCTAGTCAAAAAGGAGTTAGTGAGAGACATGCCTAATCTGGAGTTTGCTCAAGATGAAGTCTATGATCCTTTTCAAAAAGGAAAAAAGAAAAGATCAAGTCACAAGAGTAAAACTATGAATTCTATAAGTGCACCTTTGCATATTATTCACATGGACTTATTTGGACCAGTTAATGTCCTGTCAATTTCAAGAAAGAGATATGCACTTGTGATGGGGGATGACTACTTAAGATACACATGGGTAGAATTTATGCACTCCAAAGATGAAACTCCACACATCATAATTGAGCACATCAAGAAGATTGAGAAGCAGGCTGAAGATGAGAATTATATGAAAAGATTGAGGAGTGATAATGGAAAAAAATTTAGGAATGCAACCTAAACTGAATTCTACAAAGACAAGGGCATTGTTCAAGAGTTCTCAACTGCTAGAACACCTCAGCAAAATGGGGTAGTTGAGAGAAAGAATAGAACACCAATAGAGGCTGCTAGAACAATGCTGCAAGATGTAAAGTTGCCAAGAAGTTTTTGGGAAGAAACAGTGAACACTACATGCAACACTCAAAACAGATATCTCATTAACAAGAATCTTGGAAAGTCACCCTACTCAATCCTGTCTAAAAGAAAGCCTACTATAAAGCATCTTCATGTGTTTGGAAGCAAGTGCTATATTTTGAAGGACAACTCTGAATATGTTAGAAAATTTGACTCTAAAGTTTTTGAAGAAATTTTTATGGGATATTCATTGGAGAGAACTGCATATAAAGTCTATGTGATTGAATAGGATAAGATTATGGAAAGCATAGATGTTACTTTTGATGATGTGAAATGTCCAGGCTTGGAATGCATTGATAACAATAAAGCCGAAGCCCTAAAGTTTGAAAATATCAATATTGATAGTGATTCTGATGATGAAGCTGAAGTCAACACTAATCACATAATAGATTAAGAGTCAACTGAACAAGTGAATCTCGATAATGGAAGCTCATCTCATGTACATGAATTTGATAGCACAAACTCAGGGGGAGAAATAGAAGAAAGTTCTGCAAGTCATGCCAATGGTGAAGGAGATGAAGAAGACACAAGTCAACAAACTCACACCAGAAAGTGGGATAGAAGTCACAATAGAGATGCAATTATTGGTGATCCTACTGCTGGAGTGAGGACTAGAAGTGCTACTACAAATGAATGCCTTCATGCATGCTTTGACTCACAAATGGAGCCTAAGAAAACTGAAGAAGCTCTAATGGACCCTGATTGGATATCTACTATGCAAGAGGAGCTCAATCAGTTTCAAAGAAATAAAGTTTGGGAGTTAGTTCCTTCACCAAAGAGCAGAAGTGTAATTTGAACAAAGTTTGGGATGAAAATGGAATTGTTACCAGAAACAAAGCAAGGTTGGTTGCAAAAGGCTACTCACAGTCACAGGAGGAAGGAATTTACTATGATGAAACTTTTACTCTAGTTACAAGATTTGAAGCAATAAGGATTTTTCTTGCATTAGAGAACTTAGAGATATCGATAAGCCAAAATAAAGATATGAAGATTAGAGATATCGATAAGTTAATTCTACATGCAAAGACTTGGAGACCTCGACAAGCCAAGTTCATTCGAGAACTCAGAGATCTCGATAAGTCAAGATCATACTCGAGAACTCAGAGATCTAGACAAGTCAATTTCACATTCGAGAACTCAGAGATTTCGATAAGTTCTCTATAGTTCAAACTGGAGATCTCGATGTAAAACTCAGAGTAAAAAATGCAGACTAGTTAAAGATCCAAGATTATCAATCAACAAACAAATCAATCACTGATTTGAAAAGTGTACAAAAGCAGCTTGAAGAGTACAAGATCAAAGGCCAAGATTAACTGATAAATTAAAGTCACAGACATGCACGATTTGCAAAGATACACTAAGCCAGATATCAAAAGTTTTAGTTAATTTAAAGTAGGGTTTACTGTTTACTGTTCTATAAAGTAAACACTGGATTCTTTGTTTTAGAAGTAACAAAATAGATCTAGAAAAACTTGTAACTCTCAAGAGAAAAGCTGAGTTCTTTATCAACAAAGAACCCATAAATTTGTAGCAAGACATACTTGATTTTAATATAAAATTAAGTGAGTTTTGAAAGATAGTGTGTTCATGTGCATGCTTTATTATTCTTGTTAAAACATATAATCTCTACAATTAGATTACTTTGTTCACCATCCATAACAGTTCAAAAAGCTTAAAAATAACCTAAACCACATTCACCCCCTGTGTTGTATTCATTATCTAACAGAGTATATCTGGATAGTATAGTTATTCACTGTCTATCGAAAAAGAAAATATAGAATAGAAGAATAATTAATACTATAGAATAATTTTTATAATTCAATGATTATCCGCATATAATGTCTCTCAAAAACCTTTATAAAACAATTTAAATTTTTAAATATATAAACTTTGATCTATCCTCAGTTTAGAATAGGAGAAGAGTACTTGCATAATCATAATTAAACATTTTGATATGAAAAACATTTAACCCTAATGAAAATAGAAAATAAGAGTAATACTTGCCTTTGGTCCTTAGCAATTACACACTCGTTATAACATTATTATCTCCATCTAATGCCTCATGACATCACCAGCTTCTATTTAAATAATTCTCCAATCTTCCGCTTCTGCGGTAGTTACAAACTTGATTTACAATAAAATCCAACTTTTCTCTTGATCCCACGTCTTGCCTCGACTGCTTCGATCGACCCGCATTTATAAATTAATATATCACTTTAATTGTCTACACAATAATTACTTGATGAACTTCTCGTCTAAAACCTTATCGTCTACCCATATGATAGCCAACACATAAAGAAAGCAGTTAAACACAAGAATCTTGACCCATGTCGGAAAATATTTCACATAACACGTAAATACATAATTCACGTATCACACAACTCGATTTGGCAAAAGATTCAGTTCAGATATGTTTAAAACTAAAATCGGATCAAAATACGATTTTTCGGTATATATCTGACTCAGAATGACTCGTATAATTAGCGACCTTTAAATACAAAAGAATTTATGCCTCGAAAGTATTTTTAATAGAAGCGAAATATTTTTCCGAGTCTTTACACGTTTGTTTCATATTAAAAAGATAAAATTGACTATTTATTATGAATAAAATAAAAATAATTCAATTAATACTATTATTAAGTGATTATTCAATACACTATCAATTTCTAAAAGCTCAAAATAATTGTAAAATAGTATTTGCTTAATTATAATAATTACATTTCATTTGAATATTGATAGATAAAATTGACTGATTAAATTAATTAATTAATTAATTAAATCATAAAAAAATAATCAAAATAAATTATAATTAATTAAATCAAATTCTGATTTTTGAAAATAATAAAATAAAATATTTTTTTATATTTAAATTAATTTAGTTAGTTATTTAAAAAATAAAATTTTTTATTATTTTTGAAAGTAAAATATGATAAACAAATTTGAAATTGGGGGTTTAGGATCTGGAGGTAAAACCTAAGTCGAAATAAAACCCAACAGGTCAAAAATCCGGGTCACCAAGAACTCAAGAACTCTCCGAAAAATTTGCAGAATCCGGCGAGCTCCTGAGATTCCGGCATGCTCCTTTTTTTCCCAAAACGTTCCCGTTTCTACGAGTTTTCAAGCCGAAACAATCCTACAACACTACAACCACTCAACTACCATCACAACAACTATAAACAGAGCCGGAATCGACATCTTCGTCCGATTTCAAAGAACAGCCGTCGTTGTTTCCGGTGAAACTGAGAATTAATCATTTTGCAACCAAATCAAACACTTTATATATGAAAATGAAGTTGAGATCCTATGTAATCTAATGCTATCAACCAAATTATCAGCCACATCATGTGTCAATCGAAAAATCAAAATTAAAAATGAAAAACTTTATATAAATCGACTTTATAAATCTAACAATAAAAAGAATTCTAATTTAACATGAATCGACTATATATATCAGCAGAAGGTTTAATTATTTATCGGAAACATCAAATAATCAACGAGCGAAGAATTCCCAAATTCGTCGAATCTGACGAACATGGTTCGATCGAAATACTCGACCTTAATCGATGAATTGTGTGTCAAAAGGATCGTAAACAACAATTGGCTAACTTGTTTGGATCGATTGATTCTTTGGAAACGAGGTCTTGAATTCTTATTGGATAAACAAAAGCTAAAACTGAATTATCTCATAGTATTTGAGTTTTATGAAATTTAAATGAATTTTGGGGGTAATTTATACTTAACGAAAAATAACAACCGATAAATCACAAATTTGTGCTTTCATCTCGAAATTTGAAACAACCGACCCAAAAATAATAATTTACGCGGGATAATTTTAAAAATATTTTTTTAATTAAATACAAAAATTATATCAAAATTCTCCAAAAATTGTGAATATTCCAAATATACGAATACACGGAATATTCAAATGACCCTTGATTTTATAAAATAAAATTACAAAATTTATGGGCTTTAACGTCCTGGTCGGGTCCCAGTTCGATCATTTTTAAGAAACTGCAATATTTTCTAAATTTAAAATAAACCCCTATAACAAATATAAAATATCCCGAAGCACGCAAATTGATACAAAATATGGCATATGAGATACATGATAAAAGCATTAATTTCAGATAGTAATTAAGTGCATACAATTGCAGTTTAACACGTAACAAATGTCTGAGAAGTAATCTGGTCAGGATCGCAGATAATATCTACCGCATGTTAAAATATGGCGAGAAGTATTTTAAATTCAAATAAATACAGAATATTTTATTTAATACATAACAAAATATTTTTTTAAATACTATAGTTGAAGATTTTCACAATTCACCCGCTACTAAGTGAACCTGCATAAAATACCATGTTAGATATATTTGAGATGTCATGTCTAATATGATTTGTGTTTAGTTTTAAGAACTTAACAACAGGACAAATCAGGACTTACTGAAATCAGGACTTACTGGAAGTCAGAACATAATATCAGAACTTAAGTGCGGGAAGACTTTCATATAAGGAAGGAAGCTGATTTACAGTAGGAGATCGAGACTAAAACAAAAGAAGATATAAATGGAAAGAGTTAGAAGACTGGAAGACTTATAGAAGATATCTGATTGATATATTTTAGGAGACAGAATTATATTCCATATCAATTAGAAGTTATCTTGTAACTGTATACTATATAAACACAGACTTAGGGTTTACACTATATGTATTATCATTATCGAGAAGATTATATATTATAACCTAGAAGCTCTTAGTGATATTTTTTCATCACTGAGAGAGATAACAGTTATTATAACAGAGTTTATTCAATATACTTGATATTTGTTACATACTTGTGTTAAATCGATTTGATTGTATAAACACTGTATTCAACCCCCTTCTACAGTGTTGTGTGACCTAACAATTGGTATCAGAGCTTATCTGTTAACACACATACAGTAAAGATCCAAACAATCATGTCTGAAGAAGCACACACTCCAACCAAGCCCACCAAAATTGAAGAAACTCAAAAGACTCAAACTCACAGTCGATATGAGACTATTAGGGTTCCTATACTGAGACCTTCTGTGTACCCCATATGGAAAGTAAAGATGGCTATGTTTCCGGAAGTTACAAATCCAGAATACCTTGACAGAATTAATGAAGGACCACATAAGCCTACCAAGCTCTCTGTTGTAGTTACTGATCAACCAGCAAAGACCGTACCAAAGGAGAAAGGTGAGTACACAGCTGAAGACATCTCATCTATTGCCAAGGATGCAAGGGTAAGGTATTTTCTATATAGTGCCATTGATAATGTCATGTCAAACAGGATAATTAATTGCAAAACTGTAAAGGAGATATGGGATGCTCTGAAGATAAGATGTCAGGGAACTGATGCAATCAAGAAGAACAAGAGGACTATACTCAATCAAGAGTATGATCACTTTGACTCAAAAACTGATGAGTCTTTAACTGACTTATATGACAGGTTTGTCAAACTCTTATATGATCTGTCACTGGTGGACAAGGAATATGATCTTGAAGATTCAAATCTAAAATTCCTTTTAGCTCTTCCTGAAAATTGGGATTTAGTCTACTACCATAAGAGACAACTATGACCTAAAAATTGGTAAACTTTTAGTTTCTGTATCATCATCATCAGAATATGATGACTCTGAATCAGACTTTATGATGAGAGCATTTCCTTTGCCCCTTTTTGAGGCAGCCAATTTAGGAGATTCCTCCTCAGCCTTAAGAGCAACTATTCTTGACTTTCTTCCATGCCTCTTGCTCCTTTGATCCATCTCAAGTTCATAAGTCTTGAGCATACCATAAATTTCATCAAGAGTAGTTTCAGTAAGGTCATAATTAATCAGAATATAATTAGGTGAGATAAAAATAGTCATAATCATTTGGGTTAGTGGTAAACGTGTTTGTCTTGAAAAACTGCATGTGTACAGTAATTATTGCTTATTTCTCGTGCCCACTAACTCTGCTTTAACTATTTACTGGCTGACAGGTGTACAAGTGTCTGTTTTACTTCTAAAAAGGACTGTTGAGTGGTGAGAGTATATATATGGGAGTTAAAAGATTTTCTAATCTTTTACCTATTTTGATATTCTTAATCTCTCTTATTCTCTCTCTCTCTAATATTCTCTGAAGCTTTTACATACAAGACTTTTATCAAACACCTTGTGCACAATATATTTTCTCACTTATTTCTTACAGAAATGGCACCAAAAGATGTTATTTTCAATGGAGCGAAGTTTGTCCCCAACAATCTCTTGGCTATTCTCAGCAAGAATGAAGCCCCATCAGATCTTCATTTCATTCAGGACTTTCTCGCTAACTCTGAAATAGGTTATGCACTGACCCAACTAGACACATTCTCAGGAACTCAAGTGCTGGAGTTCTGGAGGTCAGGCGCGTATGATGATGGTGGTGCCAATGGGTCCCCAAGTATTGTCTTTACTACAGGGGAAGATGCCCATGTGGTGACCTTGGCCACAGTTAGACAAGCACTTCATATACCCAAAAACTGCACATTCTCGACAGTTAAGGAGCCAACTCTTCAACAGTTAATGGCCAATCTGGGCTATGAGAAAACTTTGGCGAAGCTGGGACAATTGAAGAGACCCTAGATAAGGAGGGAATGGAGTTTCTTCTTCGACTGTATTACCAGGACTTTTGCAAATAAGTGTTCAAATTTTGATGCAATCCCAATTCTCAGTCAACAAATCGGGTATGCTCTCATTAATCAAACTCATTTTGATTATGCAAGTGCTATTTTAGGCTGTATTGGGGATAGGATGATAGAAGATAGAAACACTGTATATTTTGCTAGATTCTGTCAACTTATTTACAGTTTTTGTAACTCTGATGAACCCCAATTAGAAATTGAGTTAATTGAACCATTTAAGCTAGCTAAGAGAGCATTTACTGACTTATTATCTGCTGATAATAAGAAAACTGTTTTGAGACCCCTCCAAATTCCACGATCTGTCAAACCGTTTTTGATAAACTCTTACCCATCCACATACAATTCTCTATATCCTGATGTACAATCATCCCAACCTCCATCAGAAGCTCCAACCACTACACAACCAACCACTTCTCAACCACAACCATAACCTACCATCAGGACATACTTCAAACCAACACAATCATCACAACCTCAACCATCATCACATACCATCAGAACTTCACCTTCCGGGCCAAAAAGGACAAAGTCTGTTCCTCAACCTCCACAAAAGAGAAGGAAAATGATTCTTAGGGATGAATCTGATAGTGAAGAGGAAGCACAGGTTCATGCATCAGAACCTGTGATAGTTGAAGCTGAGAATGTCACTTCTCAGAAAGAAACTGCAACTCAAGATTCTGATTCCTTGAAAAGAAAGAGAACTGTAAGTTCTGATGCTGCTAAAGCAACTCCTTCATTAAAAATGAGATTGAATAAAATGAGGGCAAAGATGTATAATGCTAAGCCTCCATCAGAAGATACTGAAGAAGCTGAGGAAGGAGATCAGGAATCTTTGATCTAAAAAAAGCCAATTATCATTGAAACTCTGCCACCTCCAGCTAAAGACCAAGACACTGTTCTTGATACAGTGGTTATACCTCCAGTCTCTCCTCTTCATAAAGATGTTACAGTTGAAGATTCAGGCTTAAGTCCTGAAATTGACATCAATAGGTTGCACACTCCTACTATTCTGTATTTGGAAGCTCCAACAACAGCTCAGACATCTCCAACTCATCCTCCAATTTTAAATGCTGATGCTGAGATACCATCTACACCAATTCTGGATCAAGAACCTGAAGATCAGAATTTAGATGAAATTGAATCAGAAACTCCTATAGCCTCACACATTGTTGTGTTATCAGAGGATAATGAGTCTTCATCAAGCCCTGGAGATAGTGTCTCAGTACATACTCCAACTCCTGTATATGGAAAGGAAACATTGGTCAAAAAATTTGTTGAAAAAGATGCTCCTGTACCTTGGGATGAAACTCATAGAGGAGTAGAGTGGACCAAGAAGTGGAATGAAACTGATTTCATTCCAAGCTCTAAAGTTCCGACAGAGCACATTGCTAAAGCTGATGAGCTTGTGATAAATTCTGATATCAAGACACAACTCAAGATTACTGCTCTATCTACCAAGAACCTTTAAGGTCTACATTCACAAACACAAGAAAAGGTTGATAAGCTTCTTGAAAAAGCTGAAAAGATAGATATAGAGACCAAGCTTGACAAAAAGAGGTTTATCAGACCTAATTCTGAAAAGGTAGAAGCAATTGAGAAAACTCAAGAGAAGAAACAGGCCCAAATCTCTGAGGTCCTAGCTAATCAAGCTTCTCAACAAATTCAATTGGATGAGATCCAATCTTCAGTTGAACTTCTTCTCTCACTCCTACTATCAGATGATGCCAAAAAGGAGGAGAAGATAGTTAAGTCCAAATGCTCTAATGATCAATTACTGAAAAAAAAGATGATAAAGCTGATGACCAGGGAAACCCTAGCAAGGGTAGAGGTCAAGTTAAAGGAAAAGAGCAGAGCAACAAGATTTCTTCAAGGAAAATAATTACTAATGCAAGTAAATCTTCAATTCAGAAGAAGACAAGTTCTGAAGCTGCTCAAACTCAAAATCTAATAGCAAGTACTGAAACTCAAAATCTGATATCAAGTTCTGATGAGCAAAGTCTGATGACAAAGACTGATGTTCTGATACAAGGTGAAAGTCAAGATTCTCAAAGGTTTATGCAAACTCTGAAGCTCAAGGGAAAGCAGACTATTGTCTACTACAAAGATCCCAAGATTCAGACACTTGATGAGGAAATTGCTAGAAGATTATTTCTGAAGCATAATCCAGGAACGGATTTAGAAAATCTCAAGGAGAAAGAAGCTAGATTTAAAGCTGAAAAGAAAAATCTAAAGCCAAAAGCTTCTATTATAAAGAAACCTCCAAGGCCTAAGGTAAAAGGCATTGTGATCAAGGAGAAGTCAAATACTGAGGCATCAAAGCCCAAAACAAGATCACAATCTGAGATTGATCCCAAAGACAAAGGGAAAGGAAAAGTTGATAAACCAACCAAGCCACTACAGATGAAAATTCCTCAAATTCTGATAAAGCTTGCTGAAGATGAAGATGTTCAAACTCTGAAGAAAAGGAAGATTTCTGAAGAATCAAAGACAACCTCTGACAAGGCTCAAGTTTTTCAGAGTCAAGAACAACAAGCTACAGCAGAAACAACAAGTTCTGATAAAGTCATCAAGACATCAACCTCTGACAGTGCTCAAGTTGATTTAGACAAAATGGAAGGAGCTGATAAAAAAAACTTCTGTGGAAAAATGTCAAACCATCAGATCCAAAGAAAAGTCAATTACTGTCTACTTTCATGACTATTGGGCTAAATTCTAGAGAACCAAGAGACAGGGCTGGACTAGGTTCTGATGAGGCTAAGATTAAAACATGAGTTGAAGTTGCTACTAGAGATCCATTTCTATTGACTGACAGACTTTTTGAAGATGTTACACAGAAACACCTTGATAAGCTTATCTCTGTTCAAGTGGTACTGAATGCTCATAACAAGCACAATGTCAAGGAAAATCTGATTCTATTTCTTGAAGATGGAAGGACATATCAAATGTCAGAATCAGATATGTTAAACAAATCACTGAAAGAACTTTAATTTTTTCATTACCTTTTAGAGGTAAAGTCTGATATTACCAGGAGATGGTCAAATTTCATATTGAAGACCATCAGAGATAAAGCAAGAATTTCTGGTTCAAGAGTTACATAATTCGTTCCTAATATTGTTGAAGATGATGGAAGTGAAAATCCAATGAAGAAGGATTCTGCTAAGCTTGAAGTATTACTGAATGAGAAATGTCTATGCTATAATGAAGATTCTTCTCATCCTAGGGTAATAAGAATGAATGATGGTTTAGAAAGAAACCATATCTCTTTTTTAAGAACTGCAATCTACCAGATTGGAAGTCAAGATGAAGAGATGAAGCAAGTCAAGACTACACTCTCTCAAGTCCTGAGGATTAAAGAAGAAAAGCTGATATCAAGCTTTGTCAAGAATCATTATGGATTCAGATTGACTCAGTGAGATTGGTAAAAGCTATAAGGACTGTAAGTTGTAGTTAGTTATCTAGTTAAACTCTTATTACATTTGTACTTAAATGTTTTTGACATCATCAAATCTATTAACTTGTATATTTTGCATAATTTACAAGTTGGGGCAGATTGTTAGATATATTTGAGATGTCATGTCTAATATGATTTGTGTTTAGTTTTCAGAACTTAACAACAGGATAAATCAGGACTTACTGAAATCAGGACTTATTGGAAGTCAGAACTTAATATCAGAACTTAAGGTCATATCAGAACTTAAGTGCGGGAAGACTTTCATATAAGGAAGGAAGCTGATTAACAGTAGAAGATCGAGACTAAAACAAAAAAAGATATGCATGGAAAGAGTTAGAAGACTGGAATACTTGGAGAAGATATCTGATTGATATATTTTAGGAGACATAATTATATTCCATATCAATTAGAAGTTATCTTGTAACTGTGTACTATATAAACACATACTTAGGGTTTCCACTATATGTGTTATCATTATCGAGAAGATTATACATTATAACCTAGGAGCTCTTAGTGATATTTGTTCATCACTGAGAGAGAACAACAGTTCTTATTGTAACAGAGTTTATTCAATATACTTGATCTTTGTTACATACTTGTGTTAAATCGATTTGATTGTATAAAACTGTATTCAACCCCCTTCTACAGTGTTGTGTGACCTAACATACCAAATATAATATTTGACATAGATAAAATATTCACTCGATCCTCAAAATTTAAAACGAACACAAATTACCGCTATTGATAATTCGATCAACTTTTAATAAAATTTTGAAAAAGGTAAATTTAAGTAAATATTTTCAGAAAATCGGCAGGGATCGATAGAACACTAACAATTAACACATTAAGCCATGAAAAGACACCACCTCATCACACAGGAATAAAATATTCAGATTTTTTCCCTTTTTATATTGGAAAATCGCATAAAATATCCAAATAATAATAAAAATTAAATTCAGAAATTTCGGGATATTACAGTAGTTATATTAGGAGGTAAAGGTTAATTGATACCCGAGGATTGGGGTCCATCCATGGCATTGATTTGAATCAGAAAGCCTCTTCCTGGTAGAAAATGGTGCTGGATGCAATCAACTATAGTTGGTACTCTTGATTCATCTTGGCATTACGATATAGCGATTTATGATATTCTTCTAATTAATAGTAATAGTTTCCTTGTTTTAATTGAAGGTAACATGACTCACCAAAGACATCCACTCCATACCCAATGTATGGTTCTAGCCATCGAGGGGTATTGCATTGAAAATTATGGAAAAGTTCTTATTATCCATGAACCAAGTCAAGTTGTCAATTGAATTGTTACATTGCAAGTGTTCAACATTTATGACGGTGATTTATAAGAGACTACAGGGGGTCATTCTTAGCAACAATTGTCTAGCTGATCTGTATGAAACAAAGTTGTAAGTCGTACTATCCATTAGAAAATTTTATAGGCATGTTAAGCAACGTCCCCTTGAATTTCAAGTTAATGGTACCATTTGAACCAGTAAGAGCATAAAAGGATACATTAGCTTCAATACTAGTTTTTTTTTGCAATTTTGCCATAGTTCCTCATCATCCCAAACAATCTAAAATTCTTCCCCTTTTTTGTTTGTTACTTATCAGCCTCACTTATAATAATGATTATTTTGTTTTTCCTAAACTTTTGCTCTAATTCGAACTTTTAGTCGCAACAAAAATATAACCCTTTTTGTTTCTTAGTAGTTATTTTAGCAACAATAAGTTTTCTGTAGCAATCACTGGAGGTTAAAATAGCTACCTTAGACATAGGTGATTCAGTACTGGATTTTAGTGGTATTGGGTATGAGTTCACACACAGGATGAAGGGTTGAATGTGACCAAATAAAGTGTTTAAGTACAGAAATGTTTTACTTGAGAGAGAGATAGTGTTACGACAATAATACAAGTGATTTTACCTCTACTCTCTACTGTTGGTTAGTTGGATATAAATGAAAGTGATAGGGATAAATAAATTATGATAGTATAATTAAATACTGCAAGGTGTGGGCTGCTAGGTCCAATAAAAAGATATATGATACTCAGACCAGAAAGGTTAAGCCTGATGGACCAGATCAGGCCTGATGGAATAAAGAAGGCCCAAAAGCCCTAATTATTAATTAATTTCGTAATTAATTAATAAGGGAAAAATCAGCTATTGAGAAGAGTCCCGATAAGGATATAAATCCTTATAGATTAGCCTCAAGGCCACCTAAAAGGATAAGGAATCAGTTTCCTACTATCTAGGACTCCAAAGTCCATTCTAATTATGAGACTTGCCCACCAAGTCTCCTATATCAAGTCCAATTCAAGGACTCCCAACATCTATATAAGGGGCCTCACCCCACAAATCAGAACTACGTTTTTTGGCTTGATTCTCTAATTCACAGAGATACGTAGGCATCTCGTAAAGGCAGAATTAAGCTACGAAACACGAGAGCAGCCAAATCGAGCCTTGAAGCTCACGTTCCTTAATACAAAATACAGCAATCATATATATTAGTTTTTAATCCATAACATTTGGCGCCGTCTGTGGGAATTTGAACAACAACCATGGCGAGAACACGGAGAACAACTAGCGCTCTGGAGGAGGGAACACCATCAGGGACAACTCAGGTGATTTCGTCAACCGTGGAGATTCCTCCCCACTCAACTTATGCATCTACTCAAGCGGAAACCCAGATAAGGGCAACTCAATCTCAGCCACAAGGGACGACTCCCCCGACTATTCAAGGTACGAATCCTCAAGTTCAACAAGTACATATACCTGTGAATTCTCGACCCGTCGGGTATGAATATTCAACTGTTGTTACCACTAACCCCCCTTATGGGATGCCCCTTTACCCCGAGGTTGGAGGAAGTGGATATGCTGGGCGAAGTGAAGCACGAGGGCAATCACCCCCTTATATACGAGGTTTGGATCCTATCCCCGAGGATCGGGAATTTTCTGGTCCTTACACTGAGAGAGATTCCGAATCTTCGGATGATGAAGTGGCCCCAAGAAGGAGACGTCCAAGCAAGGAGCCGATGGCCGATGGAAGGCAACGCCCTCGAAGCACCCAAGGGGCGAATCCCCAGGAAGTGCAGGAAAGGATAAGGGCTCATGAGGCTGAGATCCAAAGGCTGAGGCGTGACTTGGAAGCTCACCAGGCCACCAGACCCCAGATGCCTCCTAGGGGGAGAAATCCTCCTCCTGTCATAGACCTGGATGGTCCGGTACGAAGAAGGGCTGTCTTTCCAAGAACTGATCCAAGCAATCTCCTTCCCCTTGGAGACCTTGATGATCCAACTCCCCCCTTCACAGAAGAAATAATGAATGCCCATATCTCAAGGAAATTCAAGATGCCCACTATCAAAGCCTATGATGGCACCGGAGACCCCGCTAACCATGTCAGGACATTCTCTAATGTACTGCTGCTGCAACCCATGAATGACGCTATTAAGTGCCGGGCCTTCCCTCAAACCCTGTCGGGTATGGCTCAAAGATGGTACAGTCGCTTACCCCCAAATTCTATTGGATCGTTCAGAGAATTAAGTCAGGCTTTTATTAAGCAATTCATCAGTGGAAGAGTCCATGAGAAAAGTTCAGCATCTCTTATGAGTCTTGTGCAGGGAGCTAAGGAATCCTTGAGAGATTACCTGAATCGTTTCACAAAGGAGGCTTTAAAAGTCCCGAACCTTGATGATAAGGTAGCCATGATAGCACTGCAACAAGGAATTAGGGACGAGTTTTTTAAGATGTCCTTGGCCAAACGTCCCCCTGAAAGCATGTTGCATCTCCAAGAGAGGGCAGGGAAGTATATCAAGGTTGAAGAAAGTATGAGGAAGACCGTAGTAAGTAATGAGCCCACTGGAGGCAAGAAGCGGAAAACTGATTTAGAATATATTGCAAAAGACAAATATCCTAGGACCGAACAAAACCCTGATTCAACCCCCAAGAGGGGAGGACCTGGGCAAAAGTTCACTGAATACGCTAAGCTGAATGCTCCTAGAAGTCAGATTTTGATGGAGATTGAGAAAGACAGAGATATTCGCTGGCCTAAGCCCTTGAAGGCTGATCCCGCCAAGCTAGATAAGGGCAAGTATTGCAGGTTTCACAAAGATGTTGGCCATGACACCGATGAGTGTAGGCAATTGAAAGATGAAATTGAGTTTTTAATTCGAAAAGGAAGATTGAACAAGTATACTGGAGATGGAGGGGACATAAATAATAATGGAAGGAAGAACTTTGAAGATCGTAGGAGGGACCAAGACGATCAGGGGCGGAATCCCCAACCTAGAGGGCCGGTTATAAATTCAATTTTTGGAGGACCGCGACGCCCTCGAGGGCCTGTGATAAACACGATCTTTGGAGGTCCAACTGCTGCTGGATTGTCCAAAAATTCCAGAAAGGCATATACTAGGGAGGTTATGCATATTGTTGGAGAAGCCCCGAAGAGGGCCAGGACAGAAGTAGCATTGGCTTTTGATGATTCTGACCTAGAGGGTGTGAAGTTTCCCCATGACGACCCGCTGGTCATAACACCGATAATAGGAAATAGCCCGGTTAAGAGGGTCCTTATGGATAATGGTGCATCTGTGGATATCTTGCTCCATGACACCTTTCTAAGAATGGGGTATAACAACTCCCAGTTGACACCAACCGATATGCCGATATATGGATTTGCTGGAGTAGGATGTCCTGTGGAAGGGATAATCAAATTGCCGACCACCATAGGTACGGAACCAAGGCAAGCAACGCAGATGCTGGATTTCGTGGTGGTAAAGGCTAGTTCAACTTATAATGCTATCATGGGGAGAACAGGGATACATGCCTTCAAGGCAGTCCCCTCTTCCTACCATTCAGTCATGAAGTTTCCCACCCGAAACGGGATTGGAGAAGAGAGAAGAGATCAAAAAATGGCTAGAAGCTGTTATGTTGCCTCTTTGAGGGCAGATGGAGTCAGGGGGCACGTTCTTCCTATTGAAGATATGGATGTTCGAGAAAATGATGAGAATAGAGGAAGGCCAGCAGAAGAATTGGTTTCCGTTCCTTTAGACCCCGAGAATCCTGAGAGGATGACTTTCATTGGAGCCACATTAGAGGAGCCCTTTAGAGGGAAGTTAGTGAAATTTTTGCAAGAAAATAGTGATGTGTTTGCATGGTCAGCAGCTGATATGCCAGGCATAGAACCGGAGTTAATTACTCACAAGCTAAACGTGGATCCAAGCCGGAAGACAGTGAAACAAAAGAAAAGAAATTTTGCCCCGGAAAGACAAGAGGCTATAAAACAGGAAGTAGAAAAGCTCTTAGAGGCTGGTTTCATTGAGGAGATTCAATTTCCGGAGTGGTTAGCGAACCATGTAATGGTGAAGAAGGCTAATGGAAAGTGGAGGATGTGTATAGACTTCACTGATCTGAATGATGCATGCCCCAAAGACTGTTTTCCGCTGCCTAGAATTGATACTTTGATTGATGCCACTGCTGGACATGAGATGCTGAGTTTCATGGATGGATTTAGCGGATATAACCAGATCAAAATGCATAAGGATGACATTCTAAAGGTATCATTTATCACTGACTTTGGTGTTTATTGTTATCTTGTTATGGCGTTTGGTCTCAAGAATGCAGGAGCCACCTATCAAAGGTGAATAGAATTTTTAAGGATCTTATTGGTAAGACTATGGAAGTCTATGTTGATGACATGTTAGTCAAGAGTCTAGTAAAGACTGATCATATAGCCCATTTAAGGGAAGCTTTTGAGGTCCTGAGGTACCACAAGATGATGTTGAATCCTACGAAGTGTGCTTTCGGAGTAGGATCTGGAAAATTCTTGGGACTGATGGTCTCAAAGAGGGGAATTGAGGCTAACCCGGATAAAATAAAGGCGATCCTGGACATGGAACCACCAAAAACTGTTAAGGATGTTCAGAAGCTTACAGGAAGGGTTGCTGTGCTAGGACGATTCATCTCCAAGTCGGGGGACAAGTGTTTGTCATTCTTCAAATCGCTAAAGAGCATCAAAGACTTTGTATGGAGTGAGGAAAACCAGAAGGCATTTGAAGAGTTAAAGAAGTATATGGCCCAGGCCCCGTTGTTGGCCAAGCCAGTTCTGAGTGAAATTTTATTCTTGTACTTGGCTGTTTCAGAGAGCGCCTTGAGCGCGGTGTTGGTTAAGGAAGAACTGAAAGTCCAGAAACCCGTATACTATGTCAGCAAAATTTTGCATGGTGCTGAGTTGAATTATTCAACTATTGAGAAATTCGCTTTAGCCTTGGTAATGGCTTCAAGAAAGCTGCGTCCTTATTTTCAAGCTCACCAGATTGAAGTGCTAATAAATCAGCCACTGAGAAATATCATTCACAGTCCCAAGGCAAGTGGGAGACTGATTAAGTGGGCAATAGAGTTGGGAGAGTTCGATCTCAAGTATAAGCCACGTACGGCTATAAAAGCCCAAGCACTAGCTGACTTCGTGGTGGAATATACCATACCCAACCAAGAAGTCGGGGGGCAGGAAGATACCATACCTCAAGACAAGGGAGTCGATAATGGGGACAGGGAGAAGGATGATAAGGAGAAAGAATATTGGGTTCTCTATTTTGATGGAGCATCAAAAACAAATTCTAGTGGAGCAGGTTTGGTTTTGCAAAGCCCTGATGGATTCTTAATTGAGTATGCTATGAAGCTAGACTTCCCAACCACAAATAATGAGGCAGAGTATGAAGCCCTGATTGCTGGCCTTGGTCTAGCTGGGACACTTAGAGTCAAAAACTTAAAGGTCCGTGGAGACTCGAAGCTGATCATATCCCAGGTAAAGGGAGAATTTGAGGCAAGGGATGATACAATGGCTAAGTATGTTCGCCTAGTAAGGGCTGTGATGACCCAATTTAATGAATGCCATGTTGAACACATTCCAAGGGAAGAAAATGCTAAAGCAGATGCGCTATCAAAGTTTGCTTCATCTGAGATTGAAGAAAGTTCAGGAAGTATGTACTTCCGTGTTTTGAAGACACGAAGCATAGATGTTAAGCTTGTGGCTCACATAGGCTTGGGGACGTCATGGATTGATCCCATCAAGGCTCACATTCAGACCGGTTGGTTTCCAAGCGATGCAACTGAGGCACGAAAGCTAACTATTCGAGCACTAAGGTACTCCTTGATAGATGGAATTCTGTATAAGAGATCTTTCGTGGTTCCTTACTTGAGGTGTCTCAGGCCCGACGAGGCGCGCTTGGCTCTTGAGGAAGTGCATGAAGGTATTTGTGGGCAACACTTGGGGGGCAGGGCCTTGGCTCATAAGATAACTCGTTTAGGCTTCTATTGGCCAAAAATGATGGCTGATGCCAAAGAATATGTGAAGAAGTGTGATCGCTGTCAGAAGCATGTACCAGTTGTTAGACAACCCCCCGAGATGCTGACCTCTATCAACTCACCTATTCCCTTTGCTATGTGGGGGATGGATATTCGAGGGCCTTTTCCTATGGCCACGACACAAAGGAAGTTTCTGATTGTAGCCATTGATTATTTCACCAAGTGGATCGAAGCCAAACCCTTGGCCAAAATCACAACTAAGCAGGTTGCACAATTCCTGTGAGAAAACATTATGTGCCGATATGGAATTCCCCGTATCCTCGTCACTGACAATGGAACACAATTCTACAATGAGGAATTTAAGAAGTATTGTGAAGAAAATGAAATTGAGTTACGATTCACCTCTGTGGCTCATCCGCAAGCCAATGGGCAAGCAGAGGTAGCAAATCGGATAATCCTGGATGGACTAAAGAAGAGGATCGAGAAGTCAAGAAATAATTGGGTGGATGAAATACTTCCAATATTATGGGCCTACAGGACTACCTGTAGAGTCACGACAGGAGCAACTCCCTTCATGTTGGCATATGGGGCAGAAGCAGTAGTTCCAGTAGAGATATCACATTCCTCTCCAAGGATTCAAGCTTTCAATGCAGAAGAAAATGAGGAAGGGCAGAGGTTAGCCCTGGATTTAATCGATGAAGTGCGAGATAAAGCACATGCAAAGATAGTAGAATATCAGAAAAAGGCTTCATTCTACTTCAACCCAAGGGTTAAAGAGAGGTTTTTCAAACAAGGTGACCTAGTCTTGAGAAAAATAGAGGCTTCTGGTTTCGGACAGAAAGGAAAGCTTGCCCCAAATTGGGAAGGGCCGTATAGAGTCAAGAGCGTTCAGGGTAGAGGAACCTACAAGCTGGAGACTATGGATGGTTTTGAAGTCCCGAGAACCTGGCACACACAAAACCTGAAGGTTTACTACGTGTAAGATGGTCGAAGTACGATTCTCACTTGTCATTATGACAAGTAGGTTTAAAAGCACCTTGAAGCTTTGTTTGCATTGGATTTTTATTTTTTCAGCTATTATAGATCAGGGTCGAACCCATATTATGTAAGGTTTTGGAAAACCAGACTTGAAATTGAAGAGTTCGAAATTATTTCAACCTATGGATGTTTGAGTTGTGATAATGCTTGTGTGGCCCATTAAGCCAAGTTTGAATATTAAAGTATCGGAAAAATGAAGGAGAGAATGCAAATAAGGAAAGTAGCATATAAAATATCCCCGGAGGGTAATAAGTTTTAATACAAACAAAAGTCCAGACATAAGTTAAGGATAAAATTACAGAATAGAAAAACTACTCCTCCATGCGGGAGCCTTCATTCTCTTGCTCCTTATCAGCGCCTTCAGCATCCTTCGCAGGAGAAGCGGGAGGAGAAGCAGTGTTAGGATCCAAGATGCGATCATCTGGCTGAGGGGAGTTGAAGAGGGCGTCTATGCTGTCCTCCGACTCAGCCTGCTCGGGACTTATAAAGTCCTTAGGGTCGACTAAGCCCGGGTGCTTCTCAGAAACCGCCTTTACGGCCGCATCCCATCCCTGAGTAAACTGTAGGGAATAAAGACCCTCATCATGAATCTCCATGAGATTCTTAAACTTGTCAGAATCCATGTAGTCATCAATGAGCTTATCCTTATCGCTCCTAAGTTTCACCAGCTCGGAATGAGCCTTAGCCAGCTCCTCTTTCTTTGTGTCCAGCTTCTTCTCCAGGACCTTGGCTCTCTCTTCCCAATTCTTCATCTCCTTCTCAAACCCATCTGAGTTACCCTTCCAGGACCTAGCCTGGTGGAGGGCCGCCTGGAAGTAGGTATTACTCTGCAAAGAAATATGTATGAGTTAGCACAAGTTCGTTGAAATACGAGAAAGTTGGGATTCAAAGAAAAAGAGAAAAAAGAAAGTTACCGCAGCTTGGGCTTGAGAACCCAGAAGCTCAATAGTCTCGATATCACTCCCCGTAACAATGTCAGTGAAATCGTGAGGAGTGATGGAATGGTATGACCAATCCTTAGCATGTTTGGTGGATCCAACCACCGTATCGCTCCTCCTGAAGCCCCAGTTAGGCCTGAAGGAATGTGCCTTAAGTGGAGGATCCACATCGTCCCCCAGCTCGACCACCGGGACGTGGGGCTTAAGAAAAGAAGGACCGTCAGGTTTGCTCCTGGGGTCCCTGTTTAGCTTGGCCCTCTTCTGGCGGCCTGACTCCCCTTCCTTGGGCCTGTTGACATTATTGATGGCCTCGCAAGCTGAAAAAGAAAGATAGAAAGAATATTAAATTGCAGGAGATAAAATGTTACAATTAAAGGGAAAGAAAAATGGTTATCCAGTTATAAATTTACCCTTATCACTGGCCTGAGAGAGACCAACTTTCTTCAAGGAAAACTCCTCTAAAAGGGTCCAGGTGTCTGTTTTCCCATCATCCGAAATTAAGGCTTGGTAGGCCACCTCCTCCTCATCAGATAATCTGATGCTACCTGGACTCCCATCTGACACTTTGCAAAAGGGCCTACGGAAGAGTGTGGCCCAATCACCCCCAGCCCAGGTCAGCCTCACAAACTCGTCCCTCCATTTAGGGTTGTTCTCAACTATGGAATTACTATCAAAGATATGAGGGATTTTGGGCCGTTGACGAATTAAAACCCAACCTGGTTGACTCATGGCGCTATTATAGAATTGGAAAACTTTCCTAAAGATAGCTACGGAAAGAGGAAAATTGTTTCTAAGACAAAGGACCATAAAACAGATAATGTTCCTCCAAGCGTTAGGAGGGAGTTGACAAGGGTTAATTTGTACATCTGCAAGTAAGCGAGGAATAAATTCATGGAATGGAAACCTGAGACCCGCGGTCAGGGCTCCTCGATAGATAAACAAAGTATCCCCTTCCCAATTACAAGTCCTATCCCCAGGGGCGGCTGGAGTAATCCTAAGGTGGGGTGGAAGTCTGTACAGGGTGTTCATAGACTCTATCCTACCATCTAACTCATGAAAGGTGTTACCATGATTATACGAATCTAACTCAGATAGAGAGGGATATTCATCACCTCTCGAGTTAATCATATCAAGTAGGGAAGTATATGGAGATTGAATTTGAATGTTTGTACCTCTCTTAGAGACATTCATCTTCTGCAAACGAGCCAAGTCACGATCCGCCATTGATATGCTTCGGTTGAAGGCTTGAAACCCAGAAAAACCTGAGAAAGGTGGAGCTGCGGTGGCTGAGGTCGCCGGAAATCGCCTTCTCAAAGGGAGAACTCTAGAGAGATTTGTGAGAGAAAAATGAGAAATGAGAAGTGAAGTGAGGATTCTCACTTCACACTACACTTATATAGGCGAAAAGCTCGGAATACGAGGCGTTTCTAGGCCCATTTAGCCAGGCCCAACCTAAAAGCCCATCTACTAGAAATATCAGGAATAATCTAGAAGCTCCTATGGAAAATGAAGGGTCAAAAATCGACCAGAATTTTAAATTAGTTCGATCAGAGTCCTGATCGACGCAGAAGAGAGTCCTGATCGATATCTCATTCGAACAGGAGGGAAGAAATCCCCTAAGTTTGATCAGAGTCCTGATCGACGCAAAAAAGGATCCTGATCGATATCTCATTCGAACAGGAGGGAAGAAATCCCCTAAGATCGATCAGAGTCCTGATCGACACAGAAGAGAGTCCTGATCGATATTCTATTCGATCAGAATGGTAGAAAGCCACTTAATTCGATCAGAATCCTGATCGAAATCGATCAGGAATCCTGGTCGATTAAGCCCATGTATCAGTCGACTAGGGTGTCACTTTGAAGGCCAATTCGATCAGAGTCCTGATCGAAATCGATCAGGAATCCTGTCGACCAGAATGTAAGTTCTTGAGCTAATTCGATCAGGATCCTGATCGAAATCGGTCAGGAATCCTGATCGAAATCGGTCAGGAATCCTGATCGATTTTGTATACATCCTGATCGATTTTAAGCCAGAAAAATAAGGATAAATCCCAGAAATTAAGGGAAAAATCCAGATAAATTAAGGATAAATCCCGGAAAATTAGGGAAAAATCCAGAAAATTAAGGATAAATCCCGGAAAATTAAGGAAAATCCCAGAAAATTGGGGAAAAATCCAGAAAATTAAGGAAAAATCCCTGAAAATTAGGGAAAAATCCAGAAATTAAAGGAAAAATCCCAAAAAATTAGGGAAAAATCCAGAAATTAAGGAAAAATCCCAGAAAATTAGGGAAAAATCCAGAAAATTAGGGATAAATCCTGGAAATTAGGGAAAAATCCCGGAAATAAGGGAAAAATTCCTGGAAATTAAGATAATTCCTGAATAAAAGGAAAATTCATTGTAAATGTGTAGGTCGCTCCACACTTTACACGAAAACGAAACCCTATAAGGGAATAAACAGACTTAACTTCTGCGAAACCTAATTAATGTTTCCCAAATGTTGGGGGGTAAATGATAGGGATAAATAAATTATGATAGTATAATTAAATACTGCAAGGTGTGGGTTGCTAGGCCCAATAAAAAGATATATGATACTCAGACCAGAAAGGTTAAGCCTGATGGACCAAATCAGGCCTGACGGAATAAAGAAGGCCCAAAAGCCCTGATTATTAATTAATTTCGTAATTAATTAATAAGGGAAAAATCAGCTATTGAGAAGAGTCCCGATAAGGATATAAATCCTTATAGATTAGCCTCAAGGCCACCTAAAAGGATAAGGAATCAGTTTCCTACTATCTAGGACTCCAAAGTCCATTCTAATTATGAGACTTGCCCACCAAGTCTCCTATACCAAGTCCAATTCAAGGACTCCCAACATCTATATAAGGGGCCTCACCTCACAAATCAGAACTACATTTTTTGGCTTGATTCTCTAATTCACAGAGATACGTAGGCATCTCATAAAGGCAGAGTTAAGCTACAAAACATGAGAGCAGCCAAATCGAGCCTTGAAGCTCACGTTCCTTAATACTAAATACAGCAATCATATATATTAGTTTTTAATCCATAACAGAAAGATAATGCTTGCTTTATAGAATAACAATGCATTATGTTATAAAGTTTCTTAAAATGGCTCTAACAAATATGCACATTGGATTTTCTAGTTGCCACCTTCTATCAACTCTGCAACCTGAACCACATGAATCTTTTTATCAACAACTTTTGTTCAGTTCATCCCAGCCCTTAATCTTTAAGCACACTTCAAATTTGTAATTGTAGGCTTGCCACCTATTTATTTAGAATAGTAAATCTTTGAAAATTATGGTGATTTGATTTATTGTCTCTATAATCTCTGATGGTGTGTTGTACCAGTTCTACTCAGTAATTTCTTGATTTTTCTAACTATTTTTTCTTGATTTATATCTCCTTGTTTGTCGAATTGTTGAGATATGTATATGTAAATTAACTACTCGCAGTGTGGCATCTGTACATATTGATCTTGGCATTGCGTTGTGCGACGCTGCAATGTGAGAGATTGCGACATCTCAAGACATCTTCTAACATCAAAGTTTGTGACATTTTTGACATCTCGACAGTTGGGTATATTTTGATTTATCGATTTGGCATCGTTACAAGCACTATTCCCGATCAAGCTCTTGATATTGCAATAACAATCTTTAGCCTGCGATATGTACTAAATCGGTGACACCTCGACATGGCACTTAGTTCATTTTTGAACTCAAAACTTCTTTTATTATCTTCAAGCTTTATTATTCATTTTTTAGGTATGATCAACTGGTGATCTTCTTTCAAAAAACCGAATTCATTTGTAGTTTGGGCATTCTATGAAGAGAAAAATATTCCGGTAATGTCTTCTATCAATTTGACATACTTCTCTACATTGTACAAAAGATACTAATCTTTGGAGATAAATGGTTTATGACTTGGGGTGACATTGAGATATAGAATTGTAATCATATCAGGCACATCTTGCTCAATATGTGGGTAATTATTGTATTTGTACGAATTGGGATAGAAAGTTATGAGTTTCTAGACCATATACTGTTCCTCAAGGTCTGTCTATGTGTGTAAAGCATAATTAATATCAAATAATTCATTTATAAAATTCAATAATGAGTTTTTGGTTTATTGAATTGAACTAATTGATTGACAACTAGATTAACTTACTAAATTATATTAGCAAAGAGAGTTGGATAAGGTTTAGACACGAAAAGTTGAGTCAAGATAATTACTCCCCCTAATATGTTCATGTCGGAAATAACGCAATGCAATACTACAGCAAGATCACAGTTCACTAACTTGAAATTCAATGATCATAGGTTTCTCTCGAAACCACTATGGTATAGATTCTGTTTTTAAATTAACATATGTCTATGCCCAATTTAACTTTCAGAATACAATTAAATATCAATATCACACGACTATGCAATATCAGAATATATGTCTATATTGTCACAAAATTTATATCAATAGATATAATCATGTATCATTCAAGTATTCAGTCAATTAATTATAACTCTCTCAGTATTATTATTAACTCGTTAACCTACTAACGCTGATCAAACAATATCAAGTGTTAGCATGAAAAGTACTTGAATGAATAAATTGAAAACTACATATAGTACTTCTTATCAAAACAACAACAATCACATACTAGGGTTCCGTAAAAATCCTAACTCATACAATTTAGTTCATAATCAATGTATCAAAATAATCCCCATAAAACCAACACATGTTCATAAGAAGAGATATATAAAAATAAGAGAAAACAAAGTCGATTGAATGTCTTCAATGGTTGAAATCTTCTCTGTTGATGCAATCTTCTCCTCCTCCCTTGTGCGACTACTTGTCTCTTTCCTCATCTCTCTCTCTCTGTATATATATATATATTATGTATGTTCTTGGACATCAAATCCTAACAAGGTATGTCAAATACTGACAAGTTGAATCCTAATGAGGTAATCGAATCCTGATGAGCTCAAATATTGACTGTGAGTATTTTGTGATTTGTACAATTATTTTTCTTAATTGCTACTTAAGTTAGTTCAGTATAATTGAGAGTAATTTTTTTGCTTAATATGAGATTTGTTTGTAATTTGAATAATATGTTGATATAGTTGCTAGTTTATAGGCGCAATAACACACAACTGTTCCTTAAAAGTCATGCACATAACTAGTTTAACACATTATCTGGTCCACTAATAATGCCATCCAATTAATTATTGCCATGTGTAAATTGTGTTCCTATGTAATTAGATCTCTATCAGTTTCTGACAAAACTATTTACATTCACAATATACACAATACACACAACACACACAATTGTTCATCTTCTTCCATTCTCTCTCTGGAAAATTTCCGAACTCAAATTTTTCTTTGAAATACCCTAATTTTCAAAATGGCCAATGCTGATTCTATCTCAAAGCTCACTTCCACCAAGTACATGTTTCATGATAAGGCTTTTACTACAAATAACTTTGAATCTTGATGATATTCACATTGATTTTTGTATGGTTCAAGATTTTTTTTGCCTAAAGTGACATTGGGTATGCTTTAAAAACTCCTTCTCGAGTTTGATTTAAACAAATCATGCAGATTTGGACAACTGCTGGAATTGATGCTACAAAAGGTGTAATACTCTGCACTCATGATAAGAAGGAATATGAGATTAATGCTGATGTTATGGAAAATGCATTGAAGCTGCCTTCTTTAAATGGTAAGGATCTTGTGATAACACAACTTCAACTCTCTTTGAGTTTGTAAGGGAGATAAACCATATCACATAATTCACAGAGTCTATAGAGTTGTTCAGGACAAAGCTATGAAATGAGTGGAATTTTTATATTGATTGTATCAGTCGTGCCTTTCTGAATAAGGTAACAAATTTTGATGCTCTTCCTCTAGTATCTCTGCAATTAGTCTATTCCTTAATCAAGGGTCATGCATTTGATTATGGTAATAAAATTTTACAATTCCTGATAGCTAGATTGAGTGAGACGAATGGTGTGATAGGATATACTAGGTTTCTGTAATTAATCTTTACTTATGTTTCCTTTGATGAGGATGAATTAATTTTTGTTTTCCAAATAACATCAAAATAAATGCAAGATTTGGCAAAAAAAGGATAAATTTGTTGGCAGGGCTGTTTTACCAAGAGAGATGTGGCAATTTCTGACAAGGGTCATGCCGCATAAATATGATTTGATAAATCGTGACACTGTGGAACATGGCACATCCAACCCCGTTCCTGATCAAAGTATTTCTGTTTCCAATCACACACCTAAACACATTTTCACCTCCGGTGCTTCCCTAAAGGAACCAGTTGTAAAAACTAAACAACCAGCTGGAACTGATGTGTTAGGAGGACAATCAGGTTCAAGGGTTATTTCACCCTCACCAAAACCACATGAGGTACAAGGTGGATAAAAGAGGTTATCTAGCTCTAAAAAGCATGTTCCATCAACCAGGATTAGACAAGATCCGGATGAGAAGAAAAGGAAAACTACAGCTGGCAGGAGAATGGTTGATGAAAGCGCAGATACTGATAGTGATGAGGCATCTATCACTTTCAAACTGAAAGTTAAACCAGCGAAGGTTACTGGTCCTGTTGCTGAGGATACACAGGTTGCTGTTGGAGAGGATGCTCCAAAGAAAAAGAAAAATATGATAAAGTTGGATGACAACCGTAAAGCCAAATATGACAAAGTCAGGATGCAGACTACACTTCATGCCACTGCTGATCAAGAAAATCTATATCCTGATAGTGTTACATCATCAATTCCTAATGAGGTCATATCAGTTCCTGACCAAAAAAATAATGACTCACCTCTAGCTAAAGTTATTGAAGTCTCAGCTAAGAGGATGAGAGAGCTAGCTCAACAAGTTGGCCTTGATAATGCTGTAAAAAGGAAGGCTGAGGTTATAGAAGTCTTCATGTGAAATAAATTAAAGCTACAATTTCCACAGAAGGAGCATATCATACAAGAACCACTTTCTCAAAGTGAAAATGCAGTTGTTCAGACTCCTATCCCACAAGAACCACTCTCTCAAAGTGAGAGTGCAGACATTTCATCTCAAAGGAAAATTTCTGACAATGCTCAAGATGGTCCTGATTCTGTGAAGACTGATATTTTGCAATATGTTCAACAAAAGGAACCTCATCAGGAACATTTGGCTACACTGGATGCTATGATCAATGATCCTATTTTTTAGGGAAGCCGAAAAGAACCTATAACTCAAAGGGTTGAAGCAGCTTCACAACCTCTAGCCACACAAGAACCATTAGTTCAAATTACTGATACAGACAAGCTTGCAAATCCTAACAAAGGGTCCAGTCCTGACATATCAGTTCCTAGTCCTGATGAAGCTATTCCTGACACCTCACATCCTGATCAAGAGGCTGAACTTGTTACTGTGACACCCTCCAAACCCGGGTCAGAAGTTTGGGGTTCAGAACACACACACAATGTAAACCTGTTTATGAAATAATATATGCAATGACCCTACACGACACAACCACGGATCGCAACAGGTTAAAGTATGAACAAAAACCATAACCATAACCATAATTACATTACATTGTATCAAATCCCAACTAGTTTAACTTACATATGGATAATAGACATTATTATAAACTTTCAAAAACTCAAAACCAAGACATAAAGCTCCTGCTAGCTTATTCCATCTCAACTGGAAATCCTAGCTCCCACACTGGGCTGGGGATCCTTACTGCCAATATATTTCTTCTTAACTATAAAAGAACATAAACAGATTCGCAAGAGTGAGCTAACTAGCTCAGCAAGTCACAATGACAATACTGAGATTTAACAATAATTAAATGAAATAATTTAAGAAATCAAGTTTCGTGTTAAGCAATGATTTAGAATTAAATATTCTTTTTTAATTTTGAAACCAAGGTTAGGCTGCTGATCAGTCATGCACTAACCCCGAGCATGTCACACAACACTGCTCTATAAACTGGATCCAAGGCACCCATTGGCCTAATATGACCATCAATAAGGGCTGACCACGAATCTGGTCCACATTTTAGAAAACCATCCAATTCTATAATAACAAAATAATAAACAATGTAATTCAATAAATATAATTATAAACAACATTGATAAGATATTCATCTCATAGCATAAAGAAATTCACGAGTACCATAAAGGTATAACAAGGGATGTATGAAAAAGGGTTTCAAGTTTGTAAAAGAAGAAGGTAATAAAAGAACAATGGTTTAATGGTTCTACAAGATTTGTTTCTCTGATGTTACAAGGTATTGTAGAAAATATAAGTGTTTGTACGTTAAGCAAATCCAGTTCAATAACTGGTATATGGTGTATATGTATTTGTGGAGTAGTATCGTATGTATATGGTTTAGTATCTGGGTATTCAATAATCAATTATTTACAAAGAATAAGGCTCACGACTCAAATATCAATAAATGGGATCAGGGTTTAGGACTACGCAATTCAAAGCACTTGCAATATAAAACAAGACTACTCAAAGTACCTGCAACATACTTTAAGAAAGTTCGGAAATACTTGCCTTATCTCAATTGACTTCCACTTTACTTGCACACGTCTATCGACTCAATTCGTTGATCACTTGCTTTCATTTTCTATGCCTCTCTTCCTCTGCTAGAAATTACAAGTATCTATCAATACTCATTTTCATCTTATACTAATCGTCACGTAGACGTTACAAGCTTCTATCTACCCTTCGTTTCACCCAAATCCGACGTACGAACTGAAAGTTATGACAAAAACCGTCAAACAATGAACACATAGGCATATTACACATTAATCAGATAGCACATAACACTTATCATGTAAGGTATTTGATAAAAATAATTTTTCAGAGAAGACTAGGGGTTAAAATGATTTTCTGGTATTTAATACGAATTTTTGAACATTTTCCGGAATTAAAACGGGTAAAAGAATCATTTAATAAATAAATAACAAGGTTCGAATACCCGAATATGACTTTAAAATCATTTAATAATAATTATCGAGCCTTGAACATTATTTAGAAAAATGTTTCAAAGCTCAAATCTATTTTTCAGAATATTTAAATCAAGAGAAATAATTAAATCTAATTGAATAATCAATTAAAAATTAATTAATAAATAATTTAATAATTTAATCAATTAATACATAAATCAATTGACCAATTAAATAATTAATTATTAACTAAAAATTAATTTATTAAATTATTCAGATTTATTTCAGAATTAAAAATGAATTTGGAATTAAAATAATGATTGTTGGAATTTTTAAATATTAGAAAAAATTTTCTGAAATAAAAATAAATAAGAAATATGATTTTTAAAATTTTTTAAAACAAGAATCCTATTTTTGAAATTTCCAGAAATCCCATTGACTAAACTGCATTATTTTTAAAAATACAGAAACTAAACTGCATTTTTTTTGCAGTCCTGGAAAACCGTTGGGGGTTCATGGGGGTTTACAACCGGTACCCTTATGCCACGTCAAGCTCCAGATATGTTCTACAATTCACCAGGAACACGACCATGCAATCAAATCAAAAAAAATAACCCCTGAGTTGGCCGGAAAAACTCGAAAAAAACTCGTCGGAAGGTGAGTTCTTCGTTGCTCCGGTCAGCCCAACTCCGGTATCTTTTGTACTTCAAACAACCAGCAATCGACTCCTTTTTACAAGATCTATACACTGGTATGAATCAATTTCACTAATAACCCTTAGATCAAACCCCCCAAATTCAATTAATAACATTCAAACCGAATATAAACCCTAATTTTAATTACATAGAATCAATCCCTAATTTTTAACATGTTATTGAACTCCAAATCACTATTATGACAGTCCAAAATGATCAGGATTCAATTCTCTACAATATGCAAGAATCAAATCAAATAAACAACATCAAAATCAAAAATTCATAATTTAGTCCAAATTAATTCAAAAATAAAGAAAAATACAGAAAATTACCAGTTGATTCTGTAGTGATATAGGTTATGGAACTTGATTGTACACTTCACGGGCTTCATTTTGGTTACCCACACATCAAAATCTGAGTTCGCCAACGCTTTCGATTCTAGGTTTGATTATGAAGAACACTAAGAATTCTAGGGTTTTCTCTGGATAATTATGTAATTTTATTGTTTAATTGTGTTTATCTGTACAAAATAGAATACAGTAAGGGCTATTTATATTTACAGAATATTGGTACCCCGTTGGATCATATCAGATCTAAAAATAGAATACTTAATCATTAAGTATTAATAAAACTGATACAATTCGGTACCGGTTTTAAGATAATTATCAAAACCGGGCTTTTTGCAAACACATTCTTGGTCTCAACGCTTTGGTTACCCGAATTACGAGAAGATAATATAATAGTTTAATTAAAATATCTCGTTTCTCAAAAATACGTGTTTTATCGGTTTACCGAAATGAAAATAGTGTCGTAAAATTTGTAAAGGGAACCGTACAGGTAAAACCGTACTCTGGATTGAAAAAGTCAAAACATGGAAAATACTCAGAATAATCAAATTAGGTTTGATCGGAGTGTTGGTGAGACTGCGTAGCTGTATGAACAGTTACGTGATAACTCAACATGATAACAACACTAGAACATGATAGGTTAATAATACTACATCTACACAAGAAATCAGGAAGAATGAAGACAAGGCAAATACAAAGAATCAGAAGATTAGAAGAAGGCCTGAAGTCTGTCTACTGGTAACCGAAAGAAGTTCATTAATATGATCATGACTCAGTGAAGAACAAAGGTTAAAGACTTTTAGGGTTTCAGAAATGTTGAAGATTCAGTACATAAGTGCTACCGGAAGATTTCGGTATATTGACATTGATTGAAGATAGACAGTGTTCGAAGCATAGGAATCTGAAGAATTGAAGATATGGTATAGACAGAGGTTAATAAAGACGTTGTCTAAAGTACCATAAAGTGTTAGATATATTTGAGATGTCATGTCTAATTTGTTGTGTTTAGTTTCAGAACTTAATATCAGGATTTACTGGAAATCAGAACTTACTGAAGTCAGAACTTATATCAGAACTTAAAGCCGTCAGGATTTATATCAGGACTTAAGTGCGGATACTTCAGATAAGGAGAGCAGCTGATTTACAGGAAAGGATCGTGACTAAAACAATAGAAGATATGCATGAAGAGTTAGAAGACTAGAAGACTTGTAGAAGATAATATCTGATTGATATATTTTAGGAGACATAATTACATTCCATATCAGTTAGAAGATATCTTGTAACTGTGTTCTATATAAACACAACTTAGGGTTTACACTATATGTGTTGTTATTCACGAGGAAGATTATATATTGTAACCTAGCAGCTCTTAGTGATATTGTTCATCACTGAGAGAGAACAACTGTTCTATTGTAACAGAGTTTATTGTATATACTTGATTACTGTTACATACTTGTGTTCGAAATCGATTTGATTGTATAAACACTATATTCAACCCCCTTCTATAGTGTTGTGTGACCTAACAAGTGGTATCAGAGCCTCTCTATTGATATACAAATAGTGAGATCCAGTTTACAATCATGTCTGAAGAAACACAAATATAACGACCCGCGTACTTTTGAATTATTTAATTATATAATTATGGAAAATTATTATATAAATAAAATATGTGTGTTGATGTTGACCGCTATGTCTTGTTTGATTATTACCCATATGTGATTAATTATGGGAACATATTGAATTGTTTTCACTTTCAAAAGTGGATTTAGTGCAAATTTATTTGTATAAATATTTGAAATGTCTTTAAAATTGTTTTTATGATTTTATAATTACAATAATTATTTTTAGGATTTTATAAAATTGAGAAATCAATATTTTATTAATTATTTATCTTTAAATGATTTTCTGAATGCTTTTATCGGTAAAATCCATATTTAATTTTAAAATTCTTCAAAAATTATGAAACTCATATTTATTTAAGTTTGGAATATTCTGAGAATTTTAAAATTATTTTAGAAATTTTCGGGATTAAGTTAAACCGCACGTTGTTTCGGTTATTTGTTAAAAGCGGGTATAAAGTGCATTTTAGAAATTATTTTAAAATTTCGAAAATTTCATTTTCATTTACTTTGGGATATTTCTAATATTTTAAGACTATTTTCGTGAATTTTAGAATTTGTTTTAAGAGCAGCTCGGGTCGTTGTTCATTAAATGCGGGTTCGAGTCGCGTTTCAAAAATATTTTACAAATTATGAGAAAAATTTATTTTATTAACTTTGAATTATTTGTGATAATTTGAAATTAATTTGGAAATTTTCAGGATTATTTTTATCCGCACCTTATATCGTTAAACCAATTAAAGCGATACAAATAAGGTCATTCAGAGAGGTAGTACACGTGTTTGAACCTAGAAAATCAGACAAAAACGTGGCAGTTGCTCATGTTTGTGTTGCTGCGTGTTATTATCTGAAAAAAAACAAAATACAAAACAAAAACAAAATAAAACCACAACATCCTTCTCTTATTCCTCTTGTCTCTCCCCTGTTCTCGAAGCTTCGCCGCAACTCTGATTTCCGGTGAGCAAGTTACGCCGTGATTTGCTTCCGGACCGATTGTTAAGTATATAAATATATATGTATACGCGTGTGTATGTATTGTGCTTGACTTCTGTGCTGTTGTTATTTTTATTGTTTCCCCATCGCCGCCCCTCTCCGTTTCCGGTGAGGGCGGTGGCGCTTGGGTGTCCATGTAAAAGGGGGCTTTTATTTATGCAGTTGGTTATTGGTTCAGTTCTTGGTAGTATGGTTCTGTTCTGTTCTGTACTGATTCATGTGTGTAGGGATTGTGTTCTGTGTTCTCATTTTCCGGCTTGTTGCCGGCTGTCTCTGCGTTACCCGGTTACTCTGTGTGTAGTGCATGTAACACACGTGCCTGTGTTGGGAATCTGTTAATTATTGAAATTGTTGGTTTCTGCAAGAATTATTGATGGATTTCATGAAATAAAATAATTATTTTGTTTGAAAAATTACTGAATAATCGGTGGAATCGGTATGGACACCTGAATTACTCGGGCACCGACTGATTCCGCCGCCGTCAGTGATGAACATCGGTGAGCTGATGGTGGACTGTGATGTTTATTCTGAGTCCTAATAATTTAAAAGAAATAAATGTTAAAAATGCGAATAATAATAATTAGTTGGTTTAAATCAGTGATTGGGATTTGTGGAATTGGAATGTGATTGGATAATTGTTGAGATTGTTGTGTTTGGGATTTGACGTCGATTGATGTTTCGACGGGTAGTCCGATAAACAAAGGGAAAGCTGTCCGATTTCCGGGAAATCGAACTACGGAAATACGGGAGCGTATCCGAGGATTATTGGGACGTCGAACAAGTATAAGTAAATACATATATGTATGTTTTATACAGAAACCTGATTGTATGTTGTATTGTATATTTTGTCCAAAACACAGTAACCCTAATTTTTAAAAATGATGAGTATATGTATTTTCTAAAAACGAACACTGGATCGATTTCGAGAATGTGAACCCTAATTGTTGACTGTGTTATTCTAATATGAATAATTACGAGTCGGGTTTGAATATCGTTGGGTAAGAATTAGTATCGAGGATATGTCAAGCATACCTAAACGTCTAACGTAGGGTATTTCGACCCTGTAGGTTATAGTCGGGAACCTGAAAGTGGACGATGGACTAAAGATAACTTAGTGGTCAGTCGACGAGCTCAGTAGAGTTTCAATAGAAAGACCTGAGTGTCGAAGTCGAATCCAATGGGATCTAGTGGTTGGACGTTAGAGCCTGAGCAGCAGAATCGGATCAGAGATGATCAGTAATAGTTGTAAAGCCTTGTAAGGCAAGTATTTCTGAACTTTTCTTCAAGATATATATTACCAATGTTTTTGAACTGTTTTATAACATGTCGCTATTATTCAAAATAACTCATGTTTTGTATTGCAAGAGCTTTAAACCATTTAACCTTGAACCCTGATTTTCTTGATCTTAAGCCATAAGCTTTATTCTTTATAATCCGTCCTTTGTTGATCCTCAAACACCAAACCATACAAATATAATACTACTCTTTAAAGGTATAACTACCAAACACCAAACACTGGAAGAGAATGGTTTGAAAACATAGAAACTTTTATACTCCAATCATTCTTTATAACCTCAAAGAACCATATCTTGAAAAATCATTACTGGTCTAATACCTGACCCTTGTACAAACTGAAAACCGTTTCTTATATATATCCTGATATACCCTTGAGATATCCATGAATTTCCTTACGTTTTTATTCAACTGTTTAACCATCATTGATTATGATCTGGTTTTATTGAATTATATTGTTTATCATATTGAACTGCTTTAGGATTGGATAGTTTTTATATATGTGGACCAGATTCGTGGTCAGACCATACCAATGGTCAAGTTAGGCCAATGTGTGCCATGGATCCAGTAATTAGAGCAGTGCTGTGTGCTTGCTCGGGGTTAGTGCGTGACTGATCAGCAGCCTAACCTTGGTTTTTAAAACTCAAAAGGAATATCCAATTCTAATGATTAGTTAAAAAGAAACTTGATTCCTTTGAATCATCTCATTTGATCATTGTTGGACCTCAGTTATCACTATTATGACTTGCTGAGCAAGTTAGCTCACTCTTGTGATTCTTTTATATATTTTACAGTTAAAAAGGATATGGATGATAGAGAAGTGCCTCAGTCCAAAGTGCGGGCTAAGGTTCCAGTTTGAAGTAAATCGAGTTAGCAGGAGCTTCATGCAGTGGAAGGATAATACGATTGTAACAAAAACTTTATTATCAATTGTAAGTTAATTCAGTCGAGATTCGGTATGATTTAATAAATTAAGTTTGTGGCTTGTTTTCATACTTTAACCTGTTGTGATCCGTGGTTTTGTGAAGCAGGGTCATTATAAATAATATTTCTTATACAGGTTCATATATGGTGTATGTGTTGTGGACCCCAAACTTCTGACCCGGGTTTGGAGGGCGCCACAACAAACCCCAACTAAGCCCACCAAAACTCAAGATACTCAAAACAATCAAACCCACAGTTGATATGAAACAATTAGGGTTCCCATACTGAGAGCATCTGAGTATCCTATATGGAAGGTGAAGATGGCTATATTTCTGGAAGCCACAGATCCAGAATAACTTGATAGAATTAATGATGGACCATATAAGTCTACTAAGCTTTCTGTTGCAGTTGCTGATCAACCATCAATGATGATACCAAAGGAGAAAGGTGATTACACAACTGAAGACATCTCATCTATTGCCAAGGATGCAAGGGTAAGACATCTGTCGCATAGTACAATTGACAATGTCATGTCAAACAAGGTAATTGGATGCAAGACTGCAAAGGAGATATGGGATGCTTTGGAAACAAGATGCCAGGGAACTGTTGCAATTAAAAAAAACAGGAAGACTATACTCACACAAGAGTATGAGCACTTTGACTCAAAAGCTGATGAGTCATTAACTGATTTATATGACAGGTTTGCCAAACTTCTGAATGATCTGTCACTGGTGGACAAGGAATATGATCTTGAAGATTCAAATCTAAAATTCCTTTTAGCTCTTCCTGAAAATTGGGATTTGAAGTCTACTACCATAAGAGATAACTATGACCTTACTGAAACTACTCTTGATAAAATTTATGGTATGCTCAAGACTCATGAACTTGAGATGGATCAAAGGAGCAAAAGGCATGGAAGAAAGTCAAAGACAATTGTTCTTAAAGTGGAGGAGGAATCTTCTAAAGTGATTGTCTCAAAGAGGGGCAAAAGAAAGGCTCTCATCATACAGTCTGATTCAGAGTCATCATATTCTGATGATGATGATTCAGAATCTGAAAATTTATCTGAAATGGATGTTGATGCAGAGATGATGCAACTGTGTGCTCTTATGGTGAAGGGTATCACAAAGATAGCCTACAAGAAATTCAGAAAGGGCAAGAAGTTTTCCAGGAAAGGTGGAAGTTCTGAAAAGAAAGGGTTCAGAAAGTCTGATGGTAAAGGAAGAAAGTCTGACATAGGAGACAACTCAAATGTCAAATGCTAAAATTGTTGTGAAAGAGGCCACATCTCTCCTGACTGTAAGAAAGGAAAAAGTGATAAAGGCCAGACACTTATCACAAAGAAGAAAAACTGGGCAGACACTTCAGATTCCGAAGATGAGGTGAACTATGCCTTGATGGAAAATGCTGATAGCAGTACTGATGCTGCTGAATTGAAGGTACCTCAATCAACTTTTGCTTTTCATACTGATGATATATTTGAGCTAATATTATATCTTAAAACCATGTTCATTAGTTTTAGAGATCAGACTTTAACAAATGAATGATTAACATCTGAAAGTATTGATTTTAGAAACAGAAATGACTATTTAGAAAAAGAGTTAGTTATGTTCCATCAAACTCAGAAAGAAAGAGATGAGGCTTTGTATATTAGAGATGAAGTGCTAAAATTGAATAAATCTCTTAAATCTGAACTTGAAAAGGAAAAGGAGATAATCAAAACATGGACTAACTCTGGAAGAACAACTCAGAAAATGTTAGAAAATGGAAATTGGAAAGAAGGACTAGGTTATCTAGATGATAAAGAAGAAAAGAAATCTGTGTCATCTAAACCAAACTTTACCAAGAAAGATGAAAAGCCTAAAATTAATCCTGTCAAGTTTGTGTCAAATTCTGATAAGTCAAAATCTGTAAAGGTGATAGACTCTAAAACAGAAGTCAAAGAAAAGTCAACTTATGACAAATTAAAACAGGATAAACCAACTGAAGTAAACATAAGTTAAATGACAAAGAAGCAGCTTAAGCATAAGCTGAAAGAGATTAGAAATGTGAACAAGGTAAATGAAGCTAGGAAAAATAGGAATGGAAAGGAAGGTGTGAATAAAAGAAATAATTATATGCCTATTCCTAATGCTCCTAGAAAGAAATGCTATAACTGTGGAAACTCTAACCATCTTGCTTCTTTTTGCAGGAAAAATAAAGATATAAACTCTTTACCTCCTAGATCAGGAGTTAAGAGTCAGTCTGTTAGGTTTAAACCACAAAATCCTTGTTTTCATTGTGGTAGTTTATGGCATTCTATTTATACTTGTAAGGAATAACATAGTTTGTACTATGATTATTATCAAATAAAACCTTCTTTGAAGAAAGTTAGTGTAATTCCTTCTAGTGTAAACTCTGATACAAAGTCTGATATAAAGTCTGATAAGAAGCATGTTAGCATAAACTCTAAAACTAAATCCGCTACAAATGCTAACAAACTTAAAAAGGCCAAAGGATCCAAGCAAGTGTGGGTCCTTAAAACTAACCAATAGTGGTCTTTGTGATTGCAGGGCAACAGGAAAAACATCTTAGTTCTGGACAGTGGATGTTCAGGACAGATGACTGGAAATAAAGCCCTGCTATAAGACTTTGTGGAGAAATCTGGCCCAAGAGTTTCTTATGGAGATGACAACATGGGAAAGACTCAGGACTTAAATACAATCTGCTAAGTGTGAGTCAAATCTGTGACAGAGGTTATCATGTGGATTTCTTTGAAGAACATTGTGAAGTTGTAAGTCATTCTACAAGCAAAGTGGTTCTGAAAGGTTATGAACATGGTAACATATATGAAGCCAGACTTTCAACAAACTCTGATGGTTCTGCAATCTGTCTGTTAAGTAGAGCATCAATTGAAGAAAGTTGGAATTGGCACAAGAGACTCTCTCATTTAAATTTCAACAACATAAATGAGCTAGTAAAGAAAGATCTTGTGAGAGGACTGCCAAAATCAATATTTGCTCCTGATGGCCTTTGTGATTTATGTCAAAAGGAAAAATAAAGAAAATCTTCATTTAAGAGCACAACTGAATCCTCAATTCTTGAGCCTTATCACTTACTGCATGTTGATCTATTTGGTCCAGTCAATGTCATGTCCATTGCAAAGAAGAAATATGCTATGGTTATAGTGGATGAGTATACAAGATACACTTGGGTGTATTTCTTGCACAAGAAGAATGAAACAACATCTACTCTAACTGATCATGTCAGACAGCTGGATAAGATGTTCAAAGACTCTGTTAAAATAATAAGAAGTGATAATGACACTGAGTTCAAGAATTCAATCATAGAAGAGTTCTGTAAAGAGCATGGAATAAAGCATGAATTTTCTGCACCTGGAACTCCACAGCAAAATAGAGTTGTAAAAAGAAAGAACATGACTCTCATTGAAGCTGCATGAACTATGCTTGATGAAGCAAAGTTACCAACCTACTTTTGGGCTGAAGCTGTGCAGACTGCTTGTTTTACACAGAATGCTACACTCATAAACAAGCATGGAAAAACACCATATGAGATGGTGAAGAAAAAGAAGCCAAATATGAAATACTTTCATGTATTTGAATGCAAATGTTTTGTTCTTAAGACTCATCCTGAACAGTTGTCAAAATTTGATCTAAAAGCTGATGAAGGAATTTTTGTTGGATATCCACTTTCCACAAAAGCCTTCAAAGTCTTCAATTTAAGAACAAGGGTTGTCATGGAATCTATCAATGTATCTTTTGATGATAAAAAGATTACTGGACTTGAAGATTTCGATGATCATGATCAGCTGAGATTTGAAAATAAAGATTTAAATTCTGATTTTGTAAATTCTGATGACCTAAATCCTGATCCTGTAAGTTCTGACGGGTTAAGTACTGATGTCATTGAAACTGTGGTAACTACTCCAAGGGAAAATGCACCTGTTCAGGGGGAGCAAGCTGATGAACCTACCACATCTCAAGACTCTCAAGAAGCATAAGAACCTGTCACTGGTTCTTCAAGTTCTGATTCATCAAGTTCTGATGAGCCAAATTTTGATAATTCTGGAAACTCTGATTCTTCAATTCCTGAAGGATCCAACTCAAATTCTGAAATTTCAGAGAGCATAACTTCAGGGGGAGCATCAGAAAATGCTGATGGAGACAACATGGATCATGGGGGAGGATCCAGTTCTAGAGATCAACTTCCATCTGCAAGGAAGTGGACTAAATCACATACACCTGACTTAATAATTGGGGATCCTGTAGCAGGTGTCAGAACTAGAACAACAACATCAAAGAATGTCTCTATCATTCATTTCTATCTCAGACTGAACCAAAGAAAGTGGAAGAAGCTCTTCAAGATGCTGATTGGGTTCAAGCAATACAGGAAGAGTTAAATGAATTTGAAAGAAATAAAGTCTGGACCCTAGTGCCAAGACCAAAGAACAGATCCATTATTGGCACAAAATGGGTGTTCAGAAACAAAACTGACAGTGATGGCATAATTGCAAGAAACAAAGTACGGCTGGTTGCTAAAGGTTACTCTCAACAGGAGGGTATTGATTATGATGAAACATTTGCTCCAGTTGCTAGATTGGAAGCCATAAGAATCTTTTTGGCTTATGCTGCTCATAAAAAGTTCAAAGTCTTTCAAATGGATGTGAAAAGTGCTTTTCTCAATGGAGAATTGGAAGAAGAGGTATATGTTGAATAACCTCCAGGATTTGTAGATCCAAAATTTCCTAATCATGTCTACAGACTTGATAAAGCAGTATATGGCCTTAAGCAAGCCCCAAGAGCATGGTATGAGACTTTAGCTCAATTCCTTCTGGAAAGTGGAGTTAACAGGGGCACAATTGACAAAACTCTGTTCTACCTCAACCATGGAAAGGACTTACTTTTGGTACAAATATATGTTGATGATATCATCTTTGGTTCTATAAATGCCAAACTCTGTGAAAGGTTTGCAAAGCTAATGCAGTCAAGATATCAAATGAGTATGATGGGAGAACTTAGCTATTTTCTGGGATTTCAAGTCAAGCAAAATGAAGAAGGTACTTTCATAAATCAATCCAAGTACACCAGAAATTTACTCAAGAAATTTGGAATGCAAGATAATTCAATTGCATCCACTCCCATGGCCACTACAACCAAGTTATATAAAGATGCTGGAGCATCAGTAGATATTACTAACTACAGAGGCTGATCCAAGAGAACCTCATCTAATAGCTGTGAACAGAATTTTTAAGTACCTCAAGGGTACAGCTGATCTAAGATTGTGGTATCCTAGGGAATCAGATTTTAAGCTAATAGGTTACTCAAATACAGATTTTACAGTATGTAAAATAGACAGGAAAAGCACTAGTTGAAGCTGCTAATTTCTTGTAGGCAGATTAGTTTCTTGGTTTAGCAAGAAACATAAATCAATTTCCATATCAACTGCAGAAGCAGAATATATTATTGCAGGAAGCTATTGTGCACAGATTCTTTGGATGAAGAATCAGTTACTGGACTATGGGTTAGAATTTTCTAAAATACCCATTTACTGTGATAATCAAAGTGCTATTGTTATGATAGGTAATCCAGTTCAACACTCAATGACAAAGCACATCAGCATTAGGTACCATTTCATAAGGGAATATGTGATGGAAGGTACAATGGAATTGCATTTTGTCCCAACATAGCAACAACTAGCAGATATCTTCACAAGACCACTATATGAAGCTACCTTTACAAGACTGGTAAATGAACTTGGAATGGTTTCAGGTTCTTTCTCAAAATCTGCTTAGTTTTTGTTCTCACGCATCGGACTTTATGATCAGTGTTTACTGATTGTCTAATCTCCATGTAATCTGTGCTTAAATTGTAATATATTAAATACTGATTGTTACATGATGTGATTCTATATACTCTGATAGTGTTTTGAATGTTCTGTGACTATTCAATCTAATGAGAATTATTTGTTAGATGCTGACTTAGTAGTCTTTAACAAACTGTGTATCCCATGTTTGAATTAGTTGTTTATGTGGAAATCCATAAAACAAGCAAACTCTGATTTTGGTCTTAGTCAAATTTTCTTTGTGTATCTTATTACTAAGTCACAAACTAGATTATTGCTTCTTATCTATCAAATTCTGATGCCAGTAAATCTTAAGGATGAACTACATGCTTGATAAGCCTCACTTATCTGAAGAAAACAAAAGAAAAGAAATTGAAGTCAGGTACTCCTTTGAGATCTAGAGTAAATATGTGAAAGGGAAGACCCAAGTGCATTGCTGGTATTAAGTTATATGCATTAGAAAAGCAAATAAAGTTTTTCTTGGTGACTTTTCACATTCTCTGATTACTGGAGAAATACTCTGATAATAGCATAAATTCTGATAGCAGTTGTGACTCATTTATACTGAGAAGCCACTGTTAAAAAAAGTCAAAAGATGCATAAAATGAGCATAAACAGTTGAGGTGGACTCTTGCATAAATTTATTCTATAGTAGACTTCAATATTAAAGACAGATTTTAAGCATTTTTCTTAGTCATGGCTTATTTCTAAGATATCTGAAGTTTATCAGACTTTAATCATTTCCTGATCATTTGCAAATGCACACACTCTCACTCCATATGAATGATGAAAATTACTGTGTTGATTAAGTTGTTTTTGACAGACAGTTAAGTATTATTTGCATAAATTCTGAGTAAAAGTTCTGATGAAAGTTCTAATGATTAAACTCTGAAGAAACTAGTCAGTATTTGTGTGAAGAATTACAGATACAGTCATTCACTTTTTGAGTACAGAAGCCATGTTCTGATGACCATTAAATTCTGATAATAGTCAAGTCCTGATGCAAATCCTGATGGAAACTCTGATGCTTACGTGGCATTAGTTAATAACTTGGCTTATTTTTAGTATTTACTGTAAAGGTTATATTTTGTCAGAAAATAATTAAGTGAGATAAAAACAATGATAATCATTTTGTTTATGGGTTGCGTGTGTGTTTTGATAACAGCATGTGAGCAATATTTACTGCACGTTTACCGTGCCCACTCATTACTTTTTGACTGTTTCCATGCGGTCAGGTGTAAAAAGACTGTTCTGCTTCACAAAATTGACCGTTGTCACATGGAGTGTATAAATAAGAGAGTTAAAAGATTTTAAAATCTTTTACCTACTATTTTTTATTTTCTAAACTCTCTTATTCTCTCTCTCACTCTCTAATATTCTCTGAAGCTTTTTCTTACAGGCATTTTAACAAACACCTTGTGAACACACATTTTCTCACTTATTTCTTTACAGAAATGGCACCCAAAGATCTAATCTATGATGGAGCCAAGTTTGTTCCTAATAACTACATGGCTATTCTTTATAAGGACGAGGCTCTTTCAGAACTTCATTTCGTCCAAGACTTTCTTGCTCGAAGTGAAATAGGCTATGCACTGACACAACCCCAGGTACTCTCAGGCAAGAAAATACTTGAGTTTTGGAGGACTGGTGTTTATGATGATGATGGAAAAGCTGGGTCCCCAAGTATTATCTTTACAACATGGGAGGATGAGCATGTGGTGACTTTGTCAACTGTTCGACAAGCACTACATTTTCCAGAAGATTGCACCTTCAATTCATCAGTTGAGGAGCCAGCTCTTCAACAAATGATGGTAAATCTAGGCTATGAAAAGTCTTTGGCAAAGCTGGGACAATTGAAGAGACCCCACATCAGGAGGGAGTGGAGTTTTTTCTTTGACTGTATTACAAAAGCATTTGCCAACAAGCTCTCAAACTTTGATGCTATACCCATAATGAGTCAGCAAATCGGGTATGCCCTTTTGAATCAAACTCATTTTGATTATGCAAGTTCTGTTTTAGGGTTTATTGGTGATATGATGAAAGAAGATATCAATATAGTCTATTTTGCTAGATTTTATCAACTTATTTATACTTTCTGTTGTCCTGATACACCACAACCCTTTAGTGAGACAATTGAACCCTTTAAGCTACACAAAAGGGCTTTTACTGACTTATTATCTACTGATAATAAGAAGACTACACTAAGACCCCTCCAAATTCCTCAACCAGTTAAACAATTCTTAGTAAATACTGATCCTCAAACATACAGTTCCATATATCCTGATATAGCACCAGTACAATCTCAACCTCCATTAGCACCTACAACAAATACTCAACTAGCTCAATCCTCACAACCACAGCCAACCATTAAAACTTAATTCCAACCTGCACAATCTTCTCAACTACAACCATCTGCTACAACATCAAGACCCAAACCTTCAAGAGCAAAATCTGTTCCTAAATCTCCACAAAGGAGAAGGAGGATGATACTAAGGGATGATTCTGATGAAGAAGAGGAGCAAGTCCAGGTTCATGCATCAGAACCTGTGACATTAGAAGCTGAAAATGTAATTTTTCAGAAGGAGGTAGCAGCTGAAAAAGATATTTCTCAAAAGGACACTGAAGCCGAGGGTTCTAGTATTGCAAAGAGGAAAAGAACTTCAAGTTTTGATGCTGCTCAAGCAACTCCTCCACCATCCAAAAGATCAAAGAAAAAGAGAGCATGAAGGCATATGGCACAACCTCTATCTGAGGATACTCAAGAAGCTGAAGAAGGGGATCAGGAATCTTTGATCTCAATAGGACCAATAGTAATTGAAGCCTTGCCACCTCCACATCAAGCTAAAGACACTGTTTCAGATACAGTGATCACACCTCCTGTCTCTCCTATCAAAGAAACTATTCCAGTTGAAGATTCAGGATTAAGTCCTGAAATTGACCTTCATAGGCTGATCATTCCTTCTGTCCTGTTTCTGGAAGCTCCACAAGGACAAGTGACAACTCCACCTGTTTCTCCACTACATGCTGAAGTTCCAAATACTCCCATTCTGGATGTGGAAACAGATGAAGTTGTACCAGAATCTCCAACAGTCACACACACACTTGTGTTGTCAGAAGATGAAGAGTTTCTTGCAAGTTCTGGAGAGTCAGCTCTAGTTAACACACCAGCTCAAGTTCTTGGAAAGGAGGCATTGGTTAAAAAGTTTGTTGAACAAGAAGCTCCTGTTCCTTGGGAAGAAACTCACAAAGGAGTTGAATGGACCAAGAAGTGGAATGAATCTGATTTTGTTCCAAGCTCTAAAGTTCTATCAGAACATATTGCTAAAGCTAATGAGTTGATGACAAACTCTGACTTTAAAGCTCAACTTAAAGTCACAACTCTCAGTACTAAAAGCCTTCAAGGTCAACACTCCATTACTCATGCTAAGGTTGATAAGCTACAGGAAAATGCTGACAAGCTGGACCTGATGATTAAGCTCAAAAAGTACAGGTTTATCAGACCTATTCATGAGAAAGTAGAGGCTATTGAGAAGGTTCAAGAAAAGTAACAGGCCCAACTGATTGAGGTCCTGCAGAATCAAGCCTCTCAACAAGCTCAACTGAATGAAATTCAATCTTCAGTAGAAATTCTTTTATCTTTACTCCTACCAGATGATGCCAAAAAGGGGGAGAAGGTAGTGAAGTCCAAATGCTCAACTAGTCAAGTACTGAAGAAGAAGGATGATAAATAAGATGACCAGGGAAACCCTAGCAAGGGCAAGGGTCAAGGTCAAGGGCAAAGCAACAAAGTTTCTTCAAGGAAACTAATTTCTGATGCTAGCAAATCTTCTACACAGAAGAAGACAAGATTTGAAGCTGTAAATGCTCAAGCTCTAATCGCAAGTTTTGATAATCAAAATCTGATATCAAGTTCTGATCTTCTCATTCAAGGTGATAGTCAAGACTCTCGGAAGTCTTTTGAAACCTGAAGCTCAAGGGAAGGGAGCCTACAGTCTATTATAAAGATCCTAAGATTCAGGCACTTGATGAAGAAATTGCTAGAAGACTATTTCTCAAACATAATCCTGGAATGGATTTAGAGACTCTCAAGTAGGAAGAAGCTAGATTTGCAGCTGAGAAGACAAATCTTAAGTCTAAAGCTTCTGATGTAAAGAAACCTCCAAGGCCTAAGGTAAAAGGCATTGTGATCAAGGAAATGTCAAATTGTGAGGCTTCAAAGCACAAGACAAGATCACAAGTTGAAGTTGATCCCAAGGATAAAGGGAAAGGAAAGATTGATGAACCAACAAAGCCATAGGAGATGAAGAATTCTCAAATCCTGATGAAACTAGTGTGCAAAATGGTTCAAGTTTATGATGATACAGCTGCTGAAGATGAAATTGTTGAAACTCTGAAAAGAAGGAAGATATCTGAAGAATCTAAGACAACCTCTGACAAAGCTCAAGTTGTTCAGAGTGAAGAACAATAAGCTACAGAAGTAACAACAAATTCTAATCAAGTCATCAAGACATCAACCTCTGACAGTGCTCAAGTTGATTTAAACAAATTGACAGTTACTGATAAAAGAAAACTCCTATGGAAGAATGTTAATCCATCAGATCCTAAGAAAAGCCAGCTACTATCTGATTTCATGACTGTTGGATTGAAAGCCAGAGAAGCAAGAGACAGAGCTGGATTAGGTTCTAAAGAAGCCAAGATCAAGACATGAGTTGAAGTACTTACAAGAGATCCATTTTTATTGACTGACAAACCTCTTGAAGAAGTTACACAGAAACACCTTGATAAGGTTATATATGTTCAAGTGGTACTGGATGCTCATGATAAAAGTAATGTCAAAGAAAAGCTGATTCTGTTTCTTGAAGATGGAAGAACATACAGGATATCAGAATCAGATGTGCTGAACAAATCTCTGAAAGAACTTCAATTTTTTTATTATCTTTTGGAGATAAAGTCTGAGATTACTAGGAGATGGTCAAATTTTATCATGAAGACCATAAGGGATAAAGCAAGAATTTCTGGATTAAGGGTTACAAAATTCATTCCAAACATTGTTGAAGATGATGGAAGTGAAATTCCAATGAAGAAGAATTCTGCTAAACTTGAAGTTATTCTGAAAGAGAAATGTCTGTGCTATGATGAAGACTCATCCCATCCAAGAGTAATCAGACTTGGTGATGGTTTAGAAAGAAATCATATCTCAGCACTAAGGACTGCAATCTACCATGTTAGGTTATACAACACTGTAGAAGGGGGTTGAATATAGTGTTTAATACAATCAAATCAATTTCGAACACAAGTAACAGTAAACATATATATTCAATATAATAAACTCTGTTATAATGGAACTGTTCTCTCTCAGTGATGAACAAATATCACTAAGAGCTGCTAGGTTACAATATATGATCTTCTCGATAATGATAACACATATAGTGTAAACCTATGTCTGTGTTTATATAGTACACAGTTACAAGATAACTTCTAGTTGATATGGAATATCATTCTGTCTCCTAAAATATATCAATCAGATATCTTATACAAGTCTTCTTATCTTCCAACTCTTTCCATGCATATCTTCTTTTGTTTTAGTCTCGATCTTCTATCCTGTAAATTAGCTTCCTTCCTTAACTGTAAGTCCTCCTGCACTTAAGTTCTGACATAACCTTAAGTTCTGATATGACCTTAAGTTCTGACTTCCAGTAAGTACTGATTCCAGTAAGTACTGATATTTCCTATTTGTTAAGATCTGAAAACTAAACATGAAACATATTAGACATGACATCTCAAATATATCTAACAATCTCCCCCAACTTGTAAATTATGCAAAAATATACAAGTTAATAGATTTGATGATGTCAAAAAAAATTAAGTTCAAATGCAATGAGAGTTTAATATGACTATTACCTACAACTTACAGAACATGCAGCTTTACCATCATCACTGATAATCAAAGTAACTGGATATCACTAATTAGCATGCTTTGTTAAAACAACATAGTAGTGTGCTGTGTAATACCAGAGTCCAATTTTAGCATGCTAATCATTTTATAAAACCGCTGTATCAACTATTTATGCTCTTATGTAATTCACAAATCCCAATCAGATATATAGCGGATATGTGAAGACAGCTGATCAGGCTATCAACACCAGACGGCTCTAACTGCCATCCCATTTACCTGTTCCGGAACTCAGAGACTAGCTAGGTCTCTGACCTGCTGGACTAATCGGTTTTATAGTGCGCGCAACCGAATTAGCTTCTTACGCCACCTCAATAGGCCTACTCTGGCCCCAATGTATCCCATATCTGACCGTTTTATCCAGTTTTCAACATATTTGTACCTATCTCATTTTCAAAATCATTTATTTAACCAACACACATATAAAATCCGTTTCGCAAATAATTTAATTCGAAATAGGTACCTTTCGAAGTTACTTTTCCCCAAAACAATTTGAAAGCAGTGAATTATAGCTACAGGGGATACGTAACTTAAAATATTTATGTTCCATTACGAGAATAAAACATAAACTCATAATCACATAAACCCGACTCATATTATTATTATACACATAAACTCGTAATCATATAGTCACGTAGTCGGAATATTGTTAGGGTAATACGTATAATATAAATAAGTACATTTTCGAATATATTTTTAAGAAATTTGGCAGCATCTTATTTATTTATAAGACTACCCGTCGATTACAATCGACGCCCTCAATCACACAATTCACAATATTACTTCATCATTTTATACAACTTACATCCCAACACCAATCACAATTAATTATTTAAGTCCGAAAATATTTTACGTAATCATTTTATTTATTTATAAAATTTAGGACTCAGAACATCGTCATCACCGTCCACCGTCCGCTCGTAACGAGTCATCGCAGTACGGCGACAAAATTTATTGGTGCCAGAAATATTCGGGTATCCAAATAAATTCCACCGATTTATTAATAATTATTTTCCCACGCGAATTAATAATATCACGAATTTTACTCAATAATCATGCATAAAAAGAATAATAATAATCAAACCCAACTGCATAGTTTCGGCCCAACAGAAAAAGGCCCAAATGTATCGGCCCAAACTGCAGGCCCAACAACAAAATTAACACAAACCCAGCAAAATAACCCAACTAAACAAACCACAAAAATGTACAGGAACCCAGCCGCACACACGCTCAGCGCGTGCAGCAGCACCAACACACAGCGCATCACCACTCTCACCGGAATTGGAGAAAGGAGGTGGCGACCGGAATAACAACACAGAGACCACAGCCAATTGCACACCAGTATACATACATATATATATGTATAAGCATACAACAACAGGAAGAATCAAAGTAACCAAACCACGGCCACTCACCGGAAACAAGCCGGAGATGAACACGGCGGCACACCGAGAACAGCGAGAAACAGAAGAGAGAGGGAGGAGAGATGAAAGAGATGATCGAGAAGGAGAGATTAAAGAGAGAGCCGAGACTGTCAAATACCCGAAAGGGAAATGAATATAGGAATTAACAAGGCAGCCACACGTGTCTTCTTAAACAGGATACGTGCTGTTTTTTTATTAATCTGAATTTCTGAATCCCCGGAACCCAATTTATATCCCGACATTTATATTTTTAACGAACCAAGTAGTATTGAAAACACATTGAAATAAATTCCAACTAATCCAAAAAGATCCGAAATATTCCGAACTAATTAAAAACATAATTTTCAAAATTTTAAAAACAATTCCGAAAGCGCACTTTATACCCGCTCTTTAACAAACAACGCAACGACGCGCGGGTGAAACGATTCCTGAAAATTCCCAAAATAATTTTAAAATTCTCAGAATAATATGAGCTTGATAAAATACAAGTTTCATAATTTTTGGAGATTTCGATAATTAAATATGAATTTTACCATTAAACACACTCAGAAAATCATTTAAAAAAATGAATAATTAACGAAATATTGGTTTCTCAAATTTATAAAGTCCTATTATTGAAATTATAAAATTAGAAAACCAATTTTAAAGACAACCCAAATATTTATGGAATTAAAATTACAATAAAATCACTTTTACAAGCGAAATAAAATGATATAACTCACCAATAAATATCACAATTCCAATCCCACATATCAACAAATTATAAACAATTAAATAAAAATCAATAACCGCTGCCAAAATCAATAGACACATTTTATTTATTTACTTAAACCTTTATTACACTTCCAAATAAAATAAAAATACACGAGTCGTTATAGAATATGTTGAAGCTCTCTGACAGACTTCTTTAGCACATCAGTATCAGTTAGTCTGTAACTTCTTCCATCATTAAGAAATAAGATCAATTTCTCTTTTAGATCATCTTTATCATGAGCATCTATCACAATTTGAGCAGACATCACTTTGTCAAGGTGCTTTTGTTTAATTTGTTCATATGGTTTGTCTGTCAACATGAAAGGATTTCTTAGAGTAACTTCTACTCCTATTTGTATCTTTTCTTCATCAAAACCTAATCCAGCTCTATCTCTAGGTTGCTTGGCTCTCAACCCAAATGTTGCGAGTTGATCAATCATAAGATTGGATTTTGGTTCAACTGGAGTAGCTTTCTTCCATAACATATTCTTCTTATCAGCAATTGTCATCTTTTTCAAATTAACTTGATCATTGTCAATGGTTGATGTCTTGATAGCTTGATCAGAATTTGCTATTTCTTCTGTAGCTTGCTGTTCTTCATTCTGAACAACTTGAGCAATGTTAGAGGTTATTTTAGATTCTTCAATTAACTTTCCTCTTTTCAGAATTTGAACAGTTTCATCTTCTATCAAATCATCATCATGCCTTGTAGCTTGATAAACAGGAACATAAGAACTTATCTTTTTCTGAATCTTTAAAGGTTCACCAACCTTTTCTTTTCCTTTTGAGTTAGGATCAATCTCAGTTTATGATCTAGTCTTCAACTTTAAAGCCTCAGAATTTGACTTTTCCTTGATCATAATGCCTTTTTCCTTAGGCCTAGGAGGTTTCTTTGCATCAGAAGCTTTAGACTTTAGATTCGTCTTCTCAGCTGCAAATCTAGCTTCTTCCTCCTTGAGAGTTTCCAAATCTATTCCTGGATTTTGTTTCAGAAATAATCTTCTAGCTATCTCCTCATCAAGTGTCTGGATTTTAGGATCTTTGTAATAAACAGTAGCCTACTTCCCCTTTAGCTTCAGAGTTTGTAAAAACTTTTGAGAGTCTTTAGATCCTGATTCATCAGAACTTGACTTCAGACTCTTAACATTCACAGCATCAGAACTTGACATGTTATGTGTAGAATATTTACTAACATCATAAATTACTTTCTGTGAAGATTTTCCTCGAACTTTTCCTTGATCTCTATTCTTATCAGAGTTTCCAAGGTCATCACCTTTGTCATCCTTCTTCTTCAGTATTTGAGTAGGTGAGCATTTGGACTTAACTACCTTCTCCCCCTTTTTGGCATCATCAGGAAGTAAGAGAGAGAGAAGAAGTTCAAATGAAGATCGGATCTCATCCAATTGAGCTTTCTGAGAAGCTTGATTTTGTAGGACCTCAGTAATTTGGGCCTGTTGCTTCTCTTGAATCTTCTCAATGGCTTCAACTTTCTCAAGAGTAGGTATGATATATCTATTCTTGTCAAGCTTGATCTGTAGATCTAGCTTATCAGCATTTTCCTTTAGTATATCAACCTTAGCATGAGTAATAGAATGTAGACCATGAAGACTTCTTGTACTCATAGCTGTAACCTTGAGTTGAGTCTTGAAATCAGAATTTGACAATAACTCATCAGCTTTTGACACATGCTCTGTCAGAATTTTGGTGCTTGGAATAAAATATGATTCATTCCACTTCTTGGTCCACTATACACCTCTGTGAGTATCCTCCCAAGGAATAGGTGTATTCTATTCAACAAATTTCTTTACCAATGCTTCCTTGCCCAGAATGGGAGCTGGAGTCTTAACAGAAACACTGTTTTTAGAAGTTGAGGAAGACTCATTATGTTCTGACAGCACTACAGTGTGTGAAGCAAATGGAGATTCAGGAATAACATCATCTAAACACTGTCTTTAGAAGTTGAGGAAGACTCATTATGTTCTGACAGCACTATAGTGGGTGAAGCAAATGGAGATTCAGGAATAACATCATCTAAATTCCGAGCATCAGAATTTATATCCAGAACTGGTGTAGATGGTATCTCAGCATCTAAGATTGGAGAGTTGACTGTAGATGGCTGAGCTGTTGTAGGAGCTTCCAAATAAAAAATAGTTAGAATGTGCAGCCTAGTGATATCAATTTCAGGACTTAATCCTGAACCTTCAACTGTTGTCTCTCTTATCGTAGGAGTGATCACTGTATTAGGAACAGTGTCTTGAGCTTTAGCTGGAAGGGCTTCAATGATAATTGGCTCTTTTAAGATCAGAGATTCCTGATCCCCTTCCTCAGCTTCTGCAGAATCTTCAGATGGAGATTTAGCATTATACCTCTTTGCCCTCTTTTTCTTTAGTCTCCTTGCCAATGAAGGAGTTTCCTTTTCAGCAGAGTTTACAGTTCTTTTCCTCTTCAAATCATCAGAACTTTGAGCTTCAGCATTTACCTGAGGGATTGACCCTTCAGCTTCTGTTTTTTTTCCTGAAAATTGACATTCTCAGCTTCAACTATCACAGGTTCTGAAGCATGAACCTGTGCTTCAACTATCACAGGTTCTGAAGCATGAACCTGTGCTTCAATTTTCTCTCAAATCATCACAATTTATTATTGACCATAATTTTAATCAAAACATTCATCAAGAGATATAGTTCAAATGGATGAAGTAAAGATTAGCAGACTACAATAAGACCATTCACATTCACATAATATGAGAGAAATAGAGACGAAATCTTGCAATCATAAGGAAATTTCATTAAAATATCCAAAGAGTACATCTTATGAAATTTATAGATTTTATGCAAAAGATTACAAGATAAGCCTAGTCTAAGATCGTGAACATCAACAGCCTTAGTCCCAGAAGAAAACCTATCGACTAGTTCCTCGTGCTGCTGACAAAGAGCACTGCAAGACGGATGATCCGTTCATGCTGAAGAAGAGCCTCTCTCTGTTCTTCTTCCAAATGATCAAGATGGAGCTGATAGTCCATCAAAAAGAACAAGAGGTTTGTGTGAACCTCTTATGGAACCAAGTTCCAGATCTCTTCATGAAGGGCCGTGACATGCCATTCCTGTTGCCAGTCATCACAACTAAACTCTACATTGAAATTTTCATAGTTCATAAACATGTTGAAAAGAACCATTTTTGTTTATGAAGGAGAAAAATGATGAGAATTAAAAGAGAGAGAATGAGTTTGTGTGAAAATGGAAGATGATTTGGCTGAGATGAAATGTCGGTTTATATAGCCAATGGAATACCAAGGGACTCGAGGATTGTTTAACGATTAAGAGTAGAAATAATGATGCCTCGTCTCCCTAGACCGATGTGTAATAATAACAGTCAGTAAAAAATGAAAGCAGGAGTTAATGGGCACGGGAAATAAGCAACAATTACTTTGCACATCCAGTTTTTCAAGACAGACATGTTTACCACTAACCCTTAATGATTATGACTGTTTTTATCTCACCTAATTATATTCTGATTAAATATGACCGTTCAATATTTACCACAAATAAGTCAAGTAAATAAATAATGCCCCATAAGCATCAGAGTTTCCATCAGGATTTACATTAGAACTTGACTATTATCAGAACTTAATGGTCATCAGAATATGGCTTCTGTACTCAAAAAGTGAATGTATGTTTCTGTAATTCTTCATACAAATACTGACTTATTTTCTTCAGACTTTAATCATCAAAACTTCCATCAGAACTTGTCCTCAGAATTTATGTATATGACACTTAACTGTTTGTCAGAAACAACTTAATCATCACAGTAATTTTCATCATTCATATGGAGTGAAAGTGTGTGCATTCTGTAGAATATCAGATAAAGATTAAAGTCTGATAAACTTCAGTACATCTTAGAAATAAGGCATAACTAAGAAAAGTGCTTAAAATATGTCATCCATCATGAAGTCTACTATAGAACAAATTTATGCAGGAGTGCACCTCAACTGTTTGTGCTCATTTTATGCATCTTTTGAAATTCCTTTTTACAGTGGCTTCTCAGTGTAAGTAAGTCACAACTGCTTATCAGAATTTATGCTATTATCAGAGTATTTCTCAAGTAATCAGAGAATGTGAAAAGTCTCCAAGAAAAATTTATTTGCTTTTCTAATGCATATTACTTAATACCAGCAATGCACTTGGGTCTTCCCTTTCACATAATTACTCTAGATCTCAAAGGAGTTGTAACGTCTAGGAAATATTATGTAATTATTTTTATCAATAAATAATTATTATGTGATTTTTATTTGAATTTTGGTGAATTATTTGATGATGGATAATAATATTTGGATGTTTATTTCTGATAAAATTGAGATATTTTAATTTCCAATCATCCAGAATTAAATCTAGATAATTTTGGTATTTTCCTGGTAACTTTTGGATTATCATATGATTTTATAAGGATTTATAGAATTAATAATGATTATTTTTACATAATTATAGAATTACTTTTTAGAATCAAAAATCGTTCCACTTCAATCGTTTTTGCGTTTTTACAACTCGAAACTCTTCCAAAAACTCCTTCCTAACCTAATCAGATAATTCTGAACACTTTTCATGTTTCGACTTTCTCGATCCGGGGTACGGTTTGACCTGTATGAGTCCCAGTATGAAATTTTCGATATGCAAATTATTTTATATATCGATAAAAATCCGTATTCCCAAAAGGCGAGATATTATTACCTCATTTTCGTATAAAGTATTTTATAAGAGTCTCTGTTTTGATAATTATCCAATTCTGGTAATAAAATCGTATCATCATTTTAGTTACTTAGCGGCTAAGTAACCTATTTTCGGATCCAATATGCAAGTGTGATTATGGAATTATTAAGTAAATAAAATATGGGATGAGTCTGTCGGCTATGTGTTGCTGTATTATTAATTGGTTGTGATTTGTTGGATGCGAAGATTAATTTTATAATTAATTATCAAGCTGTATGAATTTAATTTATTTTAAAGTAATTTTATTGAATATTTATTCTTATAAATGCTAAAATTGTTTTTAAAATTGTTTTTGTTGCTTTATAATTTTATTTATTATTTTTAGGAGTTTATAAAATTTAGAAACCAACATTTTATTTATTATTTATCTTTAAATAATTTTCTAATTTCATTTAATTGAAAAATCCGTATTTAATTCTAAAATGCTTCAAAAATTATGAAAATTTTATTTTATTAACTTTTAAATATTTCGGGAGATTTAAAATCATTTCGAGAATCGTTTTGATTAAAAATAACCGCACATCGATTTGTTTAACTGTTAAATACGAATATAGTTCATGATCTAGAAATGTTTTAAAATATATATATTATGAAAATTTTATTCTATTAGTTTTTAAATATTTTGAAAATTTTAATTTTAATTTCTTAGTATTGCGAGGAATATTTATTTGCTAAAATGGTAGTCAGTGCCAGATTCAGGACGATGATAATCACGAGAATAAAATAAAGAATAAAGAAAACAAGAATTTCTTTTTTTATTATCAACAACCCCCCCCCCTTCTGTTGTCACGCCGCCTCTTTCATCCCTGTCAATCTCTTACTCCCTCAATCTCTCTCTGCAGTCTCTCTCTTCCTCTCATCTTCGATTCTCTCTCTATTTCTTATTTCCTTCTTTCTCCTCTAATTTCCTCTCTGTTTTGTGTAAGTTTTCCCCTGCCGCTGTGTTTTCTTCGACCGCCGCCCAGTTCAACCACCGTCGCCTCCCCTATTCCGATGAGACGGGTGGCGCGTGTTGACCCGTGTGCGTGCGTGTCTCCTGCGTGTATATATATGTTGTATATCTGTGCGTATGTGTGTGTTTTTCTCTGTGTGTAAGTGTGTGTGTGCTTCGTGTGTGCGTGTGTGTGCGCGCGTGGCCGATATTTCGGTCGTGTTGTTCCCTGTTTCCGGTTCATTGTCCTGCTGGTTGTTCTTTTTTTTTTCGTTTCTGCGCGTATGGCGCGTGTGACTGTGGGCTTGATTATAATATTAATTTTATTGATTTATTTTCGGTAGGGTAATTAATTTGAATAATATTCGTGATATGAATATTACGCGCGAAAAACATTTTTTTGATAATCTGTGGAATTTATTTGGAAACCCGAATTTTATCGGATACCAATAAATTTTGCCGCTGTTGACAATGACTTTTAACGAGTCAACAGTGGACCGTGATGAATTAATTCTGAGTCCTAAATTATAAATAAATAAAATTAGTTGAGAAATTAATTTCGAAACGAAATGAAAAATAAGATACGAATAATAGTAAATAATAATTGAATTCATATCGGTGATTGGGATTGGTAATTGGATTGTGGATTGGATTGTGTTGTGATTGTTGTTGTGTTTTGACGTCGATTTAATTTCGACGGGTAGGCCGATAAACAAAGGAGACGCTGCCCGATATTCAGGAAACTGATTCCAAAAATACGGGAACGTAATCTGTAATTATCGGAGACGTCGAACGAGAATATATAATTGAATGTTATGAAACCGACTTACGTGACGTGACAAGATATTTTGTGGATAATCGATCACCCTATTTTCAAAATAACAAATATACGTATTTTCTGGAAATAAATACCGAAGCGAGTCTGGAAGATGTGAACCTTAATTGTTATGTGTATGTTAGTAATACATATAAATATAAGTTGGAATATGAAATCGCATGGGTAGAGGTGATAGTGGTATTAAGTTGAGCTTAAGCGAAACGATTATCTGAATTAGGATATTTAAACCATGTAGGTCCTAGACGGAAAACCCGAGTACTGACATCGGATTAGGAACGATCTAGTGATTAGATGTCAAGGTCAATGAGGTTCCAATTGAAGGGCCTGAATGTTGGTATCGTATCCAGAATGGGATAGTCATTTGACAATAAGGCCGAGCGATCAAGTCGAATCAAAGTCAATTATTAATAGTGAATAAAGCTTATTGAGGCAAGTATTCTTGATTTTTCTTTTAAATACTGCAAGTATTCCTGATTTTTCTTTTTAAAATACTGTAATTATTTCTTCGTTCCTATTCTAAGTTCAGAATAGTTAAATGTTTTACATTTCACTGCAATTACTCTTATTATGCCAGTTCTTTTTCATTATTATTCCTATAATTCGATTGCTCTCTTGAGCAAATACCCATTCTTTCGGGTTATTTGCGAACCCTGAATTGAGATGTTTTGAATTCAAAATGAGTTGATATCAAAATACTCCAAGGGCTGGATAATGATATTTTGGGGATTGAATTTTACTTAATCCTAAGGGCCGGGACATAACCGGTGCCTTGAGATGGGCTGTAGAGCCTGGGGACCCGACTGGATCCATACATGTAGGTATAGATCTGCACTGTATCCTGACTGATTAGCAGGATATAGATGTGAACTAGTGTCCAATCTAGTTTGTTGTTGATCGCCATTAATGACATTCTCTCTCGAAAGGTTTTATGACTTCAAAACCGGACAAAACCCTGATTCAGGAGAAGAATCGGGGAATCGCTTGTCACTTTTGGGTTTAGAGTTAAAGGCTGGTGACAGCCAACGTTTATTCGCTCACTCAATCAAATAAATAGGATTGTTTAAAATTGTTTAAAGTTTTTATCCAGAAATTTTCCTTTGATATTCATAATTGAAACTCAAATTATATACTTGCTGGGCATTTTTGGCTCACTCTTGCTTTGTAAATTCTTATTTCTGCCAGAAACAGATAAGAATAAAAGTGAATAGCTTTGAAAGACAACAGAAGTTAGAGAAATCTCCGCTGCGATAGGTTGAATGAGTTAGAAGAATATAACAGGAGCATTAGGACAAAGGTATTTTCACTTGTCAATGAGTTATTGTAAGTTGTAGAAGGTTAGATTCTTGTTTCATACCATAACCTGTAAACGATCCGGATTCAAGGGGTTAATTGAATATTCCTTTATTTTATGTAAAGATTGTTTCGTGACACCAAATCTTGACCCCGGATTTGGACTGTTACAAGTTGGCATCAAAACTACGGGTTATTGGTCATTGAAATAAGAATAGGTGAGAGTAAGATAGGAGTGGTAGGCCGTACAAGATAGGAAAGACCCAAAGAATACTCATATTAAGTGGAGTTGAGCACGAATTAGGGTTAGCAGACCCGATACGGGGTTGGTAGGCCATGATTGTTGAGGGAAGTGTAAGGAGAATATCGCAACACTGTAGGTATAGTGAGTTCTCAGATCCTACAATAATAAGGAATCGATGGATCGACAGAGACTGGGTATGTTACCCTACTTTTCATGTGGTTTTGAAGAATGTGCGATCGATTCTTGTGAGAACTTGTGAAAGGAATGCTAGGTAAATTTTGGTATGATCTAACTTAGAAGTAGGTATTAGGATGAGTTCCATGCCGGAGGCAACCGGTGATGGAAGCTAACGAAGAACCAACGTTGCACGCTTTGAAGGCACCACCGTTGCAAAAAGATTCTTATCACTTATCGGGAGCTGCGCGAGGAATGATATCTACCTTAATAGGGGTAGGTAAGACTAGCAAGAAGATGCGACCCTATCTATAGACCAAATGTTGAATCACATGCGTGATTGCAAGCATAACGTCAAGGACGACTAGAATATGAAAGATAATGGCAGACGTCAGCATTGGGTTTGAGTTAGGAATAAAATGGTATACAATGGTAAATGAAGTTTCATCGACTAATAAGTGCGAGCAGATTCCGAGGAAAAGTAGAAGAGGTACCAAAGTGGAGAGACCCTTATATGGACATTCTTTTAATTAGACATTTCATTGGTAAATCAGGAAAATAGCAAGTAACTTATATAGTAAAAAAAACCAAATATTTGATTTCCTAAATTTTAAAATGAGATTTCGGAAAAGATTTTCTTAATTAAATTTCAGAAGATTTTTGGCATGAAATGAGTTTTACAAATTGGCTATCGAATTACTATTTATGTTCTTGTTATTATAAACAGAAAATGACCTAAAAAGAAGAATGGAATTAGACTCAGTGTTGTTTAATTCGAAGGACCAAGTAGACCCACCAGCAGGGAGAAAGTTTAAAGTTCCGTGAGAAATGAACATAAATTTTGTTTAATAATAATAATGATTAAATCAACATTCTAAAATATTATTTACCCAATTCATAGAAATTAATAAAATTTAACGAGGATTATAATACGAGCGGACAGTGGATGATTGAAGGAAATGGCAGAACATTCTAGATGGTTGGAGAAGAATCGTATTTCTATCGACGAAATTGAGGTGTTGCGTGATCGATGGTTATTCTACGCGACATAGATGAGATCTGAAGCAGTGATTATAAATTTTGCAAGGACGCAATTATGGTCAAATCATTAAAATATTGGATATGGAGGCATTTTCAGATGACATTCCGAAGTTATAACGTGACCTAAACGGTGAATCTTTCATTCGAATGGTTTCTGAAGGCATACGTAAGTGAAGCGTGGAAGGTGATCAACATTGACATCCTTTCTTCTAATACGATAGTATATGTTTTTCTTGATTCTTGAATACATATGAGCTTCTTCTGTTGATAAATTATATGAGGTGAAAATGAAAGAAAAATTCCTGTATTTCTTCTGAATTGTTTCTCTTCTCAAATTCTTGATTCTTGATTAAGACAACAGTGTTGTGATATGACGCTTTGTCGAAATGACGAAGAGTCGGGTGGGACACCACCTAATCATGTGCTGTATGCCATATAGTATGAAAGACTGGCTATCTTGAGTACAAATATGTTTTTCTCATTTACATCTAAATCTTCACTCATTCTTCTTCCTTCAATTTATTGACTAACAGATTCTTCCAACTGTTTGTTACATTGTTATTCCTTATCCAGTTCTTTTCATTCAAAATCCTATTCACACACTCTCCTCTTGCGTAGAGTCTATTCTCTGACGATTTTAAAAGAAATGAAATAGTGTGGTACGTGGAATCCTACAACGAACATAGATACGACTGCAAATCGATAACTGGTGGACATTTGCGAGCAAGGAAAAATGGATACACCGACAAAGGTGGACATGGCGAAGATATCGAGTCAGACAATTGTTCTTGCTACAGGGATCTCATCAGTATGGTAGATTACGTTAACGCGATGCACTTCAAATCAGAAGATTTCGACAAGAAATAAATTGATAGTGAATTGTAACGAATAAATTAATTACAAAATAAGGAAGTAAAGTTGTGTACGTCAGATAAAGCAAGCGAGTATCGGGACGACAATTGAAGATCAAGGGAATTCTAAACAATGACTCAGACAGGCAATTAATACGTGAAACATCCCTCCGTCACAGAAAGATGTGTGTTGTAAAGAGTCAAGATAGAAGAAATCTTGATTGCAACTAAATTTCGAATGTATTCTTCAAGAAATTGTGAAGTTCCCTAACTTGAGTAAATAAGTTATGGTGAATTTAATACGCATAAGTGGACCAATGATGAAATTTTGATACAGGAACATAGGTGGAGATGAAGTAATGGTGACTCGACTGTATAACCTTTTAAAAAATAATGATATAACGACTAAGTTTCCACCGGATTGCGACGATAATACTGAAGACCATGCGTGGTTATTAAAAGATAAATATATTAGTTAATGAAATTGAATGTGTATCGTCCAAGATAGATGATTGTGGTGATTGGTGGAAGGATGCGGCATAATTCTTAAAAGTAACTGTACACAATTGGTAATGACAAGAAATAAGTTAAAAGAATCGCGAAATAAAATCCTTGAAAAACAACGAGATCAATTCATTAATGACAATTCATAATATTCTAAAAGAATTGGGAAATGTATGGTTATATTAATCATTGTGGGTTTCAGACCCAATCCCAATTAAAAAGATATATGCTATGCCAGTCAGATGCTAATCAAAGGTGAATTGTGGGAATTCATGAATTTGATTGAGGGAAGTGGACGGATATGATTGTGGATGCTTTCGTTGATTGATGGTGTCGGTTTGAGTCTGACTGGTAGTCAATAACATAGGGGAAGTGCTGCCCAAATTTTCAGAAATTACTCTATATTCACGTATAAAGAAGTATATTGTCGTTTTCATCAGTACTCCAAACGATTGCGATCTCGGTTCTTGAGAAAGAATGTTTTGATCAAACCGACTTTATGTAATTGGTCTTTAATTCCAGTTAGCTAGTCAGCACTTGGTTTAAGTGATCAGTTAAAGGAGTTAATTGATCAACTTTACCAACTAATGGTTAGTTAAATGGAGATCGAATCCAATTAGATTGAGTCAAGCTCTAACATGATTTTCAGATCCGAAATCAAAGCGATTAGAAATTTGGAGGAAGTAATGACATTAGTGAAAGTTGAAAGTTTAGTAGAATTAGCGGGATGCTACTGCAGACATGTGTGAGATTTTATCTAGATGAATGGGCCTTTGCGATAAACAAGAAGAGCGTTTTCAAGGACAGAAGATGTAAGACCAAGCAAAGAGATTCTATCATCTATAATAGCGTTCCAAGAAGGACTTGGATGTATACCCATATCGAGTGATGAATTAATGAAAGCTGCTATAAACTAGTGGATAGAACGTTTGTAGGAACTAAAAATCCAAGATAGAGCAAGGAAACGTCACCATCTGTAATAATACTCCATGAAGAACGTGAATGTACATCCATGTCGAATTACGATTTAAGGGAAGATGCTGTGAAATAGTAGGAAACTCGCAAATTCAAGTATCCGATGTAAGATAGAAACTGATGAAGTCTACATGTGAACTCAGGAAAAAAAATGTTGATCAATGGGGGAAAGTCAAATACGCGAACCGTGATGAGTTAAGAAAGGCTAAGAAAATAGCTACCGATGAAATTCGATAATTTTGTTAGTAAGAATTTAAATATTATAAATAAAAGCCTTCATTCCAGTGTGAACTCCAGAAATGACCTATCCAATAATAAACAGATTAATATTACTAAGAAAAAGAAATTCATTTTTTATAAAAGAGATAATGATTAATGAGAAGGGAGAAATAATAAAGAAAAGAAGTGGAATCAAAAGGATGATAAAGAAATTTTATAAAATAATCTAGGAAATATGCAAGTTGGGAACGTGGGTTGTGCCAGAATTGTCAGGAGAATGAGGTGAAACGCCGATAGTTGGAGATAGGAATTTGTTCTAAAAATGCGTGTAAACAGGGAAGATTAAACAAAGGTATTGATAGCGAACTGCTAGAGAAGAACGTTGTAATGAATCTCATGTCAGAATTCTTTTAAATTAAAGTAAAGTCCCAGAGGTTCGAGCGAATGATTTTCCAAGGTTACCACGGGGAATGAGGTAAGAATTTCTCGTCATATTCTGCACAGAGTCAAGCTGGTGTCACAAAGCCTGTATCGTATAACTCAATAGGGATGAAATAATGAGTGAAGGAAAACTTCAGAAATGTGGAGATAATGAAATAAAGAGTATTTTGCGCTGTGCACAAAAGTGGTCATGGAAAAAAAAGAGAATAGAGGTATGAAGTTACGCGTCGATTATTAGAAATTATAAATTGAAGGTTAAGTGAACACAATATACCAGGAGTATTTGGATAGTGTGATTGTATTTATTGATAACATCCTCGCTAATTCAAGGACTAAGGAAGACCAAGTTTGTTAGATATATTTGATAATGTCATGGCTAATATGTTTTATGTTTAGCTTTCAGATCTTACTTGAACAGGATAAATCAGTAGTTAACTGTTGATCAGTACTTATACTGGAAGTCAGGACTTAAGGATATCAGTACATATGTTATCAGGAGATAATCGTCAGAAGATAGATATCAGAACTTAAGTGCTGAAGGACAGTCAGATAAGGACAATAGCTGATTAAAGGAAAGAAGATCAAGATAAACATAAGAAGAGATATGCATGAAGAAGGAATTCTGTAAAGAATGGAATACTTGGAAGAAAAGATATCTGATTGATATATTTTAGGAAGCAAAATTATATTCCATATCAATTAGCGATTATCTTGTAACTGTGTAGTATATAAACACAGATATAGGGTTTACACTATAAGTGTTATCATTATTAGAGAAGATTATTCATTGTAACCCTAGCAGCTCTCGTGATATTTGTTCATCACTGAGAGGTAACAGTTCCATACTGTAACAGAGTTTATTGTTTCAATAAAGTTTGTATTCTGTTACTTAAGTTCTTAAAGTTCGATTTGAGTGTACTATACACTGTATTCACCCCCTCTACAGTGTGTGTGTGACCTAACAATTGGTATCAGAGCCTATCTGTTAACGTACATACAGTTAAAGATCCAAACACAATCATGTCGGACACAGAAACTCCAACTAAGCCTACCAAAACTGAGGAACCACCAAAGACACAAATTCAGAGTCGGTATGAGACCATCAGAGTTCCCATACTGAGACCATCTGAATATCCCATATGGAAGGTAAGGATGACCATGTTCCTGGAAGCAACAGATCCAGAATACCTTGATAGAATCAAGGAAGGCCCTCACAAACCAACCAAACTCGCTGTTGCAGTTGCAGGTGAAGCAGCAAAGACCGTACCAAAGGAGAAGAGTGATTATACTGTTGAAGACATAGCATCAATTGCTAAGGATGCTAAGGTACGACACTTACTGCATAGTGCCATTGATAATGTAATGTCAAACAGGGTAATCAACTGCAAGACTGCTAAGGAGATATGGGATGCTCTGGAAACAAGGTGTCAGGGAACTGACACAATTAAGAAGAACAGGAAGACAATACTCACTCAAGAGTATGAACACTTTGACTCAAAGACTAATGAGTCATTGAATGATTTATATGATAGATTTGTCAAACTTTTGAATGATTTGTCATTGGTTGATAAAGAGTATGATCTTGAAGATTCAAACCTTAAGTTCCTGTTAGCTCTTCCTGAATGCTGGGATTTGAAGGCAACGACAATAAGAGACAACTACAATCTTGATGAAACAACTCTTGATGAAATCTATGGAATTCTCAAGACTCATGAGCTGGAGATGGAACAAAGAAGCAAGAGGAAAGGAGGAAAGTCAAGGACAGTTGCTCTTAAGGCTGAAGAAGAATTCCCCAAAGCAGCTTCCTCAAAGAAAGACAAGGGAAAAGCTCTTTTCATAAAGTCTGATACCGAGTCATCAAGTTCTGAGAGTGATGAGGACTCAGATTCTGAAAGCTTGCCTGAGACTGATGCTGATGAGGAGATGATGAAGCTGTGTGCTCTTATGGTGAAAGGAATCACAAAGATTGCATACAGGAAGTTCACGAAGGGAAAGAAGTTTTCCAGGAAAGGCATAAGTTCTGATAAGAAGAATTTCAGAAGATCTGAAGGCAGAGGAGGAAAGTCTGACAGAGGAGATTACACCAATGTTAAATGCTATAACTGTGGTGAGAAAGGCCACATATCTCCTGACTGTAAGAAGGTAAAGGGTGACAAAGGCAAGGCTCTTGTCATAAAGCAGAAAAGCTGGACAGACACCTCAGACTCTGAAAGTGAGGAAAACTATGCATTGATGGCAAATGCTGATAAAGAAAGTGCTGAGAGCAGTTCTGAAGCTGCTGAAACAAAGGTACCTCAGACTACTTATGCTTTTCATACTGATGATATTAATGAGTTGAGAAGATATCTTAAAACCATGTTTGTTAGCTATAGAGATCAAACTTTAACATGTGAAAGATTAACTTCTGAAAATCTTGCATTTAAGAAAAGAAATGATTTCTTAGAAAAAGAGTTAGTCATGTTCCATCAAACTCAGAAGGATAGAGATGATGCTTTTTATGTTAGGAATGAAGTGCTAAAATTAAATGAATCTCTAAAAACTGAGTTAGAAAAGGAAAGAGAGATTATCAGGACTTGGACTAACTCTGGCAAAACAACTCAAAATTTGCTAAGTAGTGGAAACTGGAAAGAGGGCTTAGGTTATGGAGAAGATAAGAAAGATAAAGGAACTGAAGAAATTAAGTCTGTTGATAAACAAAAGCCAAAGTTAAAACCTGTTAAGTTTGTAACTATAAAGTCTGAAAATGAAAAATCAGAAGTTACAAAGAAATTAACTTCTGATAAACTAAAACAGAAAAAGACAGCTGAAGTGAACATAGGCTTAATGACAAAGAAGCAGCTTAAGCATAAGCTGAAAGATGTCAAGAATGCAAACAAGGTAAAATCACCTAGGAAAAATAGGAATGGAAAGGAAGGTGTGAATAAAAGCAATGATTATAAACCTGTTCCTGATGCTCCTAGGAAAACATGTCATAACTGTGGAAGTTCTAACCATCTGGCTTCTTTTTGCAGGAAGAATAAGAATATTAACTCCTTATCTTCAAAATCAGGAGTTAAGAGTCAGTCTGTTAGATATGACTGGAAATAAGGCCCTGCTATCAGACTTTGTGGAGAAAGCTGGCCCAAGTGTTTCTTATGGAGATGGCAACATTGGAAAAACATTGGGATATGGCAATATCAATCTTGGAAATGTCATAATTAAACAAGTAGCTCTAGTCTCAGGACTTAAACACAATCTACTGAGTATAAGTCAAATCTGTGACATAGGTTATCATGTTGATTTCTTTGAAGAACACTGTGAAATTGTGAGTAAATCTAAAGGCAAAGTTGTTCTGAAAGGATACAGGCGTGGTAACATTTATGAAGCTAAGCTTTCAACAAGTACTGATGGTTCTGCAATCTGTCTAATGAGTAGAGCATCAATTGAAGAAAGCCGGAATTGGCATAAGAAACTCTCTCATTTAAATTTCAACAATATAAATGAACTGGTCAAGAAAGATCTTGTGAGAGGATTGACAAACACAGTATTTGCTCCTGATGGTCTTTGTGATTCATGTCAGAAAGCCAAACAAAGAAAATCTTCATTCAAGAGCAAGACTGAATCATCAATTCTTGAGCCTTATCATCTAATACATGTTGATCTATTTGGTCCAGTAAATGTCATGTCTATTGCAAAGAAGAAGTATGCGTTGGTCATAGTGGATGAGTTCACCAGATACACATGGGTGTATTTCTTGCATACAAAAAGTAAAACTGCATCAACCTTGATTGATCATATCAAACATCTGGATAAAATGGTCAAAGATTCTGTGAAAGTTTTAAGGAGTGATAATGGCACTGAGTTCAAGAATTTGATAATGGAAGAGTTCTGCAAAAGCCATGGAATAAAGCAGGAATTTTCTGCTCCTGGAACTCCACAGCAAAATGGAGTTGTTGAAAGGAAGAATAAAACTCTCATTGAAGCTGCACGTACAATGCTTGAAGAAGCAAAGCTTCCAACCTATTTCTGGGATGAAGCTGTGCAGATTGCTTGTTTTACTCAAAATGCAACACTCATTAACAAGCATGGAAAAACACCATATGAGATGGTGAAGAAAAAGAAACCAAATCTGAAATATTTTCATGTATTTGGATGCAAGTGTTTTGTTCTCAAGACTCATCCTGAACAGCTATCAAAGTTTGATCTAAAAGCTGATGAAGGAATCTTTGTTGGATATCCACTTTCCACAAAAGCCTTCAGAGTCTATAATTTGAGAACAAAAGTGGTCATAGAATCTATCAATGTTTCTTTTGATGACAAAAAGATTACTAGTCTTGAAGATTTCATTGACCATGATCAGCTGAGATTTGAAAATGAAGACTCAAATTCTGATACAGAAAATCCTGATAGTCTAAGTCCTGATACTGTAAACTCTGATGGATTAAACTCTGATGTTATTGAAACTGTGGAGATTACGTCAAAGGAAGATGCACCTATGCAGGGGGAGCATACTCAAGATTCTACCACATCTCAAGAAACATCAGAACATACATCTGGCTCTTCAAGTTCTGATAAGCCAAGTTCTGATAGTGCTGAAAATCTAAATACTGAAGAATCCAACTCAGAGAGCATAGTTTCAGGGGGAGCATCGGAAAATGAAAATGAAAATAGCATGGATCTTGGGGGAGCATCCAGTTTTAGAGAAAACCTTCCATCTGCAAGGAAGTGGACAAAATCACATACACCTGATTTGATAATTGGAAATCCTGATGCAGGTGTCAGAACTAGAACAGGTACTTCAAATGAATGTCTTTACAATTCTTTTCTCTCTCAGACTGAGCCAAAGAAAGTGGAAGAAGCTCTTCAAGATGCTGAGTGGGTGCAAGCAATGCAGGAAGAGTTGAATGAATTTGAAAGAAACAAAGTCTGGACCCTAGTGCCAAGACCAAAGAATAGATCTGTTGTTGGTACAAAGTGGGTATTCAGAAACAAAACTGACAGTGATGGCATAATTATAAGGAATAAGGCAAGGCTGGTTGCAAAAGGATATTCTCAACAGGAGGGAATTGATTATGATGAAACATTTGCACCAGTTGCTAGGTTAGAAGCCATAAGGATATTCTTGGCTTATGCTGCTCACAAAAAGTTTACTGTCTTTCAAATGGATGTGAAAAGTGCTTTTCTCAATGGAGAATTGGAGGAGGAGGTATATGTTGAACAACCTCCAGGTTTTGTAGATACCAAACATCCAGATTATGTCTACAGGCTTGACAAAGCACTTTATGGACTTAAGCAAGCTCCTAGAGCATGGTATGAGACTTTAGCTCAGTTTCTTCTGGAAAGTGGATTCAACCGAGGGACAATAGACAAAACACTGTTCTACCTCAACCATAGAAAGGACTTACTTCTGGTCCAGATTTATGTTGATCTACAAATGACAAACTTTGCAAAAAGTTTGCCAAACTAATGCAGTCAAGATATCAGATGAGTATGATGGGGGAACTTAGCTATTTTCTGGGCCTTCAAGTCAAGCAGAATGAGGAAGGCACTTTTATTTGTCAAACCAAGTACACCAGAAACTTGCTGAAGAAATTTGGAATGCAAGATTGTTCAAGTGCATCCACTCCAATGGCCACTGCGACAAAACTGGATAAGGATACCGGTAAATCAGTAGATATTACTGACTACAGAGGTATGATTGGCTCTGTACTCTATCTAACTACTAGTAGACCTGATATCATGTATGCTACCTGTCTTTGTGCAAGATTTCAAGCAGATCCAAGAGAACCTCACTTAACAGCTGTAAAAAGAATCTTTAAGTATCTTAAAGGAACAGCTGCTCTGGGATTATGGTATCCTAGAGAATCAGATTTTAAACTAATAGGTTACTCAGATGCAGATTTTGCAGGTTGCAAAATTGACAGGAAAAGCACAAGTGGAAGCTGCCAATTTCTTGGAGGCAGATTGGTTTCTTGGTACAGCAAGAAACAAAAGTCAATTTCCACATCAACTGCAGAAGCAGAGTATATTGCTGCAGGAAGCTGTTGTGCAAAAATTGTTTGGATGAAGAATCAGTTACTGGATTATGGGTTAACATATTTCAAAATCCCTATTTACTGTGATAATCAAAGTGTTATTGCTATGACAGGTAATCCAGTTCAACACTCAATGACAAACCACATCAGCATCAGGTACCACTTCATCAGGGAACATGTGGATGAAGGTACAGTGGAATTGCATTTTGTTCCCACAGATCAACAACTAGCAGATATCTTCACAAAACCACTGTGTGAAGCTACTTTTACAAGATTGGTAAATGAACGTGGAATGGTTTCAGGTTCTTTCTCTAAATCTGCTTAGTCTTGTTCTGTGTTATCAGACTTTATGCTCAGTATTTACAGAATTAATCTCATTGTGTATTCTGTGCTTAATTGATAAATGTCTTTAAATACTGACTGTTGTCTGATATATGTTTCTAAACTCTGATAAGTGATATGTCTGTTCAAGTACCTATTCAATCCTATGAGGATAACTGTGCTAGATACTGACCTAGTAGTCTTCAATAAACAAATGATTCCATGTAAGAAGTAATTATTTCAGTGGAAACCCTATGACACTAGCAAATTCTGATAATTGAGCTTAGTTAAGTTTACTTTGTATATCTTATTACTAAGTCACAAATTAGAATAATGCTACTCATCTGTTAAGTTCTGATACTAGTAAAACTGCTGAATGTACTAAGTGCTGATAAACCTCACTTATCAAAAGAAAAAGCAAAAAGATCAAAGAATAAAATCAGGTACTCCTTTGAGATCTAGAGTAAAAATGTGGAAGGGACGACCCAAGTTCATTGCTGGTATTAAGTAGATATGCATTAGAAAAGCAAAATATTTTCTTGGTGACTTTTCACACTCTAAGATTACTGGAGAAATACTCTGATAATAGCATAAATTCTGATACACAGTCGTGACTCAGTTACACTGAGAAGCCACTGTAAAATAGAATTTCAAAAGATGCATAAAATTAGCACAAAACAGTTGAGGTGGACTCAAGCATGAACTCATTCATCAGTAGGTTTCAGGACAGTGACAGCTCTTTAGCAAAATTTTAGTTATGCCTTATTTCTAAGATGTACTGAAGTGAATCAGACTTTACTCTTTGTCTGTTATTTAGCTTAATGCACACACTAATCACTCCATCTGAATGATGAACATTTCTGTGGTGGTCTATGTTATTTTAGATAAACAGTCATTGTGTCATTATTGCACAAATTCTGAGGACAAGTTCTAGTTACACGTTCTGATGATTAAGTTCTGAAGTCTATAACTCAGAACTTGTATGAGGATTTACTAAGATGGGCATTCCTTTTTCGAGTTAAGAAATTATGTTCTGATGACTGTTAAGTTCTGGTATAGGTCTAAGTTCTGATTTCTCAGTCTAATCCTTACTTGGCTTATCTGTGAATAAAATTTGATAACAGTCTTAGTTCGAACTAGAATATGTAGAAGTGGAAGATTAATAGTCACTATGATTAGGATTAATGGTATTCGTACTTGAACAGTCCACTGTTTCTTGTTTCTTGTGTGGTTTAAACCATGATTCCTCTTTCCAATGAATGTTATTCTTTTTCAAAGTCTAGGGAGACGAGGTAGAATTAATTCTATCTGTCAGCATTCAATTTCTTTGCGTCTCCTGGCATTCTCTTGCCTATATAAGCAACCACTTCACATCAGTCTTTCCATCAAATTCTTCTCACACACTTATCTTCATACTTCTTCTTTCAAAAACATAATGGTCAGATACAACATGTTTTTGAACTACCAAAACTTCAATATGGAGCTAAGTTGTGCCGAGTGGCAGCAGGAATGGCATGTCACAGCCATTCCTGAGGAGATATGGGACTCTGTCCCACAGGAGGTACTGACACACCTTCTGTTCTTCTATATGGACTACCATCGCCATCTGGAGCGATTGGAGGAGGAAAGGCTGGAAGCTCTCCGCCAGCAAGAGTGAATCATCCGACTCGCCATTCTGTTTGTCGAGAGTAGGAAGAAGAAGATGACTTAATCTCATCTTCTTCCTGTTTTTCTTCATCATCAGCTTTGTCAGGCTTCTTCGCTAGGACTAAGGCTGTTGATATTAGGATTAGAAGCTTAGGGAAAACCTTGTATAAGTATTGATGTAATTTCCATTTCATAAATGTATTGTCTTGATATATTAATGAAAGTTGTTTTTACTTTAAGATTTTATCTCTGAGTTATTTTATCTTGTGTTGATAAATCCTGATTGATATTCTGATGACCATATAAATTTTGTTTTATATTAAGTTCTGATTCATTTTCAGCACTTACTTATCTAATTTATCTTGGTCATTTTCATGTGATGTATTTTCAGAATATCAATGATGTAGTGAAAAATAATTCAATCAGTGCTAACGGTTTAAATATTGAATTAAAACTGTTTCTCTTGATAAATGGAACGGTTTTTCCTTGAAACTAGGCAATTGGGTAAGTAATGATTCCTGTTTTCTCAAGCCCAGTAACTGTCCGTTATTACTGCATGTCTGACAGGTGTCCAACGGTAACATTTTTGTTCAGAGTATAAGTACAACAGAGAGAAGATTTCTTTAATCTTTTATTTTCTTTATATTTTATCTCTCTCCTTACTTTTACTCTCTTTCTCTTTCTTTCTCACGTTGGTTTTTCATACAGACATTATCTCAAACACCTAACAGGCATACTTGAATCTCATTTTTTTTCACATGGCACCAAAGGATTTAATCATTGATGGAGCTAAGTTTGTCCCAAACAACTATGCTGCAGTTCTTGATCACACTGAAGCTCCATCTGAATTGCACTTTGTGCAAGATCTTCTTGCACATAGTGAGGTTGGGTATGCATTAACACAGTCTGAATTCTTTTCAAGCCAACAAGTTCTGAGGTTTTGGAGGACTGGACTTTTTGATGATGGTGGTCAACGTGGAACTCCCAGTATTATCTTCCAAGTGGGTGATTCATCCTTTGTAGTCACTCCTGGTACAGTACACAGGGCTTTACATCTTCCATAATATTGTACTTTCTCAATTCCAGAGGACTCAGCCCTTCGGGAGTTAATGGATAAATTGGGATATGAAAAGAGTCTGACGAAACTTGGACAGTTGAAACGGGCTAATATCAGAAGAGAATGGAGTTTCTTCTTTGATTGCATCACCAAAGCTTTTGGGAACAAATGTTCAAATTTTGATGCTATCCCAATTCTGAGTCAGCACATAGGGTATGCAATTATTCATCAAACTCATTTTGATTTTGCAACTGGAATAATTGGTTTTATTGGGGATAGGATGACAGAGGATCGAGATGTTGTTTATTTTGCTAGATTCTGTCAACTTATTTACACTTACTGTACTGATGAACCTCATTTAGTCAGCACTCAAACCCCACCTTTTAAGGTTGCAAAATGATACTTTAATGATCTGGTAAATGCTGATACTAAGAAAAAAGTGGTTAGACCATTACAGATTCCTAAGTCTGTAAAACAGATCCTGGTAAATGCTGATCCTGATACTTATAGATCTATTTACTCTGATGTCCAACCAACTCCAAACACCAAAAATCCATCAACCTCAGTACCTACCTCTCATTCTACTCAACTTACCCTCAGAACATATCTCAAATCCTATCTCTCAACTTCATAGACTGCTCGACCTTCATCTTCAGCACCTACTGTGAAATCTTCATCTTCCAAGCCAAAGAGGACAAAGAATGTTCCTCAAACATCTCAAAAGAGAAGGAGGATTGCATTGAGCGATGAATCTGATTCTGAGGAACCGGTTCCTGCTAGAGAACCTGCTGTTACTGAAGCTGAGAAAGAGGTTTCTCAGAAGGATTCTGAAATTGGAGGTTCTAGGCTTCTCAAGAGGCTTAGACGAATGCTAGTTCCTGAAACTCCCAAGGAATCCAAATCAACAAGGAAGTACAAAAAACAGAGGGCACAAAGGCCAGTTTCAGATGATGAAGAGGAAGTAGCTAAGGAAGGGGATCAGGAATCTCTGATCTCACAAGACAAGGAATTTGCTCCAGTCACTTCTTCTCCATCAACTCCATCTCAGGAAGCTGTATCTGACAAGGCTAACTCACCATCTGTGTCTCTTGTTAATCCAGGCACAAGTGCTGATATTGATGTTCAACACTTGGTTGTGTCTGAAGTATTTCTCTTAGAAGCTCCAACAGCAATTAATCCTTCCACAACACCTGTTACTGATGCTGTTCAAACTCCAGAGTTATCAATAACACCTTCTCTGCATCAAGATGCTGATGATCAGACTTTAGGTGAGCATCAGGATATGGCTGTTGATCAGAACTTAGTATCAGATCAGCAATTAGAGGATGCTGAAGCCTCCATTGCTACTCACACTGTTGTCTTATCAGAAGATACTGATTCTTTAAGTTCTGATGCTGCAAATACTGGAGATACTGGTAAAGCTGCTCCAACTGTAGATGCTGATGAAGCAGGTCCTTCAGGACATACTCCTCAACAGACTCTTCCTAAGTCTAAACTGGTAAAGGAGTTTGTTATCGGAGCTGCACCAGTACCTTGGAGTGAAACTTCTGCAGGTCAGGAGTGGACTAAGGAATGGAACTCAGTTTCATGTGTTCCAACTGCAATACATCTTGCTGAGCACTTGACTAAAGCTGATGAAATGTTAAATTCTGATGATTTAAAAACCCAGCTTAGAGTCACTGCATTGAGTATTAAACATCTACAAGGTCTTCATTCAACTACTCATACAGAGCTACACAAGATTCAGGAGAACTTTATCAAACAAGAACAAGTTTGGAAAATTGATAAGAAAAAGTTCTTTCAACCTACCATTGACAGGATTGCTTATATTGAGAAAACTAAAGAGAAACAACAAGCTCAGATTGATGACATTCTGACAAATCAAGCTTCTCAGCAATCGCAACTTACTGAAATCCAATCCTCAGTGGAATTACTTATCTCTCTTTTACTACCTGCTGATGCCAAAAAGGGGGAGAAGGTAATTAAGTCCAAATGCAACACTAACAAGACACTGCAAGGAAAGGATGATGGAAATGATGATCAAGGATACTCTGGAATGGGTAGCGGTCATAGTCAAGGTAGAAGGTTTACATCAAGACAAGCTAGTCACAGGACAAGTTCTGATACTGGGAAAAGAATAAGTTCTGCTGCTGGTAAAAGGATAAGTTCTGATGAACTTCTAGATCTTGATGAGGAAATGTCAAGACAGTTATTTCTTCAAGAAAATCCAGGAATGGACTTGGAAAGTTTAAAGGAAGAAGAAGCCAGACTTAAATCAGAGAAAGTCACATCTAAATCTGAAGCTTCTGGTAAAAAGTCACTTCCAAAACTCAAAGGCATTGTGATCAAAGAAAGGACACATACTGAAGCAACGTTGGCTAGATCACAACCACAGATAGATCCAAGATCCAAGGGTAAAGAAAAGGTTGGTGAACCTATCAAGGTTTATGTACCTCCTGAGGAAGAAGAAATTACTGATGAAAAAGATGATCTTGCTCTGACTTCAAGAAAAGTTCTTAAAATAACCTCTGACATGGCTCAAGTTGTTCAGAGTCAAGAAATTGTAAGTTCTGATATTCAGAAGAAGCAAGTAACCTCTGACAGAGCTCAAGTTAACTTGATATCAGAAAATAGATCAAAGACACTCCTACTAGGATTCACTAAAGCAAAACAGACTCAATCTTTGAAGACTACTGCAAGTGGTTTTGAAGTAAGAGTAGTTACTGGAAAGGAAGCTAGAGATAAAACTGGATTGGGAAGTGCTGATGAAAGAAGAGTACACAACACTACTAATGATCCAACTTCCTTGAGTGAACCAGGTATTGGAGCAACTCCTGAGAGATTGAATCAACTGGAATCTGTACATATGGTTTACCATACCTACTTGAAAAAATACATCATGTTGTATTTCATGACAGATGGTAGGGTTTATCATATAAGACAAAATGCCATTCCATTGAAGTATTTTGAAGAATTGGAGCATGTACTTTTCTTACTTCAAGTGGATGACAGAATAACAGAGACTGCTGCAACTACTTAAAAGAACAGATTCAGAGACAGAAAAGGCTTTATTCTGTTAAGTCTGACATCATATATGTTCCAAAGTACAGAGATCACAATGGTGATATTGTTGATATGAAGCCTAATACTGCACAGATCAGAACATATCTTGGTATTAAGGGACTTGAATTCAATCTAGAGTCTGACAAAGCTTATGTCATAAGACTAGATCAAGAGTTGAGGAAAGCAAAGATCAATGATCTCAGAGCTGCAATCTTTCAAACTGGTGAAGATACTACAGAGCTTAAAGATGTCAAAAGGAGAATGATTGATGAACTCAGATATGCTGAGAAATGTTTGTTGAAGAACTATCTCAGAACAACTCCTGACATCAGAGAGATCAGAAAATGATGAAGCCAAGTCGAAGATCTACAACTGCTTAAATTCTGATATTTATACAGACTGAAGTTTTTATCAGAAGTTGAAATTGGTAAAAGCTTTAAGGACTGTAAGTTGTAGTTATCTAGTCTAATTCTCATGCATTTGTACTTAATGTTTTTGACATCATCAAATATCTGTTAAACTTGTATATTATGTTAATTTACAAGTTGGGGGAGATTGTTAGATATATTTGATAATATCATGGCTAATAGGTTTTATGTTTAGCTTTCAGATCTTACTTGAACAGGATAAATCAGTAGTTAACTGTTGATCAGTACTTATACTGGAAGTCAGGACTTAAGGATATCAGTACATATGTTATCAGGAGATAATCGTCAGAAGATAGATATCAGAACTTAAGTGCTGAAGAACAGTTAGATAAGGACAGTAGCTGATTAAAGGAAAGAAGATCAAGATAAACATAAGAAGAGATATACATGAAGAAGGAATTCTGTAAAGAATGGAATACTTGGAAGAAAAGATATCTGATTGATATATTTTAGGAAGTAAAATTATATTCCATATCAATTAGCGATTATCTTGTAACTGTGTAGTATATAAACACAGATATAGGGTTTACACTATAAGTGTTATCTTTATTAGAGAAGATTATTCATTGTAACCCTAGCAGCTCTCGTGATATTTGTTCATCACTGAGAGGTAACAGTTCCATACTGTAATAGAGTTTATTGTTTCAATAAAGTTTGTATTCTGTTACTTAAGTTCTTAAAGTTCGATTTGAGTGTACTATACACTGTATTCACCCCCTCTACAGTGTGTGTGTGACCTAACAAAGTTGAACGCTTGAAGATATGCATGCGAAAAGCTGAAAAATAAATAGCAACTGCATTCTCAGCTTCAAAGGTATGAATTCTGGTTATAATGGATTATGAGCCATGATTGTATGATTAACCACCAAACAAGAAAGGTCCATTTAGGGACAGATGTTTGAAATAAAAAGAAAAGCGTGAATACCATTAAGATTGTTGGGAAATGGTTAAAAGAATTGAAAAGTTGGAAATTGAAGAATAGGTTTTGATCCGTCTTCTGGGTTATGATGATACTTACTTTATTGTTGGATATCAAAGGTGGTATTAATACAGATGATTGATGTTGACTTCAGTATGGGACGTTGTGAGCATCAAAGTTCGTATTGATATCTAATTTGATATGACGACAAAATGAGTATTAGTACCAAGAGACCGGGTTTTGAATAAAGTTCTAATTCATTCCGTTCCAAATTAATATTTCCTTTCAGATAGTAACAGATTCTCGCTCAACGGACATACTTGATAGTGATTGAAAAGAAATTGAAGTATACCACAAATTGGTGAGTTAAATACAATTGCCAAGATTTTTTTTTAATTTTTAGTTTTCGAATAGATTTAGAACATTTTGAAGTATCAGACGCCATGAGCTCAGTATATCGGGCGCAGACGGATGGAAAGTGCAAGAGACCGATTAAAGATTCTCGAATTTGATTAGAAAATGAATATAGGCCAGACTAGTCGAACAGAAGGAGACATGAAAAGTAAAGTAGAACAACCAGTGAAATAGAAATTTCATGAGTATGAACTATTAGAATTGGAAAGAACAGAAGGTTAGTGTAAATTAAGTTAGTCCCTTTGAAACAGTGAGATAGATAGAACGATTGCGAATAAGTTGGTCGTGTGATCACAGGTATAACGAGTTCATAAGGCATTCATGTGTGTATGACTATGAAGAGTAATTTAGCTCTAAATATATGAAGTAAAGATTGAGTTAGGGGGTTTCATGAATAACTGATAGATTTGATGAAGGTAAAAGGTCGTTGAGTGTGATTAAGGTGATGAGAACTGAGAAATTATAAGAAAGATACTTGGAAAAACATCATGGTCTATTCCTTAGCATAATTCTGAGGACATAATCCTTTTAAGGGGGGAAGGATGTAACGTCTGGGAAATATTATGTAATTATTTTTATCAATAAATAATTATTATGTGATTTTTATGTGAATTTTGGTGAATTATTTGATGATAGATAATAATATTTGGATGTTTATTTCTGATAAAATTGAGATATTTTAATTTCCAATTATACATAATTAAATCTAGATAATTTTGGTATTTTTTGGTAATTTTTGGATTATCATATGATTTTATAAGGATTTATAGAATTAATAATTATTATTTTTACATAATTATAGAATTACTTTTTAGAATCAGAAATCGTTCTACTTCAATCGGTTTTGCGTTTTTACAACCCGAAACTCTTCCGAAAACTCCTTCCTAACCTAATCTGATAATTCTGAACACTTTTCATGTTTTGACTTTCTCGATCCGGGGTACGGTTGGACCTGTACGAGTCCCAGTGTGAAATTTTCGATACGCAAATCATTTTATATATCGATAAAAATCCGTATACCCAAAAGGCGAGATATTATTACCTCATTTTCGTATAAAGTATTTTATAAGAGTCTATGTTTTGATAATTATCCAATTCTGGTATTAAAATCGTATCGTCATTTTAGTTACTTAGCGGCTAAGTAACCTATTTTCGGATTCAATATGCAAGTGTGATTATGGAATTATTAAGCAAATAAAATATGGGATGGGTCTGTCGGCTATGTGTTGCTGTATTATTAATTGGTTGTGATTTGTTGGACGCGAAGATTAATTTTATAATTAATTATCGAGCTGTATGAATTTAATTTATTTTAAAGTAGTTTTATTGAATATTTATTCTTATAAATTCTAAAATTGTTTTTAACATTATTTTTGTTGCTTTATAATTTTATTTATTATTTTTAGGAGTTTATAAAATTTAGAAACCAACATTTTATTTATTATTTATCTTTAAATAATTTTCTAATTTCATTTAATTGAAAAATCCGCATTTAATTCTAAAATGCTTCAAAAATCATGAAAATTTTATTTTATTAACTTTTAAATATTTCAGGAGATTTAAAATCATTTCATGAATCATTTTGATTAAAAATAACCGCACATCGAATTGTTTAACTGTTAAATGCGAATATAACTCGTGATCTAGAAATGTTTAAAAATATATATATATATATTATGAAAATTTTATTCTATTAGCTTTTAAAAATTTCAAAAATTTTAATTTTAATTTCTTAGTATTGCGAGGAATATTTATTCGCTAAAATTGTAGTCAGTTCCAGATTCAAGACGGGGATAATAACGGGAATAAAATAAACAATAAAGAAAACAAGAATTTCCTTTTTTATTATCAGCAAACCCCCCCCCTCTATTGTCACAGCCGCCTCTTTCATCCCTGTCAATCTCTTTCTCCCTCAATCTCTCTGCAGTCTCTCTCTTCCTCTCATCTTCGATTCTCTCTCTATTTCTTCCTTCCTTCTTTCTCCTCTAATTTCCTCTCCGTTTTGGGTAAGTTTTCCCCTGCCGTTGTGTTTTCTTCGACCGCCGCCCAGTTCAACCACCGTCGCCTCCCCTATTCCGGTGAGACGGATGGCGCGTGTTGACCCGTGTGCGTGCGTGTCTCCTGCGTGTATATATATATTGTATATCTGTGCGCGTGTGTGTGTTTTTCTCTGTGTGTAAGTGTGTGTGTGCTTCGTGTGTGTGTGTGTGCATGGCCGATATTTCGGCCGTGTTGTTCCCAGTTTTTGGTTCATTGTCCGGCTGGTTGTTCTGTTTTTTTCATTTCTATGTGTATGGCACGTGTGACTGTGGGCTTGATTATAATATTAATTTTATTAATTTATTTTCTGCAGGGTAATTAATTTGAATAATATTCGTGATATGAATATTACACGTGGAAAACATTTTTTTGATAATCGGTGGAATTTATTTAGAAACCCGAATTTTATCGGGTACCAATAAATTTTGCCGCTGTTGACAATGACTTTTAGCGAGTCAACAGTGGACCGTGATGAATTAATTCTGAGTCCTAAATTATAAATAAATAAAATTTGTTGAGAAATTAATTTCGAAACGAAATGAAAAATAAGATACGAATAACAGTAAATAATAATTGAATTCATATCGGTGATTGGGATCGGTAATTGGATTGTGTTGTGATTGTTGTTGTGTTTTGACATTTATTTGATTTCGACGGGTAGACCGATAAACAAAGGAGACGCTGCCCGATTTTCGGGAAACTGATTCCAAAAATACGGGAACGTAACCTGTAATTATCGGAGACTGTTATTCCCAGTGAACTAACAATGAGATTTACAGAAGGGGGTTGAATGTAAATCTCAAAACTTTTTCAAGTTTTGAGCAGTTTCTAGGCTATTGTATTTTGATGAACAAGTGTGTGTGAATTGCTTTCAGCTAATGCAGACATATATATATTCAAACACAAATGTAAAGAACACAACAGACTTAAAAACTTTTCTGGTGGATTTGTTGTTCCACCAGAGATGTGTTATTTCAGAAAATCTGTGATTAAAAGAATTAAATCACAGCTGCGTTCTAGTACAAACTAGATGATTTTCTCTCTGGATTTTTCTAAACAGCTCTGTAAAATTCACATCTAATTACTAGCTGCTACTTGGTTTATATATCACCAAGTTTACAAGTGAAGACAAAACTGTAAAATACAAATAAAAGATTCTTCACATGTTTCTTCTTCATTTCTCTATCCAATGTAATTTAGGTTTAGCTATGAATCTTTGAATACTTCCTTGTTTGCACCAGAATGGAAATGCTGCATTTTCTTAATTCCTCCTAGAGGCTGCCACATTCCAGTTTGTCTCTGTCAACCCATGTGACTCTGTCAGCTTATGAATTGTCACTATCAACTGCTATTGAACTAAGCATCCGTTGAAGCTTTCATCCGTTGATGCTTTATCTGTTGAAGCTTTATCCGTTGATGCATTTAGCAGTTGAAGCTTTATCCGTTGAAGCACTCATCCGTTGATGGATGTTATCCGTTGAAGCTTTAGAGACATCCGTTGAAGCTTTGTTTCTCATCCGTTGAAGGCCTTTAATATCAGTTGATACTACTGCACTGATACAAAATTACAAGGCATGAAATATTTACAATTAGCCCTCCTATTTGCATATCCACTAGTAGTCAACATGACTAATAATTTCCCACAACATCTAAGAATTACAACTTAAGTACAGAGAATGAAATGTGCTACAATACTAAACTTATTTCTAAGTAAAGCTACTCCTTCAACGGATAGCCAAAATGGTCTTATCCGTTGATGCTACAGACACTAGATTTCTACTTAAGTGTTTTATTTAACTTATCATCAAACTAATACACATATTCCTAACAATCTCCCCATATTTATGTCTACTAGAACTGTAGGCATAAATTTGGGTTTAACTTGATGATAACAAAACACTTAACAAGCATATGAACTAAAATAAAGTAGAAATTCAAAAGTGCTGCAAAAGTGTGTATACTAAGATAGAATTGAAGAATTACATTGTTTCCAAGGGTGCTCCTTTAGCTTGAGCAGATTAATTTCTTTTTCTTTGATCCCTTGTTTTCTTCCCTAGCCTCCTGTCATTCTCCTCTATTTGGAGTTGGAGTTGTCTGTAGAATTCAGCTTCATCTTCTTCATTGATGTCCAACTTAGATTGCATATCCTTGAGTGTTTCATTACTGGCAATCTTGAGCTGATCTTCAAGTCTGAAAAATCTTCTGACTCCTTTATTGTCTCTGAACTCCATCAACCAATGAGGTGATTTATGAATTATAATTCCTCTCTATTGGATGAGTAATGTTCTAGGCAAGGCATTGGGCTCCCACCAAGTTTTCCTTATGCTGGCAATCTTGTTGAGAATCTCAGTTTTGGCAGTCCTGGTAAAGCCAGAATCCCTTTTTATGGCTGAGTAGACTCTAACCAAGGTAGAATAGCCTTCATTCAGAATCCTGTAGAGAGGCCAAGTCCTTTCCCCACTTCCTTTATATTTGAACACTAGTCTTTCTGGAAGCTGTCTGTAGGAATCTATTCCCCTTACTTCCTCCAGCTCATCCAGATAGAGTTCAATGTCTGAAAATTGCTTTATGTCACAAATGTGAACATAATCATCCTTTGAGGCTTGTGGCTTAGGCTTAGGCTTCTGAGTAAATTTGATTGAGGTTAGGGGAGGTATTGAATTGATTTTCCTTTTCTGTTTCTTTGATGGTGGAGAAGTGGTTAAGAAGGTGGGCAATTTGATGGTGTCCCAATCAATTGGTTCCTCCTTAGGAGTGATTGTTTCACCATGGATCTTTATGAAGGGGTTAGGCACAATGGGTTCAGGAATAGAAGGTAGTGGTTTGGATTTTGATTGGGTTTCTTCAGTTACATCTACCATCTTCCTTTTTGCATTGGCCTTCTTTCTGTTCCCTTTCTGCCATTCCTTTCTTTCCTTACTTCTTTCTTCCACATCATCACTAATCATGTCCCCCATACCTACATCTTCACTCTTGTCTTCAATTTCTTTCTTTTCTTCAGCTTGACTTGACTTTAGCTATTTTTCAAGCTTTGCTTGTGCTCTTTTGTCAGCCTTTAGCTTTTTAGCTTCTTCCTTCAACCTTCTGGTTTCTTCCCTCTTGGCTATTGAGAATTTGGGATGTCCTTGTATCACACAGATACTCTTTCCCTCTCTAAAGATAATGGCCATGTTCATCCTTTCAACCACATCCTTGGTCTCCTTGTGCTTCATGATATTACCACCCAAAATCTTGTCTTCATCAGGCTTTGGAAGAGGAAAGACCACTTCTTTCATCTGAGCAAGGCTTAGAGGGTTCTTTGTAGAGTCCTTATTGGATCTGTTGTTGGGCTTGAGAACCGTAGGTTTCAGATTCTTGGAAGAAGTCTCTCCAACCTTATTCCTCCTTACTGGCTTGAGCCCATAATGATTGACTCCACCTTTGTGCTATGCTTCACAGATTGTGATTTAGAAGTTGTAGAACCAAAGATTTGTTGCATCCTTTCATCAATTTTCTTCCTTTGCTCTTTGACTTTCATCTCAGCTGCTGCTATCTGGATTAGATCAATTCCATCAAGCTTTCCTTTGATTTGAAGAGTTGGAGAAGTGGTGATGGCAGGAACTAGCACTTTAGATATTTGAACTGTTGTTGATGGCTCTCCTTCCCTTTTATTCTCCCCCATTTTGTTATCATCAAGGACAGGGGTCAAGCCTTGTGCTTTTGCCAGCTGCAATAGTAGATTTGTCTGAGATTGTTGATTTTGAAGAATGGTGACCATAGAGTCTTCAATGATTTGAACTCTGTCTTCCAACTTGGCCAGCCTCTTGTCAACATCAGATTCTCTCCTCAGTCTCAGCAACAAATCTTGCATAGTACCATAATGCATAACTGAATCCAACTTCTCAGAATTGTAGGATTTCAGATAAGCAATATCCTTTTTGAGTTCATCCATACTTAAATTCTGTCTGATATGCTGCAACTGCAAGAGATGCAAAGAGTCTAGATGAGCTTGAAGAATAGCCTTTGTACTAGCATCTATAGTCTCCTGAAGGGCCTTTTGAATAGCCATGACTTGCTTGACCAAAGCTACACCAAACTTTCCTGGTGTAGATTTCTTTATCCATGCCCATTCAGGTAAATCTGGAACAGAACTTGGGCCTGCATCTCCCCCTAAGTTCATGCTCCCATCTAAAGAATTAGAGTCATCATCATTAGAATTTACTTCAAATTCTTCAGATGACTCACCATCTTGAGAAGGCATCCTATTAACAGCAGCTTTATCTCTTTGAAGAGATTCTGAAGTGTGCACTATATTCAAAGTCTGCTCTGCCTCCACATTGCCCTGAGCAGCCAACAGTTGATAGGCTGAAACAGGATGAGTAAAAGTGTCAGCATCCAAGGAAATGTTATCAATTTCAGCATTGTAATGTTGCTGAAATTGTTTTTCCTTTTCAGCATCATCCACAATCATTGACTCACTAGCAATGGCTGAATCCACCCTTATTGCTTCTGCACCTGCTTTTCTCTCATTTTCTCTATATTCTTGCATCAGGGGCTCCCCCTAGCTCACACACACCCTCACACCCTCACCCTCACCTACTAAGGTGGCACTTCCCTCACTTACTTTTGCCATGCTGGAAGAAATAGCATGCATATTTTGACTCCCAACCTCTCCTTTTGCCTGGGAGCAACCCAGCCTCTAACTCAAATTATCACTCCCTTCCCTCAATCCTAGAAGTGATTGTACAGTAACCATGTCTTCTACATTTGTTATTGAATCAGTTATATGTGTAGAGACCATCAACGGATAGGGAGTATCTGTTGAAGTGGAAACTGATGATATCAACGGATAACTGCTGTTAAGCTTATCCATCAAAGAATAACCACTTGTCAACGCATGAGAGATATCCGTTGAATAAGGAAAAGATGTAGATATTGAAAGTGACATAATTGTTGAATCTGTGTGAATTTATTTTAAGTGAGGTGACACAGATTCTTCAACTAAGTCTGAAAGAATTGGCTGATGATCCAACAAGTCATCTAACAGATGATGATCACCAGGATTTGAGTGGGGCTCCTCCCTGAGTTTTAAAGAGGGAGAATCAGGAATTGATGTGAATATCATATCCACATCCAGAGATGGTGATGGAGAATTTGGTGATTGTTGTGTGTCTATTATGAGAGAATGGGGTTGTGACTCCACATTTGCTGGAGCCACATCAAGCTGAATTTGAGAAGGAAAAGATACAGGTGGATGTATCTGTGCAGTGTGTTCCCCCTGTGTGGAAACTAGGGTTTTAGCCTTCTTTCTTCTTGAAAAAGCTTTGACAGGTGAATGTGTGGCTTCAGTGTCCCTCCCTCTTTTGTTATGTGTCCCTGGTTGGGGACTATTTTCAATAGCTGCATCCTTTTGGGAGGATGCAACTAGGGATGTGTTTGACTCCTTTTGAACCACCACAGTCTTTTGAGAAACTGTGGCTTGGCTGGCTAGGGTACCACTCACCTCTCCCACCTTATCCTGGGGGCTTTCTTGATGTTCACCCCTCCCCTCACCACTCACACCCTGTTCACTCCCTTCAGGGTTTTTGGTAGTTGTTACAACTGTTGTCTTTTGAGAAACAACATAGGTGGTTTTCTTTGACTTGTGTTTTGGAATTTTAGGTTTGGTGGCTTTGGTAGGAATCTGTTGGGACAAAGACACATATTTCATTGCCACACTAGGAGGCAAAGAAACAATGGGGGTGGAAGATGTAGGAGTTGCAGAAGTATTTACCTCACTTACCTGAGGTGCATTCATTATTGGTAAATATACCAATGGCACCTGGCTGTTGAGGTTAATTCTCAAAAGGTCTGCAAGGACCCTTTTCTCTTGTGCCCAACATTTGAGTTTATTGCTCTCATTAGTTATGACCAAACCTTCAGCAACATGGTTAGCCAATAACATAAATAATCTAGCATAGTAGATGTTATGAGGTCTATTAGCTTTGTTACCTAACCTGGAACCTAATTCTAGCATGACATAGTTGCTAAAATTAAAGTACCTATCAAAAACTAGCATATAGAGCATATTAACAAGAGATGAAGTTATGGCATCAAAATTGCTAATCTTCCCAGAGAAAACCTTGACAAAGGCATCTCCAAGAAAACTCCATTCTTTCCTAAGGCCCTTTCTTCTAATGCTCCCTAAACTAGCAGAATCAAAAGAATAGCCTATGGAATCGAACATAGCAGATACATCATTATCAGTGTGTGGTGTCATGGCATTGTTCTCAGGTAGCTTAAAACATGACTGTATATCATCACAGTTAATACAATAATCATTACCTTTGAGAGAGAAAGCAATGGTCATATCTGTGGAGTTGAACTCTGCAGTTGTCCAAATCTCCTCAATTACCTCACAATAGATAGTTGGGGCTTCCAGCATTGCATAGCTTAGTTTGCAGTTCTTGATGAATTCCATCATCTTGTGATAATCTGAATGGGCTTCATTCTTTTCCACCAAGGCTACGAAATTGTTCTTTTCATAAACAAAGCCAGACTGAGACATAATTTTGACTACTGGTGCCATTGTTGTGAGTAGAGGTTGCAGAAAAAAGATTGAGAGTTGTGGGAGAGAAAGAGAGTAAAAATTGCAAGAAAGCGTAAAGTGAAAATAAGAATTCAATGGGCTTTTATACTTTCTTGAATTAAAACGTAAATAAAATGATTAAAGGATACTTTTAAATAAATTACAACCATTTGAAAATAAAGAAAACTGTAGAAATTCTGAAAACTGCCTTTAATACAAATCCATAAAATAGAGTATATATGTATCAACAGTTAAGTAAACAAATCAACGGATGTGACTCACTTAAAGTAACTGATGTGACACTTCAACGGATGAGGTAAATAGTTATCCATTGAAGGTTAACACTGTTTTATCCGTTGAAGGATAAAATTACCAGAAATGTATTTGTCTTTCAATGGATGATGAACATCCGTTGATAGAACAATTTTGGCTTTCAACGGATAGGGAATATCCATTGATAGAATAATCTTTACTTAAAGCCAATTTTGTTCTTGCCACAAATTCATTTCAGGCTCCAAAGCAGATTATTGAGGACATGAATTTATGAATAATTAAGCATACCTAGCTCACTTACTAATCTTGTGAATGTTGATTCATCAAGTGGCTTGGTAAATATGTCTGCAATCTGCTTTTCACTTGGAACAAAATGAAGTTCCACTGTACCTTTCATCACATGTTCCCTTATGAAGTGGTACTTGATGTCAATGTGCTTGGTTCTTGAGTGCTGCACTGGATTTTCAGTAATGGCGTCGAACGAGAATATATAATTGAATGTTATGAAACCTACTTACGTGACGTGACAAGATATTTTGTGGATAATCGATCACGCTATTTTCAAAATAACAAATATACGTATTTTCCGGAAATAAATACCGAACCGAGTCTGGAAGATGTGAACCCTAATTGTTATGTGTATGTTAGTAAAACATATAAATATAAGTTGGAATATGAAATCGCATGGGTAGAGGTGATAGTGGTATTAAGTTGAGCTTAAGGGAAACGGTTATCTGAATTAGGATATTTTAACCATGTAGGTCCTAGACGGAAAACCCGAGTACCGACATCGGATTGGGAATGATCTAGTGATTAGACGTCAAGGTCAACGAGGTTCCAATTAAAGGGCCTGAATATTGGGATCGCATCCAGAATGGGATAGTCGTTTGACGATAAGGCCGAGCGATCAAGTCGAATCAAAGTCAACTAATAATTGTGATTAAAGCTTATTGAGGTAAGTATTCTTGATTTTTCTTTTAAATACTACAAGTATTCCTGATTTGTTTTTAAAATACTGTTATTATTTCTTCGTTCCTATTCTAAGTTCAGAATAGTTAAATGTTTTACATTTCGCTGGAATTACTCTTATTATGCCAGTTCTTTTTCATTATTATTCCTATAATTCGATTGCTCTCTTGAGCAAATACCCATTCTTTCGGGTTATTTGCGAACCCTAAATTGGGATGTTTTGAATTCAAAATGATGTGATATCAAAATACTCCAAGGGCTGGATAATGATATTTTGGGGATTGAGTTTTACTTAATCCTAAGGGCCGGGACTGTTGTGCATATGTTGTGTACTTGATGATTTCATAAACAAAACACCTAAGTAGATTTTACTTAGTGAAATAATGTAGCACTCGACGGATAAGAATTTTAGTCCCGACGGATAAATCTTTATAGTCCCAACGGATAATGATTTATTATCCATCGAGTGAGTAGCTTATGTAATAATGAGACTGTAGCACATTTCTCCATACACCTTTGTATAGACTCTGTAGTAGCATATAAGTCATGTTGACTTTAACTAGATATGCAGAATAGGTTGATTAATTATACATAGATGATGTCTTGTAATTCTGTATAAGTGAAATGAAGTCAAGTGCCTGATTGCTACCCGACGGATAATCTACAAAGCACCCGACGGATGATCAACAATCCAACGGATGATCATTAACTCGACGGATGATCATGAACCTAATGGATAAAGAATTCAAACATTAGTTGACAGTGACAACTGGTCACATCCATCGAGATGTATGCAAACGGAATGAGAAAGCCTATTAACTGGGTAATAGAGAACAAAGTAGCAAAGCATAAAAACTGATAGTTTTTATAATAATTCTATCTTTTTGACTTTGTAATCTTGGTAATATATAAACCAAGAAGTAGCAAATAGAAACTAAGATCTGAGATACAAAAAGTGAGAAACATTTGTAAGCAGAATTATTAGCATTTTTCTGTATTCTCAGTAGTTCAAATTTGTAAGCAGCTGTGAGCATTCTTGCACACAGAGTTCTCTCGATATAATATATATCTCTGGTGGAAGTGTTTAAATCCACCAGAAAGTTTTTAAAGACTCTTGTTTATAATTACTTATGTTTTGATTCACTTAAGTTTTTATTCTGCATTGTGCTAATCAAAACACGTATATTTGTATTCGAGTTTGAACATTTTTATTTTAAGAAAAAGGTTCAAGAATTTCATTCAACCCCCCTTCTGTAATTCTTGCTATATTTAAGGGACTAACAATTGGTATCAGAGCAAGCTCTTAACTTATAAAGAGTTTAAAGATCAAAACAATTCAGCAAGATGAACAAGAAGGATGTTGGAGTCAAGATTCCTTTTTCTGGATAAAGATAATTACCATCATTGGAAGGTAAAGATGCATCTTCATATGCTTTCACAAGATGAGGCCTATGTGGACTGCATAGATAGAGGCCCTTATGTTCCAATGAGAGCTGCGACAGGAAACGAGCCATCAGTCCCCAAGCCAAGGCATGAATGGTCTGATCCTGACATTGAACAAGTCAGGAAGGATAAAAAGGCCATGAATATTCTGTTTAATGGAGTTGATGTAGACATGTTTGATAACATTATCAACTGCAAAACTGCCAAGGAAGTCTGGGATACTATACAAATAATCTGTGATGGCATTGAGCAAGTTAGAGAAAATAAGATGCAACTCTTGATTCAGCAATATGAGCATTTTCACAATGAGGAAAGTGAGTCTGTCACTGACATTTTTAGTAGGTTTCAAAAACTACTAAATGCTCTTAAGTTGCATGGAAGAGTCTATCAGACTAAAGACTCTAATATGAAATTCCTTAAATCTCTTCCAAAGGAATGGAAACCAATGACAGTCTCATTAAGAAACTCACAAGATTATAAAGAGTTTACTTTGGAGAGACTGTATGGCATCCTGAAAACCTATGAGCTTGAAATAGAGCAGGATGAAAGGATGGAGAGAGGAAAGAAGAAAGGAGGATCCATTGCACTAGTTGCTGAGTTGGAAAAGGAGAAGGAAGTGAAGATGGAAGCTTTTGAGTCAACTTCAAAGGTCTGTGAGAACAAGGGAAAGGGGCTTGCAGTAGAAAGTGAAGATTCATTGAGCCAAGATGACATGGAGGACATTGATGAGCACCTAGCATTTCTTTCCAGGAGATTTTCCAAGTTCAAGTTCAAGAAGAACTTTAGAGCAGCCAAGCCAAATGGAAACATGGTGGATAAGTCAAAATTCAAATGTTTCAAATGTGGCTTGGCAGGGGACTTTGCCAGTGAGTGTAGAAAGTCAGATTCCAACAAGAAAAAGTTTGAGCCTCTGGATTATAAGAAAAAATACTTTGAGCTGCTCAAATAAAAGGAAAGGGCTTTCATTACACAAGAAAATGACTGGGCAGCAGATGGTCTGGACGAAGATGAAGATGTCATCTATGTCAATCTAGCCCTAATGGCCAAGTGTGATGAGACATAGATAAGTTCCTCAAGCAATCAGGTAATTACTACAAACCTTGCATATTTATCTAAAGCTGAGTGTAATGATGCCATAAATGACATGTCTATAGAATTATATCATTTGTGTGTTACACTTAAGTCTCTTACTAAAGAAAATGCTAAAATAAAAAAAAAACAATTTGTTTTTAAGTGAGAGGAATAATGTGCTTGAGTCTCGGTTTATTGATTTTGAGAAATTAAGAATTGAGTGTAAAATTGCCAAGGAGGAATTAACTGAGTCCTTGAAAAAGGAAGAGATTTTAAAGAAGCAGCTCGAGCATGAACAAGAGGTGATTAAAGCATGGAAAACATCCAGGGATGTCCATGCTCAAATCACCAAAGTTCAAGGAATTGAGTATTTCTGTGATGAAGCCTGGAAAAAGAACAAAGAGAAACTAGAACCTAATTTGGTAGATGGACTGCTAACAGATGTAGACTCGACGGATGATGAGGACTATCCGTCGGATAACAAAAAGTGTTATCCGTCGAATGATGAAAATCCTCATCCGTCGGCTGTGAGAAAGCCCATTAGCAAAGCCAAACTAATTAAGCTGAATGAGAAGTATGGGTCTGTTTCCAAGAACTTTATTTCAGGAGAGTCAAGTCAAGTTAAGAAAGGGAAAAAGGTTAATGTTGGTCACATGACTGTCAAACATTTAAGTGACAGACTTGAGAAAATTGAGGTAAAAACATAGACTAAAAGGAAAAACAATAGGAATGGTAAAGTAGGGATTAACAAACACAATAACTACACACCTGATAAATATGCTCCTAGAAAAATCTGTGTCAAGTGTGGTAGTGTAAATCATTTATCTGTTAATTGCAAATCTGCCATGCCTACTCCCATGTCTGTTCAGTCTCAATTTCCTAACATGAATGCCATGCCTCCCATGCCTGTTAATGCTATGTCTATACAAAATATGAATGTTCAGTTTGCTAATATGTCATTTGCACCTAATCCTTATTATGCTGCATACAGTATGCCACAAATGCCATTTAGCATGCCTTAATGGAATAACATGTTTACACCAAGCATGCCATTTCCTGTTGGTCATTATATGCATGATAGTTCTGTTGCAATAAATGGTTTCAAAGGTCAAACTCAAATAACTAAGGATGAATCTGAAATTCCTAAGTCAAATGAGATAAGACCTAAGAAACAGAAAAAGAAAGCTAAAAAGGCAGGACCCAAGGAAACTTGGGTACCAAAATCAACTTGATTTGATTTTAATGTGTGCAGGGAAACAGAAAGAATCTTTGGTACTTGGATAGTGGTTGTTCAAGACACATGACTGGTGATTCTACCCTGCTTACAGAGTTTAAGGAGAGAGTTGGCCCAAGTATTACTTTTGGAGATGACAACAAGGGTTATGCTGTGGGATATGGCTTGATTTCAAAGGACAATGTCATCATTGAGGAGGTTGCCTTAGTGGATGGTCTCAAACACAATCTGTTGAGTATCAGCCAGCTTTGTGACAAAGGCAATTCAGTAACCTTCAACTCAGAAGCCTGTGTTGTGACTAATAAAAAAGGCAACAAAGTGGTTCTCACTGGTGTGAGAAGAGGAAATGTGTATCTAGCTGATTTCAACTCATCTAATGCAGAATCTGTAACTTGTTTTCTCAGTAAAGCAAGTCAAGATGAAAGTTGGCTATGGCACAAAAAGCTATCCCATTTAAACTTCAAGACCATGAATGAGTTGGTAAAGAAAGAACTGGTAAGAGGCATTCCTCTAGTGGAGTTTTCAAAGGATGGACTATGTGATGCCTGCCAAAAAGGTGAAGCAGATTAAAGCATCATTCAGGAAGAAACTTGATTCAACAATTGAAGAGCCTTTGCAACTGCTTCACATGGATTTGTTTGGACCAGTCAATGTATTGTCCATCTCAAGGAAAAGATTTTGCCTAGTAATTGTAGATGATTTCTCAAAGTTCTCTTGGACATATTTCCTAAAGTTTAAAGATGAGGTTAATGAAATCATCATCAATCACATAAGGCAAGTCAACAATCATCCTGATTTCAAAGTTAGAAGAATCAGGAGTGACAATGAAACTGAGTTTAAGAATTCTGTAATGAGAGCATTTTGTGAGGATAATCGGATTCTGCATGAGCTTTCAGCAGCAAGGACTCCATAACAGAATGGAGTAGTGGAAAGGAAGAACATATCACTTATTGAAGCTGCAAGGACAATGCTTGAAGAATCTAAACTACCAACATATTTCTGGGCTGAAGCTGTAAATACTGCATGCTACACTCAGAACATTTCTCTGGTTAATCAAGCAAGATGCATGACTCCCTATCAATTGTTCAAGAACAAGAAACCAACTCTAAACTTTCTTCATGTCTTTGGTTGCAAATGCTATATTCTGAGAAATCAAACTAATCAAAATGGGAAGTTTGATGCTAAAGCAGATGAAGGAATTTTTGTTGGATATGTTGTTGTAAAGCATATAGAGTCTACAATCTAAGAACCAACATTGTTGTGGAATCTATACATGTTGTGTTTGATGATAAAAAGATTGAAGGACTGAAAGATGGAGATTACCATGAGAGCCTCAAATTTGACAATGTGGAGATGGTTAGTGATGACAATGATGATGAAAGTGATCAAGAAACAGTGTCTAAGGATAATGCAGATAAATCTACTACCAATGAAGCACAAAACTCAACATTTGTCGAGTTACATAATGCTTCATCCATCGGGAGGCAATCTGCATTATCCGTCGGGAGACAACCTGCCTCATCCGTTGGTACTCAAAATTCACCATTCGTCGGTTTATCAAGAGGAGCAGGAAGTCAAGATAGATCACTTATAGAAAGTTCCCCTTTCTCAAATCATAGATCCACAAACTCACGGGGAGTTTCTAACAATCAAAACTCAATCACACATCAAGACAACAATGAGGTTTCTTCATCTAGAGCTAATCTACCTCAACAAAGGAAATGGACAAAAGATCACCCCTTTGAGCTTATCATTGGTGATGTTTCTTCAAGAGTTCAAACAAGAAGAGCAACTCAGGAAGAATGTCTATATAACAGCTTTCTTTCTAAGGAAGAACCAAAGAAGGTAGAAGAAGCTTTGTTGGATCCTGATTGGATCTTAGCTATGCATGAGGAGCTAAACCAATTTGAAAAGAACAATGTTTGGAAGCTGGTACCCAAGCCTAAAGGAAAGAATCCAATAGACACCAAGTGGGTATTCAGAAATAAGATGGATGAAAACGGCATAGTAGTCAGGAACAAAGCTAGATTGGTTGCTAAGGGCTATTGTCAGCAAGAAAGAATAGATTTTGATAAACCTTTTGCTCCTGTTGCAAGACTTGAAGCCATCAGAATCTTCTTAGCCTATGCAGCCCATGCCAATTTCAAGGTCTATCAAATGGATGTCAAAAGTGCCTTTCTGAATGGAGATTTGGAGGAAGAAGTATATGTCAGTCAACCTCCTGGTTTGGAAGATCCAAATTTTCCAGAATATGTCTATTATCTTCTGAAAGCACTTTATGGACTGAAGCAAGCACCTAGAGCCTGGTATGACACTTTATCAAAGTTCCTTTTGGAAAATTACTTCACAAGAGGTACTGTAGATACAACTTTATTTTTCAGAAATGTTAATGGCTCTAGTATACTTGTTCAAATTTTTGTAGATGATATTATTTTTGGCTCTACAGATGAGAAACTTTGCAAAAAGTTTGCCAAATTGATGCAAATTAAGTATGAAATGAGTATGATGGGAGAACTAACTTACTTTCTTGGTTTACAAGTTAAGCAAGTTAGTGATGGAATATTCATTAGTCAAACTAAATATATTTTTGATCTTTTAAAGAAGTTTGATCTAATGGATTGCACATCTGCAAAAACTCCCATGGCCACTGCAACTAAGCTTGAATTAAACACTACTGAAAAGTCTGTGGATGTTTCAAGTTATAGAGGCATGGTTGGCTCACTTCTGTACTTCACATCTAGTAGGCCGAATATAATGTTTGCTACATATTTATGTGCTAGATTTCAGGATGATCCTAGAGAATCTCACTTGATAGCTATTAAGAGAATTTTCAGATATCTCAAAGGAACACCAAATCTTGGCATTTGGTACCCTAGAGATTCTGGTTTTGATCTAACTGGTTATTCAGATGCAGATTATGCAGGTTGTAGAATTGATAGAAAGAGTACAACAGGAACCTGTCAATTTCTAGGAAACAAGCTTGTGTCCTGGTTAAGTAAAAAGCAAAATTCAATTTCTACTTCTACAGCTGAAGCTGAATATATTGCTGCTGGAAGTTGCTGTGCACAGATTTTATGGATGAAAAATCAATTGCTGGACTATGGTTTGCAAGTTGAGAGGATTCCAATTTTCTGTGATAACACAAGTGCAATTCCCATCACTGAAAATCCAGTGCAACAGTCAAGGACAAAGCACATAGATATCAAGTACCATTTCATAAGGGAATATGTAATGAATGGTACTGTGGAACTATATTTTGTTCTAAGTGAGAAGCAACTTGCAGATATCTTTACCAACCCACTGGATGAATCCACCTTTTCAAGGTTGGTAAGTGAGTTAGGTATGCTTAATTACTCTTAAATCTATCTGAGTTATTTTGCAAGTTGATATACAGCCAGAAATTTAATTGACTTTTCAGTCTTGGATGAAATTTTGGCTAAGTCAAAATTTACATTTCGACGAATGACCCTTATCCATCGAGTTTGGTCATCCGTCGATATACAAATTGTTAATAAAAATCAATTCCTTTTCTGGAATATTTTATGTCTCGACGGATAACAGTTTATCCTCATCCGTCGAATTGTCTTAATCTCAGCCGTTAATTCCCTGTACATTATCCATCGAGTATACTTACAGTTTGTAAGCATTACACGACGGATAATGGGTGGAATTTTTACATTTTATTTTTAAAAAGGTTATTTTAGGAAATTTCTATTGGTTACTTTATTTTACTTTATTATTTTTATCAGTTATTTTTGAGATAGTATAAAAACTTATTTCATTGCAATTGTTTTTCTTTTATCATTCTCAAATTCAACTACTCTTATTTCATTCTCTCTCAAGCACTTACTCTCCTTCTCTTCAAGCTTTCATTCTCTAACAATGTCACATGTAGTAAAGATTATGTCTCAAACTGGGTTCATTTATGAGAAGAACAATTTCACTGCATTAGTCAATAAGGGTATTCAGCAATCAGAGGACTACCACAAGATGATGGACTTTGTGAAGAATTGCAAGCTCAATTACGCCATGCTGGAATCACCCACAATCTTCTGTGAAGTTTTTGAAGAGATGTGGACCACTGCTATCTACAACTCTACTGACAAGACCATCACTCTAACCATCAAAGATAAAGAATTCTGTATCAATAGTGATGTGATAAAAGCATGTTTCAAAATTCTTGATAACAATGTGACTTCACCACACAATGACACTGATATTATCAATATGCTTAATTCCATTCATTATGCACTTCCTACTTCTAAACTGAGTGATATTAGGAGAATGGGTCTTAGGAAGGAGTGGAGTTTCATGTGTGATGTAGTTACTAAGGTTTTCTCTGGAAAAATCAGTAAGTTTGATTCAGTGAATATTTCCATGCTTAACATGCTATACATGCTAGTTACAGATAAATTTTACAATTTCAGTGACCTTGTCCTATTTGAGTTAGGTTTTAAATTGGGTGAGTTAGCTAAAAGAGGAAAAAATGTATATTATGCTAGATTTTTCATGTTATTGGCTAACCACCTCTGTGAAGAGATTGTGCTTGAGAACCCTAACAACAAATTGGATTGTTGGGTTCAAGAGAGAAGACTCATTGCAGATTTGAACAGGGCCAATCATCACAAGGATGTGCCAATGTTCTACTTTCCTGTAATGCAGGCACCTCAGGTAAGTGAGGTAAGTTCATCCATCCCTACAACCATTCCAACCTCCACAATTTATTTGAATTCAGGAGTAGCTATGGCAACTGTACCAATGACCAAACAGTTGCCTACCAAAGCTGCCAAACCTACTACAATTTCCAAATCTAAATCAAAGAGAACCCCCTCTGGTATCTCTCAAAAGATGCCAGTTGAAAAATCCACAAAAGCAAAAGAGGGGAGTGTGAAGGAGGGAAAGTCAGGTGAGGGAAGGGGTGAACATCAAAGAAACCCCAAGAATAAGGTTGGAGAGTTGAGTGAATCCCAGCCTAGCCACACTGCAGTTTCCCAACAAACTGCAGTGCTTAACAAGGATAAAAGCTCACTTCTAGCTGCATCCTCCCAAAAGGATGTAGTTATTGAACAAAGCTATCAACCAAGAGCACAGGCCAAGAGGGTTAGGGACACAAGCTCACCCCAAACTTATACAAGAAAGAAGAAATCTAAAACCTCTAGGGATGCACAACTGTGCAAACTGGTGCTAAAGACACAGTCACTGCACCTTCTCAAATTCAGTTTGATGTGGCTCCAATAAATGTGGAGTCACAGCCAAAATCTCTAGTTATAGAAGCACCTCATACACCATACTCACCAACAAACTCTCTGGATGTGGATATGATAAACACATCAATTCCTGATTCCCCTTCTTTAACTCTGTTGGGGAAGCCAAAATCTAGTGCAAGTGAGCATCATCTTTTAGATGATTTGTTGGCTCACTTGCCAATTCTTTCAGAAACTAATGTGATATCTGTGCCCAAAATATCTTCAATTAACATAGAGTCAACAATAGTTTCTCTTCCTAAATCATTCATTTCTACTCTCTCGACGGATATAGCTCATCCGTCGAGTAATGATTGTATCCCGACGGATAAGCCTAACAGTAGTTATCCGTCGGATAGCATTACCACTCACTCGATGGATATCACTCATCTGTCGAGTATCTCTGCACAGCTTCAAACTTCAATTATTTCAAGTGCAGAAGATTTTGTGGTTGTACAGTCACTCTTAGGATTGAGAGAAGAGAGTGTCTTGAGTGAGAGGCTGGGTTGCTCACAGGTAAAAGGAGAGGAAATGAGTGAAAATCTGCAATCCATTTCTTCAGGATTGGCAAAAGGGAGTGAGAGGAGTCCCACCTTAGTAGGTGAAGGTGAGGGTGTGAGGGTGGGGAGCCAGGGTGAGACCCTGATGCAACAAAAGAGAGAACATGAGAGAAAAGCAGGTACAGAGGGTATAAGGGTGGATCCAGCCACTTCTCATGAGTCAATGATTGTGGATGATGCTGAAAAGGAAAGACAATTTCATCAACATTACAAAGCTGTAATTGATAACATTTCCTTGGATGCTGACACTTTTACTCATCCTGTGTCAGCCTATCAACTATTGGCTGCTCAGGGCAATGAGGAGGCAAAAAAGACTTTGAATCTAGTCCATACTTCAGAATCCCTACAAAGGGATAAAGTTGCTGTCAATTTGATGCCTCCGACAGCTGGTGAGCCATCTGAGGAATTTGGAGTAAATTCTAATGATGATGACTCTATTTCATTTGATGGAAGCATGAAATTAGGGGGAGATGAAGGCCCAAGTTCTATTCCAGATCTACCTGAATGGGTATTGATAAAGGAGTCTACACCAGGACAATTCAATGTATCCTTAGTCTAACAAATCATGTCTATCCAAAAGGCCATTCTGAACACCTCAAATGCTGGTACTAAGGCTATTCTTCAAGCTCACCTAGATTCTCTACATCTCATGAAGCTACAACAATTAAGACAGAATTTGAGTATGGATGAACTCAAAAAGGATATAGCTGACTTGAAGACCTACAATTCTGAAAAGCTGGATTCAATCATGCCCTATGGTACCATGCATGATCTATTACTGAGACTGAGAAGAGAATCAGATGCTGAAAAGAAGTTGGCCAAATTGGAGGACAGAGTTCAAGTTATTGAAAATTCTGTGGCCACCATTCTTCTAAATCAACAGTCTCAGACCAATCTTCTAATGCAACTGGCTAAAGTACAAGGCTTGACTCCTCCACTTGATGATAACAAAAAGGGGGAGAAAGGACCAAGTGAGGGGGAGAAGCTTCAGATACAAATCACTAAGGTAATTGTGCCTTCAATTACTGTCTCAAAGCCACCAGTTGCAGATGGTATAGATCTGATTCAAGCAGCAGCAGCCAACTTGAAAGCTGCTGAGAAAGAAAAGTTGAGTTTAGTCAACTGGGAGAAGATTGATGAGGAGATACAGAAGAAATTCCAACTTGTCAAGGAGCAAGTTAAGTCAGCCATCCATCACTCTCAAGTCAAGAAAATCAGTGTGAATGAGATGAGCATGAACTATCTGGAAATAGGACAATCTTCTTGCATCAAGTCTCCAAAGGCTGAAATGATTCTTAAACCAAGGGCAAACTATTCAAAATCATCCTTGAAACCCCTTGGACACGGTGTATGAGACACCCAAACCTGATGAGAAGAAGCTTCCATCGAGATCAATTGCCTTCTATAAAGATCCAGCTTTAAAAAGAAGAATTGCTAAGATATTCAGAAATGGGAAGGAGATTTGTGTGGTAGATGGACATCCATAATTTGCTCAAGCAAAGAGAGAAGAAAAAGCCAGATTGAAGCAGGAAAAGAAGCAAGCTGCTCTAGATGCAAAGAAGACTAAACAAAAGAAAGAGCAGATTACTATCATGGCCAAGCTACAGGCTGTGAATTCATCTCAACAAATTCCCTCTCAACCATCTGAAGCTACTGAATCAAGGAAGCAAGTTGAAGAATAGAAGAAATCTCCAAGAAAGAAAGAATTGGCTAAAAGAACAAAAAGGAAGCTGGATATTGTTGACAAGGAATTGGAAGATCAATTTCCTAAGGAACCCACACCAGCTACAACTCAAGCATCAAAGCCCTCAGAGGTATTTGAAGATATAAGGGTGGTGGATCCCTACAGGAATATTCATGGTGAACCTATTGTGCCCAAGGATGAGCCAATAGAATGGCATAACATACCAATTCCTGACTTCAGTCTACCAATCCTTAGCAAGCCAAAAAGGACAAAGTCAAGGACAGTCAAGAAAGTGAAGTCGTCACCTCTCAAATCCAAATCTGTAGTTAAAGATCAACCCAAAGTCAACAAGGGTGACTACTTGTACTTGTGTGACATCAAAGAATTTTCTGATCTAAACCTTGATCTGGATGAACTGGATGAAGTGAGGGGAATTGATGCATACAGAAACCTACCTGAAAGGTTAGTGTTCAAGTACAAAGGAGGAAGGGAGATTCAGTGGCCACTTTACAGGATTCTTCAAGAGAGCTAAGCTGTACTGATTAAAGTTTATTCATCCTTCAAGAAGAACTTTAGATTCAATGTCACTACAAGAAGACTAGTATTGAAGAAGATTGAAGAACTAAGGAGTGTTAGAGCTAAAGATGCACTCCCAAAGACTCTAATCATCCCATACATAGGGGGAAGAGTGTATCTAAGGCCCTACTGGCTGATGGAGTTCATGGATGACAAAGTTGTGAGAAGATTCTTCAGATTAGAAGACCAATTGAGTATCTCTAGCAATGAGACTCTCTTGGAAATGCAAGGAAAGCTAAATCTCTCAGGATTTGATGAACTGGAATTCCACAGGCAGCTCCAAAATCAGATTGATGAAAACAACAGAAAGCTTGGAAGAAGATCCAGACCTTCAAGGAACTAGAAAAATCTGCTCAGGCTAGAGGAGCATCTTGAAAATGACTGTGAGCCAAACTTTGTACATATTGATTAATTAAGCACTTTCAGTATTATCTACTTTTCTTTAAAGCTGTGTGTTTAGGATGTTTTGTTATCATCAAGTATCTCTTAATTTATGGCTACAATTCCAGTAGACATAAATTGGGGGAGATTGTTGTGCATATGTTGTATACTTGATGATTTCATAAACAAAACACCTAAGTAGATTTTTCTTAGTGAAATAATGTAGCACTCGACGGATACGAATTTTATTCCCGACGGATAAATCTTTATAGTCCCGACGGATAATGATTTATTATCCATCGAGTGAGTAGCTTATGTAATAATGAAACTATAGCATATTTCTGCATACACCTTTGTATAGATTCTGTAGTAGCATATAAGCCATGTTGACTTTAATTAGATATGCAGAATAGGTTGATTAATTGTACATAGATGATGTCTTGTAATTCTGCATAAGTGAAATGAAGTCAAGTGCCTGATTGCTACCCGACGGATAATTTACAAAGCACCCGACGGATGATCAACAATCCAACGGATGATCATTAACTCGACGAATGATCATGAACCTAACGGATAAAGAATTCAAACATCAGTTGACAGTGACAACTGGTCACATCCATCGAGATGTATGCAAACAGAATGAGAAAGCCTATTAACTGGGTAATAGAGAACAAAGTAGCAAAGCATATAAACTGATAGTTTTTATAATGATTCTATATTTTTGACTTTGTAATCTTGGTAATATATAAACCAAGAAGTAGCAAATAGAAACTAAGATCTGAGATACAAAAAGTGAGAAACATTTGTAAGCAGAATTATTAGCATTTCTCTGTATTCTCAGTAGTTCAAATTTGTAAGCAGCTGTGAGCATTCTTGCACACAGAGTTCTCTCGATATAATATATATATCTCTGGTGGAAGTGTTTAAATCCACCCGAAAGTTTTTAAAGACTCTTGTTTTTAATTACTTATGTTTTGATTCACTTAAGTTTTTATTTCGCATTGTGCTAATCCAAACACTTATATTTGTATTCGAGTTTGAACATTTTTATTTTAAGAAAAAGGTTCAAGAATTCCATTCAACCCCCCTTCTGTAATTCTTGCTATATTGTTAAGGGACTAACTGGGACATAACCGGTGCCTTGAGATGGGCCGTAGAGCCTGGGGACCCGACTGGATCTATACAGGTAGGTATAGATCTGCACTATATCCTGACTGATCTGCAGGATACCAAATCTTGACCCCGAATTTGGATTGTTACAGGAGTACCTGACTTTTATTTTCTTTTCTTTTGATATGTGAGGCTTATCAGCATTTAGTTCATCCTTAAGATTTACTAACATCAGAATTTGACAAATAAAAAGCAAGAATCTAGTTTGTGAGTTAGTAATAAGATACAAAAAGTAAACTTGACTAAGCTGAATATCAGAATTTGCTTGTGTTAATGAGTTTTCTCATAAACAACTAATTCGAACATGGGATTTCTAGTATGTTAAAGACTACTAGGTCAGCATCTGGCATAATTATCCTCATTGGATTGAATTGTCATAGAACATTTAAAACACTTATCAGAGTATATATATACACTTCATATAACAATCAACATTTAATGAATTTCAATTTAAGCACAGATTACATGAAGATAAGACAATCTATAAACACTGATCAAAAAGTCTGATGCATGAGAACAAAAACTAAGCACATTTAGAGAAAGAACCTGAAACCATTCCAAGTTCATTTTCCAGTCTTGTAAAAGTAGCTTCACATAGTGGTTTTGTGAAGATATCTGCTAGTTGTTGATCTTTTGGAACAAAATGCAATTCCACTATACCTTCCATCACATGTTCCCTTATGAAATGGTACCTAATGTTGATGTGCTTTGTCATTGAGTGTTGAACTGGATTACCTGTCATAGCAATAGCACTTTGATAATCACAGTAAATAGGTGTTTTAGAAAATTCTAACCCATAATCTAGTAACTGATTCTTCATCCAAAGAATCTGTGCACAACAGTTTCCTACAGCAATATATTCTGCTTCTGCAGTTGATGTGGAAATTGACTTCTATTTCTTGCTAAACCAACAAACCAATCTGCCTCCAAGAAATTGGCAGCTTCCACTAGTGCTTTTCCTGTCTATTTTGCATCCTGCAAAATCTGCATCTGAGTAACCTATTAGCTTAAAATCTGATTCTCTAGGATACCACAATCCTAGTTCAGCTGTACCCTTGAGGTACTTGAGAATTCTTTTCACAGCTATTAAGTGAGGTTCTCTTGGATCAGCCTGAAATCTTGCACAAAGAAAGGTATCATACATGATATCAGGTCTACTTACAGTTAAATAGAGTAAAGAGCCAATCATACCTCTGTAGTTAGTAATATCTACTGATGAACCAGTATCTTTATCTAACTTGGTTGCAGTGGCCATGGGAGTGGATGCAGTTGAACAATCTTGCATTCCAAATTTCTTTAGTAAATTTCTGGTGTACTTCGATTGACAGATAAAAGTACCTTAATCATTTTGCTTGACTTGAAGTCCCAGAACATAGCTGAGTTCTCCCATCATACTCATTTGATATCTTGACTGCATTAGTTTTGCAAACCTTTCACAGAGTTTAGAATTTGTAGAACCAAATATGATATCATCAACATATATCTGTACCAAGAGTAGGTCCTTTCCATGGTTGAGGTAGAACAGTGATTTACCAATTGTACCTCTGTGAAATCCACTTTCCAGAAGGAATTGAGCTAAAGTCTCATACCATGTTCTACGAGCTTGCTTAAGGCCATAAAGTGCTTTGTCAAGCCTGCATACATGATTTGGAAATTTTGAATCTACAAAGCTTGGAGGTTGTTTAACATAGACCTCTTCTTCCAATTCTCCATTAAGAAAAGCACTTTTCACATCCATTTGAAAGACTTTAAACTTTTTGTGAGCAGCATAAGCCAAAAAGATTCTTATGGCTTCCAATCTAGCAACTGGTGCAAATGTTTCATCATAATCAATACCCTCCTATTGAGAGTAGCCTTTAGCAACCAGCCTTGCTTTATTCCTTGTAATTATGCCATCACTGTCAGTTTTATTTTTGAACACCCATTTTGTGCCAACAATGGATCTGTTCTTTGGTCTTGGCATTAGGGTCCATACTTTATTTCTTTCAAATTCATTTAACTCTTCCTGCATTGCTTGCACCCAATCAGCATCTTGAAGAGCTTCTTCCACTTTCTTTGGTTCAGTCTGAGATAGAAAAGAATGATAGAGACATTCATTTGATGTTGCAGTTCTAGTTCTGTCACCTGCTTTAGGATCTCCAATTATTAAGTCAGGTGTATGTGATTTGGTCCACTTCCTTGCAGATTGAAGTTGATTTCTAGAACTGGAACCTCCCCCATGATCCATGCTGTCTCCATCAGCATTTTCTGATGCTCCCCCTGTAGTTATGCTCTCCGCGATTTCAGAATTTGACTTGGATCCTTCAGAATTTGAAGTATCAGGTTTCCAGAATTATCAGAATTTGGCTCATCAGAACTAGATGAATCAGAACTTGAAGAGCCAGTGACAGGTTCTGATGCTTCTTGAGAGTCTTGAGATGTGGTAGGATTTACAGCTTGCCCCCTGGACAGGTGCATTTTCCTTTGGAGTTGTTACCACAGTTTCAATGACATCAGAACTTAACCTGAACTTACAGGATCAGATTTTAAGTCATCAAAATTTGCAGAAACATAATTTATGTCTTCATTTTCAAATCTCAGCTGATCATGATCATTGAAATCTTCAAGTCCAGTAATCTTCTTATCATCAAAGGATACATTGATAGATTCCATGACAACCCTTTTTCTTAAATTGTAGACTTTGAAGCCTTTTGTGGAAAGTGGATATCCAACAAAAATTCCTTCATCAGCTTTTAAATCAAATTTTGACAGCTGTTCAGGATGAGTCTTAAGAACAAAACACTTGCAACCCAATACATGAAAGTATTTCAGATTTGGCTTCTTTTTCTTCACCATCTCATATGGTGTTTTTTCATGCTTGTTTATGAGTGTAGCATTCTGTGTAAAACAAGCAGTCGGCACAGCTTCATCCCAAAAGTAGGTTGGCAGCTTTGCTTCATCAAGCATAGTTTGTGCAGCTTCAATGAGAGTCATGTTCTTTCTTTCTACAACTCCATTTTGCTGTGGAGTTCCAGGTGCAGAAAATTCCTGTTTGATTCCATGCTCATTACAGAACTCTTCCATAATTGAATTCTTGAACTCAGTGTCATTATCACTTCTTATAATTTTAACAAAATCTTTGACCAACTTATCCAGTTGTCTGACATGATCAGTTAGAGTAGCTGCAGTTTCATTCTTCTTGTGCAAGAAGTATACTCAAGTGTACCTTGTGAACTCATCCACTATAACCATAGCATATTTCTTCTTTGCAATAGACATGACATTGACTGGACCAAATAGATCAACATGCAGTAGGTGATAAGGCTCAAGAATTGATGACTCAGTTTTGCTCTTGAAAAAAGATTTTATTTGTTTCTCCTTTTGACATAAATCACAAAGGCCATCAGGAGCAAATACTGATTTTGGCAGTCCTCTCACAAGATCTTTCTTTACAAGCTCATTTATGATGTTGAAATTTAAATGAGAGAGTCTTTTATGCCAATTCCAGCTTTCTTCAATTGATGCTTTACTCAACAGACAGATTGCAGAACCATCAGTACTTGTTGAAAGTCTGGATTCATAAATGTTACCATGCCTGTAACCTTTCAGAACCACTTTGCCTGTAAAATTGCTTACAACTTCACAGTTTTCTTCAAAGAAATCCACATGATAACCTCTGTCACAGATTTGACTCACACTTAGCAGATTGTGTTTAAGTCCTGAGACTAGAGCTACTATTTCAATGATGACATTCCTAAGATTAATATTACCATATCCCAGAGTTTTTTCCATGTTGCCATCTCCATAAGAAACTCGTGGGCCAGCTTTCTCCACAAAGTCAAAGAGCAGGGCTTTATTTCCAGTCATATGTCCTGAACATCCACTATCCAATACTAGGATGTTTTTCCTGTTTCCCTGCAATCACAAAGACCACTAATGGTTAGTTTTAAGGACCCAAACTTGCTTGGATCCTTTGGCCTTTTTAAGTTTGTTGGCATTTGCAGTGGATTTAATATCAGAGTTTATGCTAACATGCTGTTTATCAGAACTTATATCAGACTTTACACTAGAAGGAATTAAAGTAACTTTCTTCAAAGAAGGTTTTATTTAATAATAATTATAGTACAAACTATGATATTCCTTACAAGTATAAATGGAATGCCATAAACTACCACAATGAAAACAAGGATTTTGTGGCTTAAACCTAACAGACTAACTCTTAACTCCTGACTTAGGAGGTAAAGAGTTTATATTCTTATTCTTCTTACAAAAAGAAGCAAGATGGTTAGAGTTTCCACAGTTATAACATTTCTTTCTAGGAGCATTAGGAACAGGCATATAATTATTGCTTTTATTCACACCTTCCTTTCCATTCCTATTTTTCCTAGCTGCCTTTACCTTGTTGACATTCCTTATTTCTTTCAGCTTATGCTTAAGCTGCTTCTTAGTCATTAAGCCTATGTTAACTTCAGCTGGTTTTTCCTGTTTTAATTTTTCAGAAGTTGACTTTTCCTTAACTTCCGTCACAAACTCTTTCATCTTTTCACAATCAGACTTTACAGTTTTAGCTACAAACTTAACAGGATTTACCTTTGGCTTAGCAGTCTGTTTAATAACAATTGGCTTAATTTGTTCAGTTCCTTTTTCACTTTTATCATCTCCATAACATAAGCCCTCTTTCCAGTTTCCAGTACTTAATAAGTTCTGAGTTGTTCTGCCAGAGTTAGTCCAAGTCCTGATAATCTCTCTTTCCTTTTCTAACTCAGTTTTTAGAGATTGATTCAATTTTAACACTTCATCTCTAACATAAAAAGAATCATCTCTTTCTTTCTGAGTTTGATGGAACATAACTAACTCTTTTTCTAAATAGTCATTCCTTTTCTTAAAAGCCAGATTTTCAGAAGTTAACCTATCACATGTTAAGGTCTGATCTCTATAGCTAATGAATATGGTTTTAAGATAAGATCTCAACTCAGTAATATCATTAGTATGAAAAGCATAAGTTATTTGAGGTACCTTCAATTCAGCAGTTTTAGGGCTGCCATCAGCATTTTCCATTAAAGCATAATTCACCTCATCTTCAGAATCTGAAGAGTCTTTCCAGCTTTTCTTCTTTGTGACAAGTTCCTTGCCTTTGTCACTCTTTCCTTTTTTATAGTCAGGAGATATGTGGCCTCTTTCACCATAATTATAGCATTTGACATTTTAGTTGTCTCCTCTATCAGACTTTGCACTTTTGCCTTCATACTTTGGGAACCCTTTCTTATCAGAACTTCCACCTTTCTTGGAAAAATTCTTTCCCCTTCTGAATTTCCTGTAGGCTATCTTTGTAATACCCTTCACCATAAGAGCACACAATTTCAACATCTCTTCATCAGCATCTATTTCAGGTAAACTTTCAGTTTCTGAATCATCATCATCAGAACTTGATGATTCTGAATCAGACTTTATGATGAGAGCCTTTCTTTTGCCTTTCTTTGAGATAGCCACCTTGGGGGATTCCTCCTCAGCTTTAAGAGCAACTGTCCTTGACTTCCTCCCATGTCTCTTGCTCCTTTGATCCATCTCAAGTTCATAAGTCTTGAGCATGCCATAAATTTCATCAAGAGCATAGTTGTCTCTTATAGTAGTAGACTTCAAATCCCAACTTTCCGGAAGAGCTAAGAGGAATTTTAGATTTGAATCTTCAAGATCATATTCCTTGTCCACTAGTGACAGATCATTCAAGAGTTTGACAAACCTGTCATATAAGTCGGTTAATGACTCATCAGCTTTTGAGTCAAATTGCTCATACTCTTGAGTGAGTATAATCTTCATGTTCTTCTTGATTGCATCAGTTTCCTGGAATCTTGTCTCCAAAGCATCCCATATCTCCTTTGCAGTCTTGCAATAAATTACCATGTTTGACATGACATTATTAATGGCACTATGCAGCAAATACCTTACCTTTGCATCCTTGGCAATGGATGAGATATCTTCAGCTGTATACTCACTTTTCTCCTTTGGTATGGTCTTTCCTGGCTGATCTGCAACTACAACAGAGAGGTTGGTTGGCTTATGTGGTCCTTCATTAATTCGGTCAAGGTATTCTAGATCTGTAGCTTCCAAAAACATAGCCATCTTCACTTTCCATATGGGATACTCAGAAGGTCTCAGTATGGGAACCCTAATAGTCTCATATCGACTGTGGGTTTGAGTCTTTTGAGTTTCATCAGTTTTAGTGGGCTTGGTTGGAATTTGTTCTTCTTCAGACATGATTGTTTGGATCTTTACTGTATGTGTGTTTACGAATAAGCTCTGATACCAATTGTTAGGTCACACAATACTGTAGAAGGGGGTTGAATACAGTGTTTAATACAATCAAATCAATTTCGAACACAAAAAACAGTAAAGAGATATATTCAATATAATAAACTCTGTTACAATGGAACTGTTCTCTCTCAGTGATGATCAAATATCACTAAGAGCGTCTAGGTTACAATGTATGATCTTCTCGATAATGATAACACATATAGTGTAAACCTATGTCTGTGTTTATATAGTACACAGTTAGAAGATAACTTCTAATTGATATGGAATATAATTCTGTCTCCTAAAATATATCAATCAGATATTATCTTCTACAAGTCTTCTAGTCTTCTAACTCTTCATGCATATCTTCTATTGTTTTAGTCACGATCCTTTCCTGTAAATCAGCTGCTTTCCTTATCTGAAGTATCTGCACTTAAGTCCTGATATAAATCCTGACGGCCTTAAGTTCTGATATAAGTTCTGACTTTAGTAAGTTTTGATTTCCAGTAAGTCCTGATATTAAGTTCTGAAACTAAACACAACAGATCAGACATGACATCTCAAATTGTTATGCATATGTTGTGTACTATCAGGATATGGCTTTGTTAATCATCCGTCGGTAGCTATTTTGGCACTTGACTCTATTTCACTTATGCAGAATTACAAGACATCATTTATGTACAATTAATCAACCTATTCTGCATATCTAGTTAAAGTCAACATGACTTATATGCTATTACAGATTCTATAGAAAGGTGCATACATAACTGTGCTACAAACTTATTATTACATAGGCTACTCACTCGATGGATAATAAGTTAATCATCCGTCGGGACTATAATGAGTTATCTGTCGGGACTATAATTCTTATCCGTCGAGTGCTATATAATTTCACTAAGTAAAATCAACTTAGATATTTTGTTTATGAAATCATCAAGTACACAACATATGCACAACAATTTGAGATGTCATGTCTAATCTGTTGTGTTTAGTTTCAGAACTTAATATCAGGACTTACTGGAAATCAGAAGTCACTAAAGTTAGAACTTATATCAGAACTTAAGGCCGTCAGGATTTATATCAGGACTTAAGTGCAGATACTTCAGATAAGGAAAACAGCTGATTTATAGGAAAGGATCGTGACTAAAATAATAGAAGATATGCATGAAGAGTTAGAAGACTAGAAGACTTGTAGAAGATAATATCTGATTGATATATTTTAGGAGACAGAAATATATTCCATATCAATTAGAAGATATCTTGTAACTGTGTACTATATAAACACAGCTTAGGGTTTACACTATATTTGTTGTTATTCATGAGGAAGATTATATATTGTAACCTAGCAGCTCTTAGTGATATTGTTCATCACTGAGAGAGAACAACTATTCTATTGTAACAGAGTTTATTGAATATACTTGATTACTGTTACATACTTGTGTTTGAAATCGATTTGACTGTATAAACACTATATTCAACCCCCTTCTATAGTGTTATGTGACCTAACATAAAGGATTCCAGTGAAAGTACAATTGTTTATTGACAGTCAGTGTCTGAAGCGATAAAGTTGTTGCAAGCTTAACAATTTAATCAAGGCCATAATACGAAGACCTGTATCGGGGTTAGTCATCTGTGAACCAGACCAGTTGCACTAGGCGTCAACAGCTCGTGAAAGGAATCTGGGTATTATTTATAGAAGAATTGTTAAGTTGAGGAACGTAGTTGGATTGAACATTTATGTGTTAAAGTACGAGAAGAGGTGCGCGGGGTATACAGCTAAATAACTCAAGGGACTGGCGAAACTCAAAGTTTAATTGGTAAATTAAATAAATTTATTTAGTGGACTTTAATATAATTTATTTAATAAACTTAAAATAATTTATTTTATAAACTGTAAATAAGCTTATTTTATAAATCTAAATTAGTTTATTTATATAAGTTATATTTAAGTTAATTTTATAAATTAATTTAGTTACAATTTGAACTAAAAGAAAAAAAAAGAAAAGAAAAGAAAAGAAAAGAAAAGGAAAATGAAAACAAAAAAAAAGAAAGAAAGAAAAGAAAAACAAAAACAAAAACAAAAAGCAAAGAAAGACAAAAAAAAGGAAAAAGGAAAAAGAAATGAAAAACATAACAAAACAAAACAAAAAGAATAAAAGAAAAAAAAAGCTAACAGGGGTGACATTCCTGGTCGCCACAGGAGTGTGCAGTTAGCACAATATATTTCCATTCGACGCTGGTGCGAATCAATCTTTTCGAATACAAATATAAGTGTTTTGATTAGCACAATGCGAAATAAAAACTTAAGTGAATCAAAACATAAGTAATTAAAAACAAGAGTCTTTAAAAACTTTCTGGTGGATTTAAACACTTCCACCAGAGATATATATTATATCGAGAGAACTCTGTGTGCAAGAATGCTCACAGCTGCTTACAAATTTGAACTACTGAGAATACAGAGAAATGCTAATAATTCTGCTTACAAATGTTTCTCACTTTTTGTATCTCAGATCTTAGTTTCTATTTGCTACTTCTTGGTTTATATATTACCAAGATTACAAAGTCAAAAAGATAGAATCATTATAAAAACTATCAGTTTTTATGCTTTGCTACTTTGTTCTCTATTACCCAGTTAATAGGCTTTCTCATTCCGTTTGCATACATCTCGATGGATGTGACCAGTTGTCACTATCAACTGATGTTTGAATTCTTTATCCGTTAGGTTCATGATCATCCGTCGAGTTAATGATCATCCGTTGGATTGTTGATCATCCGTCGGGTGCTTTGTAGATTATCTGTCGGGTAGCAATCAGGCACTTGACTTCATTTCACTTATGCAGAATTACAAGACATCATCTATGTACAATTAATCAACTTATTCTGCATATCTAGTGTAACACCCCCAGATCCGGGGTCGGGGATCCGGGTCGTCACGAGTTCCATTTCCCTTAATAACACCCAATCTTAATAATTACTCAACTACTCTGTACTGTGACCCCACAATAAACACACACACCACACGTTATAGTCTCAGAGATGAACATCCAAAAATAACCACAAGTCATTTTATTCCATAATTATCTGCCAATACACCTTAAAAGGTTTTCTGAATAAATTTACATTTCTTTGCCATTATTACAATTCATAAATATAAATAAATCTGGTCCATCAAAAGTTGAAAGCCTAGCCTATTGGTAGTTCCTACCTCAGCTACGGCGGCATCAATGCTTCTAGAAAACTGTGGAACATCTCCTAATCGCTTGCGAATCGGGAGCTTGGTTCTGTTCATCTTTTCTATCTGTTGTTGTGTGATGAAAGAAGAAAGCAAGGGTGAGCAGCAAGCCCACCAAAATAATATGTATAATGATTAATAGTATATGAGTCTACTCATAATACTCATGAAAATCTTGGTCAAAAGAAATGAACCAAGTTTGATATCTTAATGCGATGAAGTCGCAAAATATTCTGTATATATACATATATAATTTTCAAAATAATGGAAGTCCTCTTCCATGCATAATATGCACAAAGTCCCATTGTATAACTGTATAAAAAAATATCGTTGCAAGGTGATCTCATATATCTAACCTTGTCTCAACGTTTTTCTGAAAATCTTTGTCATTCATAAGACAATTATTAATTAGATATAAGTTTAAAAGATGAAGTTACCAAATACTTCACTACACTTATATCATTCCCAAATACTACTTGAACTACCACCGTTCAAGTTATAATCAATTTCAAAAGTTCATCCCACTGATGAGACCACAAGATAAGACTTGAATAGATTCAATCTTTGAAATATTATTGAATGAAAAAGTTATGAGATACTTTATTTAGTCCCGATATATATATCCACATATATATATCCCTTTAAACATTTCCTGGAATCTCTGTTATGCAAAGTATGAACAGAGTTTGAAACATCCAATGAATTTTGGAAAGGAAAAGAATTTTGGCATAAACCCGATATCTCGCTGATCAGGCAAAGATACCAATAAGTAACCTTTTCTACTGTAGATGGATGAATTCCTCACCGGTCATCACCCTGGCCGCATTAGGACCTCGCGCTAGACCGTACCCCGGCCCCTCACGCGTTGATGGACTGCCACCCAGCCACTTACACAATAATAGACCGTACCCCGGCCTGTCGCTTATGCCGACTCAATGAGATGGGCTTACTTCCCGAACGTTGGGCAAGTAATCAATTCATTTACCAAATCTGCAACCTCGTTGCGAATATAAAATACACCACAGAGCCGGATTCCCCAGGTTTTGAGCGAGTATTTAAATCCCCTTAAAAAGGAAGATCTTAAATATAAAAATGAGTTTTGGGATCCGCTCTGACTTTAAAAATCATTTTGAAGACTCGAAAACACTTTAAAGAGTGTTTGGAGTAAAGCTGATTTAATGAAGTAAATCAGTCCCCAGAATATTTAGAAAATGACTGAATATTATTATTTAAATAATATTCCCATAAAGAATAATCTTTATAAAAATAATTGAAGTAGAAGTATTAAAACTTATACTTGAAATAAACATTAAATAACCAAAGATATACTTATATGAAAGTATTATCTTTATTTGAATAATCGAAAATAAGTTTGATTATTAACACCTTACTCTTTAATAAAATAAAGAATATATTACAGCACATTACCGGAGTCATAGATCCTCAAATGAATATTCAAATAATATTCATAATAATATAAAAGAGTCATAAGCCCTCGAATGAATATTCAAATAATATTCAGATAAATAAATAAAAGGAGTCATAAGCCCTCGAATAATATTCGAAATAATATTCAATAGTAAAATAAAGTTTCAAGTTATCGAATAAACCTTATTCGATTAATAGTTTGGAAAACTATAACCATATATATATAAATATATATATATATATATATATCCATATCCATATATATAAAATCTACTCGGGATCCTCGACTCCCGGTTTTTGAAAATATTTTCACCTTTGGGTCCCTATACTAAGGGTATATGCAAGATACCGCTATCCTCTAGCATAGGTATTATGCAACTATAAGCATTGAAATCAACAGATAGATAACCAGATTACGAAACAGACATGCATATATACCATATTAGCATACTCCAATATATTGCAAAATTTGCTAATAACAATCATGCAATATCACAAGATAATGCATATACATATATTTACATCACAACAACAGTATAACGGGTAGAAAACTTGCCTGAGCGACTGGGGGTTACGAATGGCTCGGGACGAGTCTGGTAACCTATAAACAACAAGTAAGTTGGAATTAAACCAAAGTCACTTGTAAATCTATACTTTAACTAACTTAGACTCTAACGCTTATTTTGCGCTCACTGATTCGCTTAAGTCACTCGGGTACCCTCGGCTCCACCATTTTTAATAATTTAACCTTTACGAGTTTTAAAGCGATTCCTTCTCGAGTGACTTACCAACTGCCTAAAACACTTACCATAAATGTTTCATGCATTAATTAACCCTTTTTGGTCTTTAACCTATGTTTCAAAGTAAGGCGAGGGGAAAAGTTTCGTTCGCGAAATGCCGTTACTTGAAACGGTCGTTTCTCCTAAACCGTGTATCGGAATCGAACGAACTACATATCAAAACGAAGCTCGTAACATGAGCTATCTAAACATGGCAGTGGTCATAATCTAGCAGGGGTTCTCGGGTCCTAATGTTATGCACAAAAACAGTCCAAAGAAAATCGGACGTTACGACGGCTATGTTTACGCGATTACCAATGATTAAACTACTCCAATTAACCACCAACCAACTCATAACCATCAATACAACAAAACTTCACCTAAACCATACCACATCAGTCCATAATCTCCAAGGTTTTCAACTCAAACAACCACAATCAAGACCTATGAACTATAATCAATCTTCAATTACCAAAACACTTCCAAATAAAACCAAACTACTAATAATCACAATCCATGCTTCTCATTTCACAACACCAACCATTAAACTTACTAACAAATAAAGTAAAGGCTAGGGTTTGAAGTTTATACCTTCCTTGGGAGGTGTTAAGTTGCTAGGAAGCCTTAGGGAGCCTCCTACAAGCTTGATCTTTCCAAAGAAATCAAGAACACAAAGTTAGGCTTTGAAGTTTCTAAAAGTCCGATTTAAAGAACTGTAAAAATAAGGGTCTTACCATGATTATTTGGACGAGACTTGTGAACAAGAGTTGTAGGCCATCTCAATACCTTTCCAATGAGCTATAGAACACAATATTTGAGTGAGAAATGAAGGAGATACAGCAGTTTTAGTGTTCTGATTCTGTTTTGGCCGAGAGCATGAAGAACAATGCCTTGGTTTCTTTTTGATTTTGATGAAAAATGATTTGCTTGGCTTGGTTGCTTGGTTTTTGTGCTTGCTTTAGTCAATTACCTTCTTGCCCTTGAATTTGTATGGTTACAAAGCCACCACACCTCCTTCCTTCCCATGTCATGCTTATGTCACCTTGCACATGTCATAATGCTCCCACTTGTCCACACCTTGTGGTTTGATGATGTCACAATCCCTGGCTTCTTGTACAAGCTTGTCTCTTGGTCACTTATTTGTTTTACGGTTCGCTTATCTTTCGTTCTCGTTTATCGTTTGAGGGATCATACCCGAGATCTTATTACTTAGGTTCCCTTAACCTTTCTCAATATATTATATTCCTTTTATGATCCTCTCCTATAATCCTTTAATTTAAATCCTTTTTATCCTGTTACCTTATACTCAATTCTCTCCGTATCTTGTGAATTTCCGGGAAAAATCAAAGTGTTCGGATTTGGATTCTGACGATCTTTACATACACTTATATCCCATATAAAGTACTAATAAAATCTCAGAATATCCATATCAGAACCCCTACATAGTGTGGCATGAAAAGTTTTCTCATTCAGCAAAAACACTATTCATAAGGGTTTCAAAAATTTCCCAAAAATTGGGGTTATTACAGTCTCCCCTCCTTAAAAGGATTCCGTCCCGGAATCAGATAGAAAATAAATGGGGATACTTTCTTAGCATTACACTTTCTAACTCTCGAGTCAATTTTCCCACATTGTGGTTCTACCACCAAACTCTGCCTAGTTTGATAATCCTTCTCCTAAGCACTTGTTCCTTTTCACTCTATAACCCTTCCTGGTTGCTCCATATAGGTTACGTCGGGTTGCATATCTATGCGCTCATATGCCTCTATTTATCTGGCATCTGAATTACACTTCCTTAACATTGATACGTGAAACACGTTACGACCTGCTACATGTTCGGGGTTAGGGCTAGCTCATATGCTAACTTCCCAAACGTCTTAATATATCCAAGGGTCCAACAACTTGTAGACTTAGCTTTCCTTTCTTTCCGAACCTCATCAATCCTTTCCAAGGGATACCTATAACATTACTAGGTCCCTTATTTCATACTCTTTATCCTTTCGTGTCAAATCAACATACTTATCATGACCATCTTGGGCTACTACCAGCCGTCCTCTGATTAGATCTATCATATCCTTGGTCCTTTGGACTACTGCGGGTCCGAGCATCTTGCGCTCTACAACTTCATCCTAACATAAGGGAGATCGACATTGTCTTCCCTCAAGGATCTCATAAGGCGATACCTCAATACTGACATATGATCTATTGTCGTAAGATAACTTAATCCGCGTTAAATGATCATTCCAAATTCTTTCAAGTCTATTGCACAGACTCTCATTATAGCTTTTAGCATTAGAACTTTTGCTTCTCAATACCCATTCTTTTCCAGTTCGTAATCGCTACTACCTTCCGTTCCTAATATTATACTCGTTATACTTTTGCTCGTTAGCGTTCTATAACCTTTTAATAACCACGTCAACCTTAGTATCACGAATGTGTTCCCATTCCGCATACTACCACCACTTTATTACTCCTTTTTCAGTTATTTCTATTTTCCAAAGTTTGATTAATCATATAGAAGTAAAGGAATTTGTTGAGAGATCACTATGATCATGAACACTTGTTATATCGCATAGTTAGTACAGAAGGTGGCCAGCCTTTAGTACTTGACAAGCAATTAAACAACATGTGGTATCCTACTAGGCTTCTATCACAAAGATAGATAGTCATTCGGCAATACCTCCCCTTCTGGAAGGGTTGTTCTTCTCAGCTTACATGAAATGAAAAGAAGAGAAAAGAACGAACTGAAGAGAATTGTATATATGAAAAAAAATATACTGCCACAAAATATCTGGCTTGGAATCTACCTCTGAACTATAGAGGTTTGTCATAGAAGAACAAAACATATATGTATTTATATCAACATCAAGTATTATAGCATCGCATTTCACGTGCTTAAATATTTCTATTCCGTCCATCATTCTATGGACCCATGCTCTTCATCGAGCTTATACACAATCACCTTTGAAACTCCCTCGACATCGAAAATCGAATCTGGGATCTCATTCTATACATCATCGTTACTAGAATTCTATGCTCGCACCGCAACCTTCCTCGTATAATAATACGACTCTCTTATTGATAAGAAAGAATAATTATTCACTAGGTAGATACTCTACTTAATTAGTCTATCAATGATAACTTATACACTACCACGACCCGATTAGTGGTACTCAATCTCAACACCCATTCTAATACAACTCTCACGGTTGTAATCATCTCACTACTCGCAGAATCATTCCTACATTACTATGGCCCACCGTTGACCTACTGTAGTCATTCGTTTTCCATGAAGTTTTAATAGCTAACCATACGGAGTCCATTCATATCATATCGAATTCTTCTAAGGAGGTAACATGATCACCGTTCTTGATTCATGAAGAACACTCCTGATCCTGATGTACATTCATGACGTGAAGCAGATAAAATTGCAGAAGAGTTTCAATCAAAGCAACGATAGCAGGTTAATACCATTCTTAATCATATGCCTTAAATAGAAGACTTAACTCAAAGGTTCGTCTAGTCCTTTTGGAAACATGGTCCTGGCTTATCCCAAGATAGGACCTCCTAAGATAGATAGCCCGTTCATGGCGATTACACGAATTAAACTTTTACCAACTACTATTACGGTTGGGTATTGCACAGTCATCAGAAGGAATGTCAATCTTCCAAACCATAATACAACCTTCACAGTTTTAACCATCATCACTGTATTCCTCTGGCACAAGCGCCTATAATTATCCTCTTACCTTTAAAGTGTCGGCCACCTCTTTGGCCTTTCCTGATATTAAAATTTCCTTATAGTCAATGTCATTTTAACCACCTCCAAATAAATTTTCTACCTTATTTCAATCACTGCTTTTGTGAAGATGTATTCCTTAAAATCAGATGGGAAAAAAAATCACCATTTTTCCATAAGTTATTGCCTCAGTCTTTAGAGGCTAATCACTGTCACGACTGACTCTCAATCATACTTAGAACATCTTTTATCTTAAGTCTTAATTGCCCTGAATAATTTCGACCTTTACTGGTTCGATCCATACTTTCTCGTGGTTTAACACGTGCCCCACTTGGCATCATTATAATTATGTCATATTTCCTTTATCAACATTTTTATTCTTGAGAATTTCGAATATTTCCTTTCTCCTTGTAAAACCTCTAAGGTTATCCTTCAATCGTTCCTCCTGTATTCCCTATATACAGGGCATATCAAAATACCATTTACTGATACTAGAACCATTGTCTATATACTTCTGAAAAATTTCTCCACTGATCCTTAAAGGTTGTTGTTACCTTAACCCTTTCCCAATCATACTGTCAAAACTCATACTGTCCCTATTAAGGGTGACATGCCAACCTTTATGCAGTCCCCTAGGATTCATTTTAAGTTACCAATGTTCTATCCTTAATTCCACCTTTAAAAGGTACCTGCATCCTTCCACGAATAAATCAAGTCATATTTCCTTGATAGATTATCATATTCATCATTCCCACCTCGATAGTCTATACCTAACTTCATAATAGCATCCTTATTCAAATTGAGGTCAATCCATATGGCCTCCAAAAGATAACAACGGTTATCCGCTTGTCTTGCCTAATTTGGTAACGATAACAAGGATGTTCTGGATGATATTGGTCGTGTTCAACGTGAACTTCTTCTTAATAATTCCTTATTTACTTCTGTTGTTAATCTCAACAGTCACCTCAATGTTGGGATATATTTCATATCTGGCGTCTCCCTTTCTGGGTATCATGCCACCGGTCTTACACTTCACCTTCTTGAAGGTCACTTCCTTCATCCAATTTTCTTAATTTCTTACTTTCTTGTCTCCTCAGTCTATCCGCGTCTCCTTATTTATCCTTCGAATTATCTCAAGGTTTCCTCGAATCTTCCCAACTTACGGGGGATAAAATATATGTATCTCTTATGCCCTCAACCATCAATTTTAACTCATGGTGAATCACCCTCATCCTGACGATTACATACTCTTCTATTTCTATTTCTACGAGTCTTTAGGGTTTCCTCATACCCAACTCCCTTATCATTCCTCAAACTCTATTGCCGTTATATTCCTTTCTCTTATCATTATTTCATGAACCAACACAACATAAGCATTGATTCCAAACATTCCGTCATTCTGGATTCGTGTCTTCAGAACGAATCTTGACAACTTTTACAACTTAAATTCACAATTCATCATACTCGTCTGCCTTTGTTCTGGCTCTAAAGCTTTTACTCTATCTTTATAACCTTGGGAAGTACTTTCCTGAAAACAATTGACTGAACTTAAATCAGTTTATTATAATCTCTTGCTCCGTGCCTTCCTTGGTCTTTCACCAGCGGGTGGTCTCTCTCTTAGGAGGGTAAGTGATAAAAATAGTCTTTTGTGATTCGTCAATCATTTAGAATCTCAAATAATTCCTATATTTCCTTTAGCCAGGCTCTTGCCTCGACTGGGTCAACCTGTTCCTTGGAACTCTGAGAGCTTAACGATTTAAAGGTCATGAAAGAATTTCCTGCCGCATTGTCCCCTCAGGGTGGTGGTTGGGGATAATAGTCTAAGTTCTCTTTAGACAGGTCCATGAATTGCCGTATAGGAGTACCGTCTCGGGTCTCCTTTCCTTACTCGACTTTCCGTTTCCTTAGTATGAAATGTTTCATCCTACTCCCCATAATTGGGGTCATCTTTTAATTTAAAATCCTCATTTTCCACTCCATTATGTCATGGGTTCCTTCTATCTTGATGGCGACCTCCCTGACTATCACGTTCAGGGTTTGCTCTAAATCTTATTCCTCAAACTATGGCTCTCATCTAAGTTCTCATCCTTACGCTCTTGAACTTTTGGAACCCAAATTCTATAGGAATACCTCATTATTCCCTTATCATCTTTCTCGATATTAATCTTTTATCTAATTGTTGGCTCCCTGCCTTCATTCATAACTTTTTCTGGCACAATATGATCTTTTCCCATAATTCGGGCTGTATTGCAATCTCAAACAGCTTTTCGGTACCGGCTCCGGTTACCTTCACTTCTATTTCCATTTTCTCAAAATCTCTTATAAACTCTCCAAAAGACATTATCATCTTGAGTCTCTCCTTTTTACTAAGGGCATCAGCCACCATATTGGCTTTCCCCGAATGATAAAGAATCTCCCAATCATTATTCTTGATTAGCTCTAACTGCCTCCTCTGGCATATGTTGAGCTCTTTCTACGTGAAAATGTACTAGAGCACTTATGTCTTAGGTAATTCTTGCACTTCTCTCCATACAAGTAGTGCCTCCAATCCTTAGGGTAAAACTATTGCCACGAGCCTAAGCTCATGAGCGGGGATATCGAATTTCATATTACCTTAATTGTCTTGACATGTACGCGATTACCTTACCGTGCTGCATAAGCACGCACCCCAAGCCCTTGTACGAAGCGTCACTATACTTCACAAAATCTCTTTTTCCATCCGGCAACGCCAGCATAAGGGCCATCACCAACCTCTGCTTCAGTTCTTGAAAGCTGTTCTCGCATTTCTCTGTCCATTCGAACTTCTCAGTCTTACGAGTAAGCCGCGTTAAAGGGACTACTATCTTTACAACTTGAACGAACCTCCGGTAGTGACCGGCCAATCCTACCTCTGGTAGTCGACCAAACCATGGTCATCAATTCATCAGTGGTCCTTTATCCAATCCTGTCAGGATCCTCCATGGGATCCTCCTCAATAACTATCCCTTCTAGGACAACATCCTCAACCGCTAAATCCTCAATATCAACATCGTCCGGTCCTGTATTAGGACACTCTATCGGATCCACAATCCGATCTCCAATTAGTAATAAAATATCATCGCGATGTTTCTCCTCAACCTCAGGGTTCGGAGTCCCGCTACCATATACGATAACGAACTACGGTCCTATCACGATATTTATAAGGGTTCCCATAAGGGTTTTAACTGTCAGTACTACGTTAGGTAGCCCGACTATGAACTTGGCAAGAGTTCTTATTATCTTAGTGAACTTATTATCTTAACGTCCCATCATCTCTGAGGTTTATAACGCTTAGCTCTGATACCATTTCTGTAACACCCCCAGATCCGGGGTCGGGGATCCGGGTCGTCACGAGTTCCATTTCCCTTAATAACACCCAATCTTAATAATTACTCAACTACTCTGTACTGTGACCCCACAATAAACACACACACCACACGTTATAGTCTCAGAGATGAACATCCAAAAATAACCACAAGTCATTTTATTCCATAATTATCTGCCAATACACCTTAAAAGGTTTTCTGAATAAATTTACATTTCTTTGCCATTATTACAATTCATAAATATAAATAAATCTGGTCCATCAAAAGTTGAAAGCCTAGCCTATTGGTAGTTCCTACCTCAGCTACGGCGGCATCAATGCTTCTAGAAAACTGTGGAACGTCTCCTAATCGCTTGCGAATCGGGAGCTTGGTTCTGTTCATCTTTTCTATCTGTTGTTGTGTGATGAAAGAAGAAAGCAAGGGTGAGCAGCAAGCCCACCAAAATAATATGTATAATGATTAATAGTATATGAGTCTACTCATAATACTCATGAAAATCTTGGTCAAAAGAAATGAACCAAGTTTGATATCTTAATGCGATGAAGTCGCAAAATATTCTGTATATATACATATATACTTTTCAAAATAATGGAAGTCCTCTTCCATGCATAATATGCACAAAGTCCCATTGTATAACTGTATAAAAAAATATCGTTGCAAGGTGATCTCATATATCTAACCTTGTCTCAACGTTTTTCTGAAAATCTTTGTCATTCATAAGACAATTATTAATTAGATATAAGTTTAAAAGATGAAGTTACCAAATACTTCACTACACTTATATCATTCCCAAATACTACTTGAACTACCACCGTTCAAGTTATAATCAATTTCAAAAGTTCATCCCACTGATGAGACCACAAGATAAGACTTGAATAGATTCAATCTTTGAAATATTATTGAATGAAAAAGTTATGAGATACTTTATTTAGTCCCGATATATATATATCCACATATATATATCCCTTTAAACATTTCCTGGAATCTCTGTTATGCAAAGTATGAACAGAGTTTGAAACATCCAATGAATTTTGGAAAGGAAAAGAATTTTGGCATAAACCCGATATCTCGCTGATCAGGCAAAGATACCAATAAGTAACCTTTTCTACTGTAGATGGATGAATTCCTCACCGGTCATCACCCTGGCCGCATTAGGACCTCGCGCTAGACCGTACCCCGGCCCCTCACGCGTTGATGGACTGCCACCCAGCCACTTACACAATAATAGACCGTACCCCGGCCTGTCGCTTATGCCGACTCAATGAGATGGGCTTACTTCCCGAACGTTGGGCAAGTAATCAATTCATTTACCAAATCTGCAACCTCGTTGCGAATATAAAATACACCACAGAGCCGGATTCCCCAGGTTTTGAGCGAGTATTTAAATCCCCTTAAAAAGGAAGATCTTAAATATAAAAATGAGTTTTGGGATCCGCTCTGACTTTAAAAATCATTTTGAAGACTCGAAAACACTTTAAAGAGTGTTTGGAGTAAAGCTGATTTAATGAAGTAAATCAGTCCCCAGAATATTTAGAAAATGACTGAATATTATTATTTAAATAATATTCCCATAAAGAATAATCTTTATAAAAATAATTGAAGTAGAAGTATTAAAACTTATACTTGAAATAAACATTAAATAACCAAAGATATACTTATATGAAAGTATTATCTTTATTTGAATAATCGAAAATAAGTTTGATTATTAACACCTTACTCTTTAATAAAATAAAGAATATATTACAGCACATTACCGGAGTCATAGATCCTCAAATGAATATTCAAATAATATTCATAATAATATAAAAGAGTCATAAGCCCTCGAATGAATATTCAAATAATATTCAGATAAATAAATAAAAGGAGTCATAAGCCCTCGAATAATATTCGAAATAATATTCAATAGTAAAATAAAGTTTCAAGTTATCGAATAAACCTTATTCGATTAATAGTTTGGAAAACTATAACCATATATATATAAATATATATATATATATATATATATATATATATATATATCCATATCCATATATATAAAATCTACTCGGGATCCTCGACTCCCGGTTTTTGAAAATATTTTCACCTTTGGGTCCCTATACTAAGGGTATATGCAAGATACCGCTATCCTCTAGCATAGGTATTATGCAAATATAAGCATTGAAATCAACAGATAGATAACCAGATTACGAAACAGACATGCATATATACCATATTAGCATACTCCAATATATTGCAAAATTTGCTAATAACAATCATGCAATATCACAAGATAATGCATATACATATATTTACATCACAACAACAGTATAACGGGTAGAAAACTTGCCTGAGCGACTGGGGGTTACGAATGGCTCGGGACGAGTCTGGTAACCTATAAACAACAAGTAAGTTGGAATTAAACCAAAGTCACTTGTAAATCTATACTTTAACTAACTTAGACTCTAACGCTTATTTTGCGCTCACTGATTCGCTTAAGTCACTCGGGTACCCTCGGCTCCACCATTTTTAATAATTTAACCTTTACGAGTTTTAAAGCGATTCCTTCTCGAGTGACTTACCAACTGCCTAAAACACTTACCATAAATGTTTCATGCATTAATTAACCCTTTTTGGTCTTTAACCTATGTTTCAAAGTAAGGCGAGGGGAAAAGTTTCGTTCGCGAAATGCCGTTACTTGAAACGGTCGTTTCTCCTAAACCGTGTATCGGAATCGAACGAACTACATATCAAAACGAAGCTCGTAACATGAGCTATCTAAACATGGCAGTGGTCATAATCTAGCAGGGGTTCTCGGGTCCTAATGTTATGCACAAAAACAGTCCAAAGAAAATCGGACGTTACGACGGCTATGTTTACGCGATTACCAATGATTAAACTACTCCAATTAACCACCAACCAACTCATAACCATCAATACAACAAAACTTCACCTAAACCATACCACATCAGTCCATAATCTCCAAGGTTTTCAACTCAAACAACCACAATCAAGACCTATGAACTATAATCAATCTTCAATTACCAAAACACTTCCAAATAAAACCAAACTACTAATAATCACAATCCATGCTTCTCATTTCACAACACCAACCATTAAACTTACTAACAAATAAAGTAAAGGCTAGGGTTTGAAGTTTATACCTTCCTTGGGAGGTGTTAAGTTGCTAGGAAGCCTTAGGGAGCCTCCTACAAGCTTGATCTTTCCAAAGAAATCAAGAACACAAAGTTAGGCTTTGAAGTTTCTAAAAGTCCGATTTAAAGAACTGTAAAAATGAGGGTCTTACCATGATTATTTGGACGAGACTTGTGAACAAGAGTTGTAGGCCATCTCAATACCTTTCCAATGAGCTATAGAACACAATATTTGAGTGAGAAATGAAGGAGATACAGCAGTTTTAGTGTTCTGATTCTGTTTTGGCCGAGAGCATGAAGAACAATGCCTTGGTTTCTTTTTGATTTTGATGAAAAATGATTTGCTTGGCTTGGTTGCTTGGTTTTTGTGCTTGCTTTAGTCAATTACCTTCTTGCCCTTGAATTTGTGTGGTTACAAAGCCACCACACCTCCTTCCTTCCCATGTCATGCTTATGTCACCTTGCACATGTCATAATGCTCCCACTTGTCCACACCTTGTGGTTTGATGATGTCACAATCCCTGGCTTCTTGTACAAGCTTGTCTCTTGGTCACTTATTTGTTTTACGGTTCGCTTATCTTTCGTTCTCGTTTATCGTTTGAGGGATCATACCCGAGATCTTATTACTTAGGTTCCCTTAACCTTTCTCAATATATTATATTCCTTTTATGATCCTCTCCTATAATCCTTTAATTTAAATCCTTTTTATCCTGTTACCTTATACTCAATTCTCTCCGTATCTTGTGAATTTCCGGGAAAAATCAAAGTGTTCGGATTTGGATTCTGACGATCTTTACATACACTTATATCCCATATAAAGTACTAATAAAATCTCAGAATATCCATATCAGAACCCCTACATAGTGTGGCATGAAAAGTTTTCTCATTCAGCAAAAACACTATTCATAAGGGTTTCAAAAATTTCCCAAAAATTGGGGTTATTACATCTAGTTAAAGTCAACATGACTTATATGCTACTACAGAATCTATACAAAGGTGTATGCAGAAATGTGCTACAGTTTCATTATTATATAAGCTACTCACTCGATGGATAATAAATCATTATCCATCGGGATTATAAAGATTTATCCATCAGGAATAAAATTCTTATCCGTCGAGTGCTACATTATTTCACTAAGTAAAATCTACTTAGGTATTTTGTTTGTGAAATCATCAAGTACACAACATATGCACAACAATCTCCCCCAATTTATGTCTACTGGAATTGTAGCCATAAATTAAGAGATACTTGATGATAACAAAACATCCTGAACATACATCTTTAAAGATAAGTAGATAAACTGAAAGTACTTCAATTAAACAAAATGTACAAGGTTTGGCTCACAGTCAATTCAGGATGCTCTTCTAGCCTGAGCAGATTTTTCTAGTTCCTTGAAGGTCTGGATCTTCTTCCAAGTTTTCTGTTATTTTCCTCAATTTGATTCTGGAGCTGCCTGTGGAATTCCAGTTCATCGGATTCCGAGAGATCTAGCTTTTCTTGTATTTCCAAGAGAGTCTCACTGCTAGAGATACTCAGTTGGTCTTCTAATCTGAAGAATCTTCTCACACCCTTGTCATCCATGAATTCCATCAGCCAGTAGGGCCTTAGATGCACTCTTCTCCCTGTATATGGGATGATTAGTGTCTTTGGGAGTGCATCTTTTGCTCTAGCACTCCTCAGCTCTTCAATCTTCTTCAATACTAGTCTTCTTGCAGTTACATTGAACTCAAAGTTTTTCTTGAAGGATGAATAGACTTTTATCAGCACAGCTTGGCTTTCTTGAAGAATCCTGTGAAGTGGCCACTGAATCTCCCTTCCTCCTTTGTACTTGAACACCAACCTTTCAGGTAGGTTTCTGTATGCATCAATTGCCCTTACTTCATCCAGTTCATCCAGATAAAGATTTAGATCTGAAAATTCTTTGATGTCACACAAGTACAAGTAGTCTCCCCTGTTGACCTTGGGTTGAGCTTTAACTACTGACTTGGATTTGAGAGGTGACAGCTTCACTTTCTTGACTGCCCTTGACTTTGTCCTTTTTGGCTTGCTAAGGATTGTTAAGCTGAAGTCAGGAATTGGTATGTTATCCCACTCTATTGGCTCATCCTTTGGCACAATAGGTTCACCATGTATGTTCCTGTAGGGATCCACCACCCTTATTTCTTCAAATACCACAGAGGGCTTTGATGCTTGAGTTGTAGCTGGTGTGGATTCCTTAGGAAATTGATCTTCCAATTCCTTATCAACAACATCCAGTTTCCATTTTGTTCTTCTAGCCAATTCTTTCTTCCTTGGGGATTTCTTCTGTTCTTCAATTTTCTTCTTTGATTCAGCAGCTTCAGATGGTTGAGAGGGAATTTGTTGAGAAGAGTTTACAGCCTGTAGCTTGGCCAAGATAGCAATCTGTTCTTTCTTTTGTTTAGACTTCTTTGCATCTAGAGCAGCTTGCCTCTTTTCCTGCTTCAATCTGGCTTCTTCTTCTTTCTTTGCTTGAACAAATTGTGGATGTCCAGCTACCACACAAATTTCCTTTCCATTTCTGAATATCTTAGCAATTCTCCTTTTTGAAGCTGAATCAGCTCGATCTTTATAGAAGACAATAGATCTTGACAGAAGCTTCTTTTCATCAGGCTTGGGTGTCTCATATACAGTATCCATGGGGTACTTCTAAGATGATTTTGGATAATTTTCCCTTGGTTTAAAAATTGTTTCAGCCTTTGTAGACTTGATGCAGGAAGATTGTCCTTTTTCCAGATAGTTCATGCTCATCTCATTCACACTGATTGGTTTGACATGAGAGTGATGGATGGGTGACTTAACTGGCTCCTTGACTAGTTCAAACTTTTTCTGTATCTCCTCATCAATCTTATTTCAGTTGATCAAACTCAACTTTCCTTTTTCAGCAACTTTCAAATTTGCTGTTGTTGCTTTAATTAGATCTATACCATCTGCAACTGTTGGCTTGGAGACAGTAATTGAAGGTACAATTACTTTGCTGATTTGTACTTGAAGTTTCTCCCCCTCAGTTGGTCCTTTCTCCCCCTTACTTGATTCTCTCTCCCCCTTTGTGTTATCATCAAGTTGAGGAGTTAGGCCTTTAGCCAGTTGCATGAGAAGATTTGTCTGAGTCTGTTGATTTTGAAGAAGGATAGCCACTGAATTCTCAATAACTTGAACTCTGTCTTCCAGCTTGGCTAGCTTCTTTTCAGAATCTGATTCTCTCCTCAGTCTCAGTAATAGATCTTACATGGTACCATAAGGCATTACTGAATCCAGCTTCTCAGAATTATAAGTTTTCAAGTCAGCTATATCTCTTTTTAGTTCATCCACACTCAGATTCTGTCTCAGGTGCTGGATCTTCATGAGATGTAGAGAGTCTAGGTGAGCTTGAAGAATGGCATTGGTACCAGCATCTGAAGTTTCCTGAAGGGCCTTTTGAATAGCCATCACTTGCTTGACCAAAGATACACCAAATTGTCCTGGTGTAGATTCCTTTTTCCATGCCCATCCAGGTAAATTTGAAACAGAACTTGGGCCTTCATCTCCCCCTAAGTTCATGCTTCCATCAAAAGAAACAGAGTCATCATCATTAGAATTTACTCCAAATTCTTCAGATGGCTCACCAGCTTGAGAAGGCATCCTATTGACAGCAGCTTTATCTCTTTGAAGAGATTCTGAGGTGTGTACTAAATTCAAAGTATGTTCTGCCTCCACATTGCCCTGAGCAGCCAACAATTGATAGGCTGATACAGGATGAGTAAAAGTGTCAGCATCCAAGGAAATGTTATCAATTTCAGCTTTGTAATGTTGTTGAAATTGTCTTTCCTTTTCAGCATCATCCACAATCATTGACTCACTAGCAATGGCTGGATCCACCCTTATTTCTCCTGTACCTGCCTTTCTCTCATAATCTCTCTTTTGTTGCATCAGGGTCTCACCCTGGCTCCCCACCCTCACACCCTCACCTTCACCTACTAAGGTGGGACTCCTCTCACTCACTTTTGCCAATCCTGAATAAATGGATTGCTGAGATTCACTCTTTTCCTCTCCTTTTGCCTGGGAACAACCCAGCCTCTCACTCAATGCACTCTCCTCTCTCAGTCCTAAGAGTGACTGTATTACCACTAAATCTTCTGCACTAGAAATAATTGAAGTTTGAAGTTATGCAGAGACACTCGACGAATAAGTGATATCCATCGGGTGAGTGGTAAAGCTATCCGACGGATAACTGCTGTTAAGCTTATCCGTCGGGATACAATCACTACTCGACGGATGAGCAATATCCATCGAGAGAGTAGAAATGAATGAGGTGGGAAGAGAAACTATTGTTGACTCTGTGTTGATTGAAGTTATTTGAGGCACAGATGTCACAATAGTATCTGAAAGAATTGGCAAGTGAGCCAACACATCATCTAAAAGATGATGCTCACTTGCACTAGATTTTGGCTTCCCCAACAGAGTTAAAGAAGGGGAATCAGGAATTGAAGTGTTTATCATATCCACTTCTAGAGAGTTTGTTGGTGAGTATGGTGTTTCAGAGGATTCTATTATAAGAGATTTTGGTTGTGACTCCATATTTATTGGAGCCACATCAAACTGAATTTAAGAAAGTGCAGGGACTGTGTCTTTAGCACCAGTTTGCACTGTGTGTGCCCTGTGCATCCCCAGTGGTTTTTGATTTCTTCTTTCTTGTGTAAGTTTGGGGTGAGCTTGTGTCCCTAACCCTTTTGGCCTGTGCTCTTGGATGAGAGCTATGTTCAATAGCCACATCCTTTTGGGAGGATGCAGCTAGAAGTGAGCTTTTGTCCTTTTAAGCACTGCAGTTTGTTGGGAAACTGCAGTGTGGTAAGGCTGGGATTCACTCAACTCTCCAACCTTATCCTTGGGGTTTCTTTGATGTTCACCCCTTCCCTCACCTAACTGACCCTCCTTCACACTTCCCTCTTTGGCTTTGGTGGATTTTTCAACTGGTACCTTTTGAGAGATACCAGAGGGGGTTTTCTTTGACTTGGATTTAGAAATTACAGTTGTTTTGGCAGCTTTAGTAGGCAACTGTTTGGTCATTGTCACAGTTGCTATAGCTACTCCTGAACTCAAAGAAATTGAGGAGATTGGAATAGTTGAGGTGTCTGCATTACAAGAAAGTAGAACATTGGCACATTCCTATGATGGTTGGCTCTGTTCAAATCTGCAATAATTCTTCTCTCTTGAACCCAGCAAGCCAATTTGTTGTTTGGGTTCTCAAGTACAATCTCTTGACAAAGATGGTTAGCTAATAGCATGAAAAATCTAGCATAATATACATTCTTTCCCCTTTTGGCTAACTCACCTAGTTTAAAACCTAACTCATACAAGACAAGGTCACTGAAATTGTAAAATTTATCTGTAACTAGCATGTATAGCATGTTAAGCATGGAAATGTTCACAGAATCAAAATTACTGATTTTTCCAGAGAAAACTTTAGTCACAACATCACACATGAAACTTCATTCCTTCCTAAGACCTAATCTTCTAATATCACTTATCTTAGTAGTAGGAAGTGCATAATGCATGGAATTAAGCATATTGATAATATCAATGTCATTGTGTGGTGAAGTTACATTATCATCAGGAATTTTGAAACATGCTTTTATTACATCACTATTGATACAGAACTCATTACCTTTGATATTTAGAGTGATGGTTTTGTCAGTAGAGTTGTATATTGCAGTGGTCCACATCTCTTCAACAACTTCGCAGAAAATTGTGGGTGATTCAAGCATGGCATAACTTAGCTTGCAGTTCTTCACAAAGTCCATCATCTTGTGATAGTCTTCTGATTGTTGAATACCCTTATTGACCAAAGCTGTGAAGTTGTTCTTCTCATAAATGAACCCAGTCTGAGACATAATCTTTACTACAGGTGCCATTGTTAGAGACTGAAAGCTTGAAGAGAAAGAGAATATTTGCTTGAGAGAGAATGAAATAAAAGTAGTTGAATTTGAGAATGATAAAAGAAAATAATTGAAATGAAATAAGCTTTTATACTGTCTCAAAAACAACGGATAAAAATAATAAAGAAGAGTAAATTAACCAATAGAAATTGCCTAAAATAGCCGTTTTAAAAATAAACTGTAAAAATTCCACCCATTATCCGTCGTGTAATGCTTACAAACTGTAAGTATACTCGATGGATAATGTTCAGGGAATTAACGGTTAAGATTTAGACAATTCGACGGATGAGGATAAACTGTTATCCGTCGAGTTTTAAAAGATTCCAGAAGAGTAATTGATTTTTATTTGTAAATAGTATATCGACAGATGACTCAACTCGATGGATAATGGTCATCCGTCGAGATGCAAATTTTGACTTAGCCAAAATTTCATCCATGACTAAAAATTAGCTAAATTTCTGGCTACATTTCAACTTGCGAAATAACTCAGATAAATTCAAGAGTAATTAAGCATACCTAACTCACTTACCAACCTTGAAAAGGTGGATTCATCCAGTGGCTTGGTAAAGATATATGCAAGTTGCTTCTCACTTGGAACAAAATGTAACTCTACAGTACCATTCATTACATGTTCCCTTATGAAATGGTACTTGATGTCTATGTGCTTTGTCCTTAAATGTTGCACTAGATTTTCAGTGATGGCAATTGCACTTGTGTTATCACAGAAAATAGGAATCCTCACAACTTACAAACCATAGCCTAGCAATTGATTTTTCATCCATAAAATCTGTGCACAGCAACTGCCAGCAACAATATATTCAGCTTCAGGTGTAGAAGTAGAAACTGAATTTTGCTTTTTACTGAACCAGGACACAGACTTGTTTCCTAGAAATTGACAAGTTCCTGTTGTGCTCTTTCTGTCAATTTTGCAACTTGCATAATCTGCATCTGAATAACCAGTTAGATCAAAACCAGAATCTCTAGGATACCAAATGCCAAGTTTTGGTGTTCCCTTGAGATATCTGAAAATTCTCTTAATAGCTATCAAGTGAGATTCTCTAGGATCAGCCTGAAATCTAGCAAATAAACATGTAACAAACATTATATCTGGCCTACTAGTTGTTAAGTATAGAAGTGAAACAACCATGCCTCTATAGCTTAAAATATCCACAGACTTTTCAGTAGTGTTTAGTTCAAGCTTAGTTGCAGTGGCCATGGGAGTTTTTGCAGATGTGCAATCCATTAGATCAAACTTCTTTAAAAGATCAAAAATATATTTAGTTTGACTAATGAATATTCCACCACTAACTTGTTTAACTTGTAAACCAAGAAAGTAAGTTAGTTCTCCCATCATACTCATTTCATACTTACTTTGCATCAGTTTGGCAAACTTTTTACAAAGTTTCTTATCTGTAGAGCCAAAAATAATATCATCTACATAAATTTGAACAAGTATGCTAGAGCCATTAACATTTCTGAAAAATAAAGTTTTATCTACAGTACCTCTTGTGAAGTGATTTTCCAAAAGGAACTTTGATAAAGTGTCATATCAGGCTCTAGGTGCTTGCTTCAGTCCATAAAGTGCTTTCAGTAGATAATAGACATACTCTGGAAAATTTGGATCTTCAAAGCCAGGAGGTTGACTAACATACACTTCTACCTCCAAATCTCCATTCAAAAAGACACTTTTGACATCCATTTGATAGACCTTGAAATTGGCATGGGCTGCATAGGCTAAGAAGATTCTGATGGCTTCAAGTCTTGCAACAGGAGCAAATGTTTCATCAAAATCTATTCCTTCTTGCTGGCAATAGCCTTTAGCAACCAATATGGCTTTGTTCCTTACTACTATGCCATTTTGATCCATCTTGTTTCTGAATACCCATTTGGTGTCTATTGGATTCTTTCCTTTAGACTTGGGTACCCGCTTTCATACTTTATTCCTTTCAAATTAGTTTAGCTCCTCCTGCATAGCTAAAATCCAATCAGGATCTAACAAGGCTTCTTCTACCTTCTTTGGTTCTTCCTTTGACAGAAAGCTACTATATAGACATTCTTCTTGAGTTGCTCTCCTGGTTTGAACTCTAGAAGAAATATCACCAATAATCAGTTCAAAGGGGTGATCTCTTGTCCATTTCCTTGGTTGAGGTAGATTAGCTCTAGATGAAGAGACCTCAATGTTGTCTTGATGTGTGATTGAGTTTTGATTGCTAGAAACTCCCCCTGAGTTTGAGGATCTTTGATTTGAGAAAGAGGTACTTTCTATGGGTGATCTACCTTGACTTCCTGCTCCTTTAGATAACCCGACGGATGGTGAATTTTGAGTACCGATGGATGAGGCAGGTTATCTTCCGACGGATAACACAGATTGCCTTCCGAAGGATGAAACATTATGTAACTCGACGGATGTTGAGTTTTGTGCTTCATTGGTGGTAGATTTGTCTACATTATCCTTAGACACTGTTTCTTGATCACTCTCATCATCACTTTCATCACTGACCATCTCAACATTGTCGAATTTGAGGCTCTCACGGTAATCTCCATCTTTCAGTCCTTCAATCTTTTTATCATCAAACAGAACATGTATAGATTCCACAACAATGTTGGTTCTTAGATTGTAGACTCTATATGCTTTACAAACAGCATATCCAACAAAAATTCCTTCATCTGCTTTAGCATCAAACTTCCCATTTTGATCAGTTTGATTTCTCAGAATATAGCATTTACAGCCAAAGACATGAAGAAAGTTTAGAGTTGGCTTCTTGTTCTTGAACAATTGATAAGGAGTCATGCATCTTGCTTGATTAATCAGAGAGATGTTCTGAGTGTAGCATGCAGTGTTTACAACTTCAGCCCAGAAATATGTTGGTAATTTTGATTCTTCAAGCATTGTCCTTGCAGCTTCAATAAGTGATCTGTTCTTCCTTTCCACTACTCCATTCTGTTGTAGAGTCCTTGCTGCTGAGAACTCATGTAAGATTCCATTTTCCTCACAAAATGCTCTCATGACATAGTTCTTGAACTCAGTTCCATTGTCACTCCTGATTCTTCTAACTTTGAAATCAGGATGATTGTTAACTTGCCTTATGTGATTGATGATGATTTCACTAGCCTCATCTTTAAACTTTAAGAAATATGTCCAAGAAAACTTTGAAAAATCATCTACAATTACTAGGAAAAATCTTTTCTTTGAAATTGACAATACATTGATTGGTCCAAACAGATCCATGTGAAGCAATTGCAGAGGCTCTTCAATTGCTGAATCAAGTTTCTTCCTGAATGATGCTTTGATCTGCTTCCCTTTTTGGCAGGCATCACACAGTCCATCCTTTGTAAACTCCACTAGAGGAATGCCTCTTACTAGTTCTTTCTTTACCAGCTCATTCATGGTCTTGAAGTTTAAATGGGATAGCTTCTTGTGCCATAGCCAACTTTCATCTTGACTTGCTTTACTGAGAAGACAAGTTACAGATTCTGCTTTAGTTAAGTTGAAGTCAGCTAGGTACACATTTCCTCTTCTCACACCAGTGAAAACCACTTTGTTGTTTTGATTATTAGTCACAACACAGGCTTCTTTATTGAAGGTTACTGAGTTGCCTTTGTCACAAAGCTGGCTGATACTCAACAGATTGTGTTTGAGACCATCCACTAAGGCAACCTCTTCAATGATGACATTGTCCTTTGAAATCAATCCATATCCCACAGTATAACCTTTGCTGTCATCTCCAAAAGTAATACTTGGGCCAGCTCTCTCCTTAAACTCTGTGAGCAGGGTAGAATCACCAGTCATGTGTCTTGAACAGCCACTATCCAAGTACCAAAGATTCTTTCTGTTTCCCTGCACACATTAAAATTAAATCAAGTTGATTTTGGTACCCAAGTTTCCTTGGGTCCTGCCTTGTTAGCTTTCTTCTTCTGTTTCTTAGGTCTTAACTCATTTGACTTAGGAATTTCAGATTCTTCCTTAGTCATTTGGGTTGGGCCTTTGAAACAATTTAATGCAATAGAATTATCATGCATATTATGGCTAACAGGAAATGACATGCTTGGTGCAAACATGTTATTCCAGTAAGGCATGCTAAATGGCATTTAAGGCATATTATATGCAGCATAATATGGATTAGGTACAAATGGCATATTAGCAAACTGTGCATTCATATTCTGTGTAGGCATAGCATTAACAGGTATGGGAGGAATGGCATTTATGTTGGGAAATTGAGACTGAACAGATATGGGAGTAGGCATGGCAAATTTGCAATTAACAGACAAATGATTTACACTATCACACTTCACACAGATTTTTCTAAGAGCATATTTATCAGGTGTGTAGTTATTGTGTTTGTTAATCCCTACTTTACCATTCCTATTATTTTTCCTTTTAGTCTCTGTTTTTACCTCAATTTTCTCAAGTCTGTCACTTAACTGTTTGACAGTCATGTGACCAACATTAGCCTTTTTCCCTTTTTTAGCTTGACTTGATTCACCTGAAACAAAGTTCTTGGAAAGAGACCCATACTTTTCATTTAGCTTGATTAGTTTGGCTTTGCTAATGGGTTTGCTTACAGCCGACGAATGAGGATTTTCATCATTCGACGGATAACACTTTTTGTTATCCGACGGATAGTCCTCATCATCCGTCGAGTCTACATCTATCAACAACCCATCTACCAAAATAGGTTCTAGTTTCTCTTTATTCTTCTTCCAGGCTTCATCACAAAAAGACTCAATTCCTTGAACTTTGGTGATTTGAGCATGAACATCCCTGGATGTTTTCCATGCTTTAATCACCTCTTGTTCTCGCTCGAGCTGCTTCTTCAAAATTTCTTCCTTTTTCAAGGACTCAGTTAATTCCTCCTTGGCAATCTTACACTCAATTTTTAGTTTCTCAAACTCAAGAAACTGAGACTCAAGCACATTATTCCTCTCACTTAAAAACATGTTGTTTTCTTTGATTTTAGCGTTTTCTTTAGTGAGAGACTTAAGTGTAACACGCAAATGATACCATTCTGTAGACATGTCATTTATGGCATCATTACACTCAGCTTTAGATAAATGTGCAAGGTTTGTAGTGATTACCTGATTGCTTGAGGAACTTGTCTCTGTTTCATCAGACTTGGCCATTAGGGCTAGATTGACATAGCTAACATCTTCATCTTCATCCAAACCATCTGCTGCCCAGTCATTCTCTTGTGTAAGAAAAGCCCTTTCCTTTTTTTTGAATAGATCAAAGTATTTTTGCTTATAATCCACAGACTCAAACCTTTTCTTACTGGAATCTGACTTTCTACACTCATTTGCAAAATGCCCTGCCAAGCCACATTTGAAACATTTGAATTTTGACTTATCCACCATGTTTCTATTTGGCTTGGCTGCTCCAAAGTTCTTTTTGAACTTGAGCTTGGCAAATCTTCTGGAAAGAAATGCTAGGTGCTCATCAATGTCCTCCATGTCATCTTGGCTCAACGAATCTTCACTTTCTGCTGCAAGCCCCTTACCCTTATTCTCACAGACCTTTGAAGTTGATTCTACAGCTTCCATCTTCACTTCCTTCTCCTTTTCCAGATCAGCAACTAGTGCAATGGATCCTCCTTTCTTGTTTCCTCTCTCCATTCTTTCATCCTGCTCTATCTCAAGCTCATAGGTCTTCAGAATGCCATACAGTCTCTCCAAAGTAAACTCCTTATAATCTTGTGAGTTTCTCAATGAGACTGTCATTGGTTTCCATTCCTTTGGAAGAGATCTGAGAAATTTTAGATTGGAGTCTTTAGTCTGATAGACTCTTCCATGCAACTTAAGAGCATTTAGTAGTTTTTGGAATCTACTAAAAATGTCAGTGAGTGACTCACTTTCTTCATTGTGAAAATGCTCATATTGCTGAATCAAGAGCTGCATTTTATTTTCTCTTACTTGCTCAGTGCCATCACAAATTATCTGTATTGTGTCCCAAACTTCCTTGGCAGTTTTGCAGTTGATAATGTTATCAAACATGTCTGCATCAACTCCATTGAACAGAATGTTCATGGCCTTTTTATCTTTCCTGACTTGTTCAATGTCAGGATCAGACCATTCATGCCTTGGCTTTGGAACAGATGGCTCATTTCCTGTTGCAGCTCTCATTGGAACATGAGGGCCTTTTTCTATGCAGTCCATGTTGGATTTTTAACGCAGCGAGGTCATGGAAAAACACTTTTACACATATAAAATCCAAATAAAAGCATATAAATCGTGAATAAAAATTCGAGGGATCGAATCTAGCCTTTTAAAATAATTCAGAGACAACGATCAGAGATCCTTAGCAGTTGCTCCTCAAGTGTGAAGCACTCCACCGGTATCCACCAAGAAAACGATGTTAAGGAGGAGGAAGGAGGTGGAGAGAATTGGGTTTTCGGGTTCGATGGGGTTAGAATAAAATAGGGTCTATAATAGTGTATTTATAGGCAAAATTTTCAGCTGAAATTTTCCCATAAATAATATTATTATTATCCCATTTATTAATCTCATTAATAATTAAAACACCTTTTAATTATTAATCCTTTTTCTAAACACTTTTAGAAATAATTCTCTCTCTTGATTTAATTTCCAAAAATTAAATCCTTAATTAATAATATTAAGAACTTTTCTTAATTAATTTATAATCAATTAAATCTCATTTAATCAATTATTAAATTTGCCAATTATTTATTTATTTCATAAATAAATAATTATCAGCCATTATTAATTAATTCCTCCACCATTAAATCATTCTCTTTTTATGGTGTGACCCTGTAGGTTCAATATTAAGCCGGTAGTAGAAATAAATAATAATAAAACTATTTTATCATTATTTATATAAATTCTCTAATTTATTAAATATGATTAATTAATTAATCACATTTATTCTACATCGTGAGGGATACTTCTCAGCATATCGCGACTATCCGGATAATATGAATTCACTGCTTAGAATACCAAGAACCTATTCAGTGAATAGTTACCGTACAATAAACTCCTTCTACCCTACAATGTTCTGATTAAATACAAGGCATGGATCTCGTGTCAAACCTATCTAATTCAATCACTTGCTTACCATTTACTATGCGTAGTTCTATGCAAATTAGAAACTCCTTTCTAATTTCATTCACTCTGGCCAGAGATTCCTGAACTAGCATAAGTGGATCAGCCTTGAACATTCGCTTCCTTCACTGGAAGGGGTAGATCCTTTATTGATCATACACTATCTTCGTGTACAAATTCCTATAGCCAGAAGAGCCCTAATAATTGTCCCTGGAGACTAAGAACTAAACCAAAGCATAGTTCAGTGTACACAAGATGACTATGATGACCTCAAGTCTAAGGATACTTGTACAACTATCACTAAGCGAACAACTGCTGACACGTGAGTGAACTCCATTAGTTGTTCAGCTGGGCGAGTCATGTTCAGTGAACTTATTCCATAATAAGCACCTACATACTAGCTATAGTGTCACCACACAAATGTCTATGAGAACAGACATCCTTCATAATGAAGCAAGCATAGTATGTACCGATCTTTGCGGATTATTAATTACCAGTTAGTAATCCTATGACCAGGAACTATTTAAGTTTAGAGTTATCATCTTTTTAGGTCTCACTATTATGATCTCATCATAATCCGTAAAAGGCTTTACTCTAAACTATGGTATATCTTATTTAAACACTTAAATAGATAAAGCCCGTAATAAAAACAAAACAAGTCTTTATTAATATCAATGAAATCAAAACAGATTACAAAAAAGTTATTCCTAAATCCTAATACATGATTGGACTTAGGACATATTCCTTTCAGTCCACATAGGCCTCATCTTGAGAAAGCATATGAAGATGCATCTTTACCTTCCAATGATGGTAATTATCTTTATCAAGAAAAGGAATCTGGACTCCAACATCTTTCTTGTTCATCTTGCTGAATTGTTTTGATCTTTAAACTCTTTGTAGATTAAGAGCTTGCTCTGATACCAATTTTTAGTCCCTTAACAATATAGCAAGAATTACAGAAGGGGGGTTGAATGGAATTCTTGAACCTTTTTCTCAAAAAAAAATGTTCAACTCGAATATAGATATAATGTTTTGATTAGCACAATGCGGAATAGAAACTTAATTGAATCAAAACATAAGTAATTAAAAATAAGAGTCTTTAAAAACTTTCTGGTGGATTTAAACAATTCCACCAGAGATATATATAATATATCGAGAGGACTCTATGTGCAGGAATGCTCACAGCTGCTTATAAAATGGAACTACTGAGAATACAGGAAATGCTAATAATTCTGCTTACAAAGATTTCTTTGTTTTTGTTTCTCAACTATCTCTATTTTTCTATTTGCTACTCTCTTGGTTTATATAATACCAAGATTACAAAGTCAAAAAGACTGAACAAATATAAAAACTATCAGTCTTAAGCTTTGGTGCTTTTCGTCCTCTATTACCCAGTTAATGGGCTTCCACAGTGTGTATGTATACATCTCGACGGCTGTGTGTCAGCTTTCACTGTTCAACAGCTGTTTGAATTATTCATATGATCATCCATCGACTTTCAGAACATCCGTTGAAGGTTTAATTGATCATCCGTCGACTGCTATATTAAACATCCGTTGATAGTCATTTGATCATCCGTCGATGGCTTTGTTAATCATCCGTCGGTAGCTATTTTGGCACTTGACTCTATTTCACTTATGCAGAATTATAAGACATCATTTATGTACAATTAATCAACCTATTCTGCATATCTAGTTAAAGTCAACATGACTTATATGCTACTACAGATTCTATACAAAGGTGCATACATAACTGTGCTACAAACTTATTATTACATAAGCTACTCACTCAATGGATAATAAGTTAATCATCCGTCGGGACTATAATGAGTTATCCGTCGGGACTATAATTCTTATCCGTCGAGTGCTACATAATTTCACTAAGTAAAATCTACTTAGATGTTTTGTTTATGAAATCATCAAGTACACAACATATGCACAACAATTTGAGATGTCATGTCTAATCTGTTGTGTTTAGTTTCAGAACTTAATATCAGGACTTACTGGAAATCAGAACTTACTAAAGTCAGAACTTATATCAGAACTTAAGGCCGTCAGGATTTATATCAGGACTTAAGTGCAGATACTTCAGATAAGGAAAGCAGCTGATTTACAGGAAATGATCGTGACTAAAACAATAGAAGATATGCATGAAGAGTTAGAAGACTAGAAGACTTGTAGAAGATAATATCTGATTGATATATTTTAGGAGACAGAATTATATTCCATATCAATTAGAAGATATCTTATAATTGTGTACTATATAAACACAGCTTAGGGTTTACACTATATTTGTTGTTATTCACGAGGAAGATTATATATTGTAACCTAGCAGCTCTTAGTGATATTGTTCATCACTGAGAGAGAACAATTATTCTATTGTAACAGAGTTTATTGAATATACTTGATTACTGTTACATACTTGTGTTCGAAATTGATTTGATTGTATAAACACTATATTCAACCCCCTTCTATAGTGTTGTGTGACCTAACATAAAGGATTTCAGTGAAAGTACAATTGTTTATTGACAGTCAGTGTCTGAAGCGATAAAGTTGTTGCAAGCTTAACAATTTAATCAAGGCCATAATACGAAGACCTGTATCGGGGTTAGTCGTCTGTGAACCAAACCAGTTGCACTAGGCGTCAACAGCTCGTGAAAGGAATCTGGGTATTATTTATAGAAGAATTGTTAAGTTGAGGAATGTAGTTGGATTGAACATTTATGTGTTAAAGTACGAGAAGAGGTGTGCGGGGTATACAGCTAAACAACTCAAGGGACTGGCGAAACTCAAAGTTTAATTGGTAAATTAAATAAATTTATTTAGTGGACTTTAATATAATTTATTTAATAAACTTAAAATAATTTATTTTATAAACTATAAATAAGCTTATTTTATAAATCTAAATTAGTTTATTTATATAAGTTATATTTAAGTTAATTTTATAAATTAATTTAGTTACAATTTAAACTAAAAGAAAAAAAAAGAAAAAAAAAGAAAAGAAAAGAAAAGGAACATGAAAACAAAAAAAAAGAAAGAAAGAAAAGAAAAATAAAAACAAAAAGCAAAGAAAGACAAAAAAAAGGAAAGGAAAAAGAAATGAAAATCATAACAAAACAAAAAAAAAGAATAAAAGAAAAAAAAAGCTAACAGGGGTGACATTCCTGGTCGCCACAGGAGTGTGTAGTTAGTTTATGTTTGATTAAGTACATTTACTTGTGCTTGTACTAGTGAATAAGGAGTCGCCGGAGAGTTTCCCCCTGGTTGCCACATAACCATGCAGTCTATTTTATTAGTATTGTGATTTCCTTGGTCGCCATAGAGTGTGAACTACTCCACCCTGTATATCGTGGTCGCCACAGAGAAGTTGTATCTGAGTCGCCACAGAATCCCCAATCACTACTTTATTGTATGTTCAGTTTATTTGTGTGGTTAAAATTGAGCCACACATTTGAATTGAATATAAAGACTACACTTAGCAGCAGATCAGATTCAAGCTATTGGAATTTATTCTGTTCATCTTCTCTCCCAAGAGAGGTGAAAAATAGCAGCAAAGATTTACAGGGAAGCTCAAGCTTTTTGTATATCCGCTTAACTTCTCACCAGATTAACGTTATAATGCCCGATTTAATTCTTGTATATTCATAGGGGCATTATAATCGTTATCCGATAATTAAATCCTTAGACAAACAAAAGTTAGATCATTGTATAGAATTTGATTTGTAAATCTTTGTAGTAGTTAGGAACTTTATTATTCTTAGATTGTAGCCGGTTAATTTATTTATCGGAGTATAGCAACACCCCTCGAGGATTTATATACGAATATATATTTCCCCGAGTATCTTGTGTTCCTTGTTTTTATCGTTCCAAACACTGTTCCTCTCTAGAACACGAAACCACTAACCGAGCACTAAATCTATATCCATTAAAGATTCGAAAGAATTTTTAATTTAGTGATTATCGTATTTAACCCCCCCTTCTACGATAATTCGAGACTTAACAATTGGTATCAGAGCTCACTGATTGATACACAAATCAAAATCCTTAAATAAATTTATTTTACTAAATTTGAATTTAAATAAATTTATTTTATAAATTTTATTTAGCAAATTTATTTTATAAATTTAATTTAAATGAGTTTATTATTTAAACTTGAATAAGTTTAATTTATGAACTCAATTTAAATAAATTTATTTTATAAATTTGATTAAATAAATTTATTAATTAAATTTTAGTAATTTTTTTTTTAATTTAAATTATTTTTCTCCCGAATTCTTGCATTTTTAGCTGCCAGTGTCCCAGATTATTAGAAGCCATTTTCTTCTTTGGGCAATAAAAAGTGCTACCAGTTTGATGTTTGTTTTGTACATCCAGTTGCAAAAATTAGTTGCCATTTTTGGTGCTATTTGTTTGTTCAAATGATTCACTTTGGCAGCAAATTGTGCTTGGCAAGCTAGTTCACGTGCAGAGTAATTGGTTTATTCTGGAGTGACACACGCATCAAAGCACTGCAGGACTTCACGAGGCTGGTACACTACACGCGCGTTCCTAAAATAATCCTAAAGTAGCCTGTAAATTAGTCGCCATAGGAGTAAAGGTCGCCATACAAGAAAAGTCGGCGCAAAAGGTAAAAAAAAACGGCGCAGTAGTCGCCATACAGCCTCTCTGTGGCGATTTGTTGCAATAGTACCGTAGTCGCCATACACAGAGATATACAAGGAATTATTTTGCTCCTCTTATTACCAGTAGTCGCCAGAAGAGTTACACTTACCCCTAATTAATTATTTCTGATTTATTTATCTTTCCATAAAATTTAAAATTCTTTAATTTAATTTTTTCTTAAATAATAATTTAGGTTTTATTTAATTTTTAAGAAAATTTGAAATTCTTAAAAATTAGATTTTACAAATATATTTATTTTTGATTAATTTATTTTCTAAGAAAATTAAAAATATTAGAAATTTAAATTTCTCTTAAATATCGGTAGACTCGGGATTCCTCCGGGCTTTTAAAGTGGATTTGAATCTTTTGAAGAAAACGAAGACCATGTGCTATTCAGACGAAAATTATAGATAATGGTTTTCTTACTCCAATGGAATTGATTTCAAGACCTACAGACGAAAATTGTGGAACTTCCTCAAAGGCTTACTCCATAGGATACCATCGGGTTTTCAGACGCATGGAATGAATGAAATTTCTACGGGTACAAGTTTTCTCAAAGATTTAAAGACAATTCTATGATTCCAGATTATAAAGTCACACAGTGGTTTGTACCAATGCTACATATATCCGTGAATCACAGAGATCATACAGGCAAGAATTGTGGAGGTCAGAGAGAATAATGGGGACAAACAAACATTTCAGTTACATGCAGTATAGTTGGAACCTCAGGACAGAACGTAAGAGTTACTGATAGTTGAATCAAAGAAAGCTCAGGTAGAAGTACTTGGGGGACTGGACGTTAGGGCATTGGTTCACTTACCAGGGAAGTTTAGTCGCATCAGATTCACAAGGAATATATAAGCTATATCCAAGGATCAAGCCTATCTATTCCGAAGGAGAGACTTTTACAGATTCAGTTTAAGAGGTGATTACAAGACTGAGATTGGAACATAAACAAGATTTGATAGTTACAGATATGACAAGCAATATGTATCAAGTAACTATTAGGGGTTTTGCTACAATAGAACAAGAAGATTGACAAACAAAGATGAGTAGGGATTCAGTTGAAGAGTTGTGACAAAGGTGGAATGTTTTCTTAGGGAAGCAGCCAGTCAAAACTTATAGTGCACGGAAAAGATTGGGATGGATCAGATGACGAGAATCATGAATATCTTGCTTCCACAGCAATCTCTGAAGATGGTCCAACTCACATATCTCAGGTTTCAATTTCTTGAACCATTGCAATATTTTGTTTTCAATATTCAATGCATGATAAGATCTTAGTGTTTAATGTTTAACACTCGCACAAGCATGATAGCATCACACATAGATAATGCTGAGCTAGTTCACTAGATTATTTTTCTGGTAACTAGGATTGATGATTAACTTGTGCATGTTACTTTAGATGATCTTAAATATGTGTTTGAATATTTGTTGAACATGATTAATTGCTTTAGTGAGATATATGTTTTCCAGCATATAAGACCTTTGTTTATGCTTATCTCCTGTATCCTATTACAATGTGATTTATCCATTTAATCTGAATTGTATGTTAAGATGTGTTGGTTTATATTTGGATTGAGATAGCTTGATGAGATACATCAACATGATTGGACTAGATAGAATTAGTGATTTATTTGTTAATTCTGTTTATTCCAAATCATGCCTATATTGCTTAATTCTTATGTGTCATATTTCTGATTAAATGTCATGTATTCTCAATGCAATGCTTGTTTATTTCTATTCCATGAATGCATCTCTTAGTACTTACATTAATTGTATAAAAAGCATGTTTAGGATTATAATAGGGAAAGATTGCTAGTCCTCCTTATGTAAGGTTGGAACCATTTTTCCCCTAGCCTAGAGACAAATTTGTCAAGGGCATTAAAATAGAGAAAATGGCCAGTCAAAGATAAGAATGAGCATGATAAGGTTGCAGCTGTTGTTATCTCTGTTTATAATAAAATCTCTGATCCAACTGGACCCAAACTGATAAGTTGGGTACCAAAAACTGTTAATCCATTTGTTAGTGCAGGACATAACAGGTTATTTGATTCATATTTATTCTTGATATTTGATACTCAAGGCATGTGATCAAAGAAAGAGCCTCGCAATCAAATATGATTGACATAAGCTATTTTGTCGGTAATCTTTGGAGATGACAGCAAGGTTTTCATTACAGGACAAGCTATACAGAAAAAGGGATGTCATCATGGACTCAATAATTGCTATCACTGATAACAACTAATTATTCGAGTCATTGATAACAATTGAAGTAACTTTCTTGCTGGAGAATCAAGGCACAAATCCTCTTATCGGACAGTTCTGCATCAAAGGACAAAATGTCAATTCAAAAAGGGATTAGTGTCTCATCTGAAGCAGGAAGGTTGAGAAGCTTGCTCTAATTAAGAGTAAGGAAAGGAAATGCTCGTGGCTAGACTAGAAACTCTGAAAAGGTAAAGTCAATGGTTTCAACTGTAAAGCTTCATCTGACAAAAGTTTAGCTAGGGCATTAGAAGCTCTCACCCTTGAACATCAACTGAAGGAACTCTTTTATGAAAAGGGATTAGTGAGAGGACTGCCTCATCTAGAATTCAGAAGATGTTAAATGTGAGGCATGTCAGGAAGAGAAGTCAAAGACAACATCACATCAGAGTAAAGATATACCGTAGTGATGATTGATGACTCCTCTTAACACAAAGTTTTTGTTCGTGCATTCTCAAGACAGGACATTACAGATGGTGATTAATCGTATGAGAAGATCAAGCTGGATGCAACTGTAAAAGAAATGATCTTGTGGTTAGATAATGGGACTGAATTCAAGAAGCAGTTCTAATTAATATCTATAACATCAAGAATATTTTGAGACATATTCAGCACTGGGAGCTCCATTTGATGATGGAGTGGTACAAAGGAAGAACAGGAACTTGATTAAAGCTACAAGGGAAATATCAAGATAATCAAGACCTTCTAAATACCAAAGGGCTAGAGCAGTCAATACAGTTTTCAACAAGTAAGATCAAGCCTTGATCAAGGTGTATACATGAAGACCACTAATGAGTCAATGGCCAACAGAAGCAAACACTGGATAACCTGAAAGTGTTTGGAGAGAATGTTCTACAAAAGTAAACAATAAAATGTTTTTAGTTGTTTGAAGATCTTGGCATTTGCAGCTAAGACTTGTAAGGATATTTATCATGGCTACTTAGTGGAGTTTACAACCTATAGTACATTTGTGATTGATCAACAGAAGATGATTAAAAGTCTAAGTGCACAGTTCAACAACTCCATGCTCCAAGCTGTTAAATAAGAAATTTATGGTATTGATGATTCATATCCAAGCAGTGGAATGGCAGTGTATAACATAACTCATTATTGTAATGAAGCCAGTCAGTAAGGGTAAGGATTTTCAGGAAATCCCAGTAACAGCTTAGGGGGGCAAAAGAAGGATCAACTAGTCAGACTGTAAAATCCGTAATTTTATATTTAATTTATTTATTAGATATTATGATATTAATTCGTTTAGATAAATATTTTAAATTAGAATATCCCAATAACTTTTTGTGTAAGTTATTGATTTGGGAAAAGATTTGCTATTTGTGGAAATAAGTGTAAGAATAAACTAGAAAATCGAAATCTTTTGAATTTAGGTATTTGTATGGGTCAAATATTTTATTTTTGGAATTTACTTGAAGAGGTGGTAAATTATTAGAAGGAAATTTTATTATATCCTAATTAAAATTAGGGTTTTTGTGTGGCTATTTAAGGACCCCTTTAGACAATAATAAAAAAAATTGTACGGATTTTATCTATTCACCGATCGAAGAGGTACTCGACTCTTTCAAAATTCTTTTACTTTTACTTGTGTTATCTGTTTATGCCATGCGCGTGTAGCTAAAATGTTGTCTCTTTTGTAATACATGATAATTTATATATCGGATGTTGCTTTATGATTTTATATGAATATGCGTGTGATTAGTGTTGGATTATATTAGCATATATGTGTGACTGTGGGAGTACATGATACCATGCTTATTAAAGCCATTTACATGAATCTATTTGCAATTATTTCTGCATATTTACTGTGCGTAGCAATATTGGCTTTAAGACCAAATCTCCTTGTATTAAAATAATATGTCTGGTTAATCAGCTAGCTTAATTGTTTATTATAGTTAATTGTAATATTAATTAATTAGTTAATCAAATATGTATGCAAGACCTATTAATATAAGTGTGCGTGACAATTTGTTAAAGATTAAACGAGCATGCATTTTTGTAAAATTAAATATTTATGTTGTGTGTTTCAGTAGAGGATCTTAAGGTTTTATTTTTAATAAATTGCATGAATTATATTGCATGATGTTTTGTTAAGCTAATAGTTAATTAATCTTAGATTAATTGATAATACACATGTGTTATTTATGTAAATGAGTATTGGGTCCAATTAGTTCATGTATAGAGTAACCTTGTTCAGGATGTTAACTTTCTCTGCATGTGCCATGTTTTCCGTCCCAAAACATATACTCAAGTGTTGCCATCTTAAATAGATTAGTATAGTTATTTGATATGATTTAAGTTGCTAGTTGGTATTGCTCAAGTATGCATCGCCTGTTTTGTGATTTTAAATTAATATTAGATTACAGTTTGGGTATAGAATTTGTTTAGAAATTTATTAATTAATTACCTTTTGATGATTAAATTTTAGGATTTGTTCGTGTTATTAATTTCGGATTTTAAGTATCGACTTTGAGGTCAGTACTTTTGACTTACTTTTAATTTTCGGAAAAGATATTTCAGTTCTGTTTTTAATTTCGTATAAGATTTAAGAAACTTTGATTTCAAAATTATAAGATATAAGTATTTGTGAATTTTAGAACCCAGTCTCTACGTTTTCGAACCGTTCGTAATTTACGCTATAGTTCCGGAACTAGCCTTATATACCCTTAATAGGCGCACGAGTGTGCAACTTTAGATACCTATTAAGGGCACATAATTATTGAACTTTAGATGCCTACCACTGGCAAAGTGTGGTATAAAGAATAAGAATAAGAATAAGAATAAGATGCCGGCTCCTGGCAAAGTGTGGCCGTAGATCAAGATTGTGGTACTTATAAGAATTATTGTTATAAGAATTATCGTTTCGTTCTGTTTTATTCTGTTCTGATCTGTTATAAAATCTGTTCTGTTATAAAATATGCTCTGTTCTGTTTTAAATTCTGAATTTTAAAATATAAAACTTTGGGTTGGATTTATTTTAGAAAATGTTTTACAAAACTATTATTGTTTTAAGAAAAATCGTTTTATTAAAACACCCATTGTTTTTCTGTTTATAAGTTAGTCAATTTGTACTTGCTGAGCTTTGTAGCTCACCCCTTTTAATATTTCAGGTTCGGAATTTGGAGCATATTAAAAATAAGGAATGTGAACTATGTGAAGATCTGTGCTGCTTAGTTTCGTGCTATTTGAATTAGAATAAAGACTTTCGTATTTAAAGAAAAAATTTGATTAACTGTTAGACAATTATTATCGAATTTGTGGAGCTGCGTCTCCGTTTTTATGATTTTGATTATTGAGTTTGACCGCTTCTTTGACCTTCGTGATATATTTAAATTATCGAATAAGAATCTATTTTATTTAAGTTTTTGTATTTACAATTAATAGTCCGGAAGTGCGGGCTGTTACAGTTGGTATCAAGAGCAGGCTGTCCTTCGGAGTGTATTAGGTATGGGACTAGTACATTCCCTAGGATGCGATCCTTTAGACTATCGTATAAGTCTTAGAAAATTATATTGGATTTAGGCATTTATTTGTGTGATTATTTGATATGTTTGACTTTTGTGCTTTTTGTTTATTGACTATAAGTTTAGAATTTGTTTTGTGTGTTCTAGAAAAGATGGACGGAGATAATCAGAACAACAACGAAAATCTGAACAACAATGGAAATCAGGGCAATGATGATGAAGGAGGAAACGTCTTTGACCAGCTGGCTGAAACTCTAGTTGTACTTGTGAATCAGCAACCGAAGCCCAACATCGTCTCTCAGTTCAAGCGTTTGAACCCGCCAACTTTTGAAGGAGCCACTGATCCGGCAGTAGTCGAGATGTGGATTCAAGAGATGGAAAAAGCTTTTGGACTTCTTGGGAGCAATGAGCAGCAGAAGGTGACCTTAGTTGTGTACCAATTGCAAGGAAGCGCTTACGACTGGTGGCTTATGGAGAAGAAGAAGAACGAGACAACAATGAATCTTGAAGAAAATCCTGAACCGTACACTTGGGAAAAGTTCAAGAAGGCTTTAGAGGACAAGTACTTTCCTAGAACAGTTGGTCTGCAGAAAGAGAGGGACTTCATTCTCCTTCAGCAAGGGGATAAAACCGTCATTCAATACGAAGAAGAATTTGCAAAGCTTGCAAAATACGCGTCGACATTAGTAGCAGATGAGAGTAGTCGAGCACGAAGATTGGAAGAGGGACTTCGAAGCGACATCAGGAACTCTGTGGCGTCTTTTGAACTTCAGACATACGAGGCTGTCCTCAACAAGGCGTTAGTGATGGAAAGGGGCTTGGTAGAATCTGAAAAGGTGTCTGGCAGCTGGAATAAGAGGCGGTTCACTCAAACTGGTGGGCAATCTTTTCAAGGGGACCACTCAAGAAGCCACACGTGTACGATAATATCGGAGGTCAAGGTGATCGAGAGAGGTGTACAAGGTGTGGCAAGAATCATCCGGACAAGGTCTGTCGTTGGAATATTGGTGCTTGTTTTCATTGCGGAGAAGTAGGACACAAGATTTCGAATTGCCCGCACAACCCGCCACCGCAACCAAGGAAGGAAGCAGATAACAAGATGGGCAAAGGACGTGTATTCCAGCTCACAGGAAATGATGACTATCGCAATTAAGGTATGATTTTTTTTCTTTAATGACTTATTAAAAAAAATTATGTGAATTTGGGGACCAAATTCTTTTAAGGAGGGAAGAATATAAAATCCGTAATTTTATATTTAATTTATTTATTAGATATTATGATATTAATTCGTTTAGATAAATATTTTAAATTAGAATATCCCGGAAACTTTTTGTGTAAGTTATTGATTTGGGAAAAGATTTGCTATTTCTGGAAATAAGTGTAAGAATAAACTAGAAAATCGAAATCTTTTGAATTTAGGTATTTGTATGGGTCAAATATTTTATTTTTGGAATTTACTTGAAGAGGTGGTAAATTATTAGAAGGAAATTTTATTATATCCTAATTAAAATTAGGGTTTTTGTGTGGCTATTTAAGGACCCCTTTATACAATAATAAAAAAAATTGTACAGATTTTATCTATTCACCGATCGAAGAGGTACTCGACTCTTTCAAAATTCTTTTACTTTTACTTGTGTTATATGTTTATGCCATGCGCGTGTAGCTAAAATGTTGTCTCTTTTGTTATACATGATAATTTATATATCGGATGTTGCTTTATGATTTTATATGAATATACGTGTGATTAGTGTTGGATTATATTAGCATATATGTGTGACTGTGGGAGTACATGATACCATGCTTATTAAAGCCATTTACATGAATCTATTTGCAATTATTTCTGCATATTTACTGTGCGTAGCAATATTGGCTTTAAGACCAAATCTCCTTGTATTAAAATAATATGTCTGGTTAATCAGCTAGCTTAATTGTTTATTATAGTTAATTGTAATATTAATTAATTAGTTAATCAAATATGTATGCAAGACCTATTAATATAAGTGTGCGTGACAATTTATTAAAGATTAAACGAGCATGCATTTTTGTAAAATTAAATATTTATGTTGTGTGTTTCAGTAGAGGATCTTAAGGTTTTCTTTTTAATAAATTGCATGAATTCTATTGCATGATGTTTTGTTAAGCTAATAGTTAATTAATGTTAGATTAATTGATAATACACATGTGTTATTTATGTAAATGAGTATTGGGTCCAATTAGTTCATGTATAGAGTAACCTTGTTCAGGATGTTAACTTTCTCTGCATGTGCCATGTTTTCCATCCCAAAACATATACTCAAGTGTTGCCATCTTAAATAGATTAGTATAGTTATTTGATATGATTTAAGTTGCTAGTTGGTATTGCTCAAGTATGCATCGCCTGTTTTGTGATTTTAAATTAATATTAGATTACAGTTTGGGTTTAGAATTTGTTTAGAAATTTATTAATTAATTACCTTTTGATGATTGAATTTTAGGATTTGTTCATGTTATTAATTTCGGATTTTAAGTATCGACTTTGCGGTAAGTACTTTTGACTTACTTTTAATTTTCGGAAAAGATATTTCAGTTCTGTTTTTAATTTCGTATAAGATTTAAGAAACTTTGATTTCGAAATTATAAGATATAAGTATTTGTGAATTTTAGAACCCAGTCTCTACGTTTTCGAACCGTTCGTAATTTACGTTATAGTTCCGGAACTAGCCTTAGATACCCTTAATAGGCGCACGAGTGTGCAACTTTAGATACTTATTAAGGGCACATAATTATTGAACTTTAGATGCCTACCACTGGCAAAGTGTGGTATAAAGAATAAGAATAAGAATAAGATGCCGGCTCCTGGCAAAGTGTGGCCGTAGATCAAGACTGTGGTACTTATAAGAATTATCATTTTGTTTAGTTTTATTCTGTTCAGATCTGTTATAAAATCTGTTCTGTTATAAAATATGCTCTGTTCTGTTTTAAATTCTGAATTTTAAAATATAAAACTTTGGGTTGGATTTATTTTAGAAAATGTTTTACAAAACTATTATTGTTTTAAGAAAAATCATTTTATTAAAACACCCATTGTTTTTCTGTTTATAAGTAAGTCAATTTGTACTTGCTGAGCTTTGTAACTCACCCCTTTTAATATTTCAGGTTCGGAATTTGGAGCATATTAAGAATAAGGAATGTGAACTATGTGAAGATCTGTGCTGCTTAGTTTCGTGCTATTTGAATTAGAATAAAGACTTTCGTATTTAAAGAATAAATTTGATTAACTGTTAGACAATTATTATCGGATTTGTGGAGCTGCGTCTCCGTTTTTATGATTTTGATTATTGAGTTTGACCGCTGTTTGGACCTTCGTGATATATTTAAATTATCGAATAATAATCTATTTTATTTAAGTTTTTGTATTTACAATTAATAGTCCGAAAGTGCGGGCTGTTACACAGACACAACACCAAATTGAAAATCAGAGGACACTAATAACATATCTGCTGAGACAAAGGGTTTGATGTCAATATTATTCTCAGAGTCTAGTTCTTAAGTGATCCAGATGGTGGAGTAATGATTAGCAGGGCTACTGAGTATGAATAATTAATTCTCTAGTTTTCTATCTGAAGAAAAAACTAAGAAAGTCACAGAAGCTCTGATAGATCTGGATTGGTTGGGTGATTGCAAAGCAAGATGAACTCAATCAGTCAGCAAGCAGATTATAGGGAAGCTAGTATCCAAACTAAATGACAATATTGTAATTGGTACAAGGATAACCAGAAGTCAAACTGGATGACAATGGCATTATTATGAGGGATAAGGCCAAACTAGATGTTAGGTTATTATCAGGAAGCAGTATCTAACAGATAGCACCAGTGACGAGACTTCAGGATATTACGACATATCAGGCACCTGATGCACATTACACTTAGAATTGGACTCTAGTAGATGTGTACAAGTGCACTCCTCGTCGGTGAGTCAAAAGAGGAAGTCAATGCACCACAGTTCATGGACTTTGCATTTGCAGATCTATTGTACTATGCATATCTCTTCTTCACAATCTCACTTCAGGTTGGTATGAACTAGTATACTACTCAAGCAATCGTCAAGGACATGGTATGGCACTCTAACTGAAGTTATAGTTTAATATGAACTAGTAGAGTCATCATATTAATAACTCTCTTATCAGTAGGCACAAACATATTGTTTTATATGTGTAGTGATATAATGATAATGTTATATGTTGGTCTACTAACAAAGACTTGTGCAAGATTATTTGCTAAGCTATTACATAGTAGGTATGGAGGAGCATGTTGGAAAGGTTACAATTCTTTTTGGAATTACTTCAAGCAAGCCATTAGGATAATTCTTTTAGGAGCTCAAGCAAGCCAAAAGAACAATTCTTTTAGGAGCACAGGTAAACCAAAATAATGATGGCAATACAAGTAAGTTAAGGATCTTTTGAAGATGCAAAATTTGGAAGATTCTGAACATGCCAAGACTACATACCAACAGAAACCACTAAAGCTTGATTAATGTAACTCAGGTAAAATGACAAGCTGTAGAGGTATGACAAGCACACTCTTTTACTCAAATGCTAATAGACAACATGTAATGTTCAAGATGCCAAAGTGCAAGGTTCTAAGTAAATCCTAGAGAATCCAATCTTATAGCTATTAACAAGATTATTAGATATCTTAAGGGACTACCAACTCTTGGAGTAAAGTACCCTAAAGATATTATGCTTAACATGTTTGGCTATATAGATATAGATTACGCAGGTTGTAAGAAAGACAGGAGAAGCATCTCTGAAGCTATCAACTTAAGTGACATGGGAAGCATCTTGAGAAGCTGTCAACTTCATGGAAGAAGATTGATTTCTTGTGATGATGAGAAACAACCTCAAATCCAACAACTCTGTGGAACACTCCATGACAAGGAACCTTGACACCAGGTATCATTTATTTCGAGAGCATGTCTTTTAGTCAAAGAGTCACTTACAGAAACATTTACTAAATCACTTGATAAAGTTAATATTTCAAGACTGGTTTGTAAGTGTGGGATATCATTCATTGCATATTAGTTGGATATCCCATCTGTAAGGAATTCTTCATATAAGTTCACAAGTATTAAATCTTCAATATTTAAAGGACTTATGAATTTATCAATAATCCAGTACCTCGTACTTAGTGCTACTATCTTGATTATCATGATTACATTGTCATATATATTTATGGTAGTTAAGTATTATAGCATTAAGTTTGAATACTATTTTAATTGATTTAAATTATGACTGTAGACAATTCCATTCCATATCAGTCTCATAATTTGAATTGTATTAAAATAATATGCAGCATAGTTATTTGTATCTTGTATGAATAATTATGATACTTTTAGTATTAGTGATATTATTTAGAATTTTTGTTCTAAGTAATCAATGCTTATTTCTAAAATCACTAATATTGAAAGTTGAAGTATTTTTTAAGTTATGTGTATAAAACTCTCAATATTTATATGATTAGAAAGTATTTCTAAAATTACTAATTATCCAGAAAGTGATTGTCATGTATATAAGTCATATATCCTATTGGTGATTATTCAAGGATAATTATGAAAATATTTAAGTGCTAGTATCTAACTAATAAATATTTAGTATTTATTTATTTAGTATTTATTTTGGGTAGTTTGGATTATGGAAATTGAAGCAATCTAATGATCTTATTTTCTCCATAATTCAAACTAACTTAGAATAAATGAGCATCATGATTGATTATAACTAAATCTGTTAACGATTAATATCTAGTATATTAATTATAACTAAACTGTTATAGGTTAATTTTGAGGTCTTGGTTCTAGTGAATTTAGCAATGTTTACATCTCAAGAATTCACTAAAATTAGAATATGATTGTAGCATGATTAGTTGTATGTTAATTTTTGACTTGTATCAGCTAATGATATTTAGTTAAGAGTTCAAGTATGAACTAATTGTGAAGTATTAGTATTTGTGGCATTACTTTGAACTCTTCTAAGTAATCAATGATTCTCCTCAGTCACTTATACTAATATAAAAAGTATAAAAATCTTTCTTAAAGTACAACTATGGTCAATAAGGATAATGACTTATTAGAAGTAACCATATATTGTCCACTTAGAATAATTTTTATACTTATCTGCAAATTCCTAAACACTTTGATAATAGACGCAATACTCAATGGATCAAAGTATATGGAACTTAGAATATTTTTCTAAGATTGCAAACAAGTCAATGTTGGTTAATGTTGCATTATTTATCAAACCAATATTGTTTGAGATATTACAGTTGTTAGGAGTTAACAATTGTATGATATATGAAATTGAATGCTGATGTCTTTTTGATAGATTATTGGTATTTAATTCATTGATATCTTATTTTAATATTTAAAATATGATGCTTGATATCTAGAATACTTGACAAGTATCAGTCAGTGATATACTATTAATATTTTGTTGCAGATAATTGTGAGAATTTAAGTTCTAGTGAATTTATATGAGTTTCTATATCTGAAAGATTCACTACAATTTGAAATTAGCAGCATAGTCAGTCTTATTAAGGTTATTTATCAATAAATAATATTGTTGGTAATAATTTTATAAAGATAGATTATGGAGCTTTTGAAATGAATGAGAATTGCTTAGACTTTACCCTAAGTGATCAATGCTTTTATAAAAACTCATGCATATTGAAAGACAAAATCTTTCTTTCTCTTCTTAATACTGCTAGGTCATCAGCCTGTGTCTTATCAAATCATTTATCTTCTTAGGCATAAAAATAGACTTGTGCACTCGAACAGTTTTAGTAGAAAATCAAACTTCTTTCTACATTGGTGATCTCTTATTTCATTAAAATCTTTTGAAATCACTATTGTAAATCATTTCTCTCAAAAGATTAAATGCATAATTTTCACTCATTATAGATCTTAAGTGCATTTTATCTCTATATTGCCATATGATCTGTGATGCAGGTTAAGCCTTCAATGGCATTCTTTTATTTGATAGTCATGAGGTTGAAAACTCACAACTTCTATCCCAGACTATAAAGACAAACACAGAAACAAAATCAACCAACACTCTCTTACGCCTAAAATGAAGTATGAATGAGCGTGAAAGAGAAAGTGCCTTAGTGCACCACATAAGGAAGGTTCTGAAGTCAACCCAGCAGCTCTGTCTCTTACAAAGATGAGTATTATTTAAACCGAAGAAACTGCTAGCCCCCATACATCTTCTCAAAAAGATCTAATGGTTAAAAAGGCACAAAATTGTTACTAGATTCATCTTCTCAATAGGGTGCGTCTATTGAAATTCGCCTTTCGGCCAGGGTATCCGATGTAGTGTCACCACCACAAACATAAGCAATTCTTGATGCACAAGGAAAGGTTACACACACAAAGGATGAGTTGATGGAAACAAGAGTTTCGACCATTTTACGGTCAGATTCGATTGTTCAAGGTTCTTTAATGGACCAATTGCCTTTACAGGTGTTAAGAGAGGATACTGATCCAATAACCATATGTCAGTGGTTAGTGTCTACCTCCCCAGGCTTAAATCCCCTGGATGCATCTGCGAATAGTGGATCTGACATAAATGCAGATCGGTAACTTGTTGACAATGATTCAGATATTACCTGATGAGTCACAAGGAAATGTCTTCACAGACATTAGAAGAAAACTTTGACCTTTATGCTAAATTCTTTGGATCATTGTTTACCTTCCCAGAGTTCAAATATGGAACCCTAAAAGGGAAAATAGCAACTTGTAGATTATGACTCAGATTCATCTGACGAGTCTAACAAGGATGGGGATTTGCGAACTCCCATTGCACCACATATGACCTCCTTAAGGATGGCTAAGGTGATTTTCCTTGCAGGTACAACTGGATTTTGGAGCTATGAGAGGAGTGATACACTTGTGAGAATGAGTGTAAACATAAGTGGAGAGAAGAGTGAAACACATGTGAGGTACACGAAACAGAATCACACACTCACAGTGAGGAAGAAAGAGGAACACCATATCACATTCCCTATCCCTAAACCATGGTTCTTGATACTTCGGGTCTCGAATCTGTTTATGATTAGAACCTAACTCTTAGGGACCTAACATTTACAGACTAGATTAGAATACTTCGGGATCCAACAAGTTGGGAGCTAAAAATTGGTGACAATTGGTGATCTCATAGTTGGGAGGTATTAGGAATTCGGAATATTGATTAACAGGATGATCAACAGTGAAGTCATTCTTGCAGCATTTAACGGGACATGGTTGATCAGACTATGACTTGTTATTTCTTTTCCAACCAAGTGAAATATGAGAACTCCTTCAAACAACGGCATACATTCCTTCTCTAAGGGGGAGATAAAAGCTTATATAATAGTTTGGAGGATTCATCAACTAAGGGGGAGAAATAGCAGGGAGGAGGAAAAAGGTAAAGCACATGTACATTACATCACAGCATTATTGTTTGTAACTACGGATCCTATTGTACGGGAGAGGTGGTAAACACAAGGTGATTTCCTAGTAATCAGAAGAAGTGGTTTGGTTCATCACTATTCTTCATAAGGGGAGAAGTTGTTTTCCAAAAGTGGAATACCATTAGTTCTTATCTGCGAATCCTATTGTACGGGAGAGGTGGTAGACGAAGGTGATCTCCTTTAAGCAGTTGATTCTCATAGGAGGAGAAGCAAGAGAGATATGTGTTTCTCAACAGGAAATGTGGTTGTACAAAAGAAGCTGCTGATGATTACTTCAAGACTGAGAAGTGTTATCTGGAAGAGACTTGAAGAACCAAGGAAATGAAGATGAAAATACTTGAAGATCAGTTCATTGCTAGAGGAACAAGCATCTTTCATTTCAGTTACTCAAGAAATCTGGAAATGCAGTATTTGATCCAGTAAACCAGTAGCATTATTTACAAGTCCTGGTACATTACTTTTTCTAGTTGTTAGTTGAGTTATCATCTCTATTTAATTTGTTTGTTAGGTTTAACTATCAAATATGGGGAGATTGTTGGTGAGACTGCTTAGCTGTATGAACAGTTACGTGATAACTCAACATGATAACAACACTAGAACATGACAGGTTAATAATACTACGTCTATACAAGAAATCGGGAAGAATGAAGACAAGGAAAATACAAAGAATTAGAAGATTAGAAGAAGGCCTGAAGTCTATCTACAGGTCACTGAAAGAAGTTCATTAAGATGATCATGCCTCAGTGAAGAACAAAGGTTAAAGACTTTCAGGGTTTCAGAAATGTTGAAGATTCAGTATACAAGTGCTACCGGAAGATTTCAGTGTATTGACATTGATTGAAGATAGACAGTGTTTGAAGCATAGGAATCTGAAGAATTGAAGACACGCTATAGACAGAGGTTAATAAAGACGTTGTCTAAAGTAATATAAAGGATTCCATTGAAAGTACAGTTGTTTATTGACAATCAGTATCTGAAGCGATAAAGTTGTTGCAAGCTTAACAATTTAATCAAGGCCATAATACGAAGACCTGAATTGGGGTTAGTCGTCTGTGAACCAGACCAGTTGCACTAGGCGTCAACAACTCGTAAAAGGAATCCGGGTATTATTTATAGAAGAATTGCTAAGTTGAGTAACGTACTTGGATTGAACATTTATGTGTTAAAGTACGAGAAGAGGTGTGCGGGGTATACAGCTAAATAACTCAAGGGACTGGCGAAGATCAAAGTTTAATTGGTAAATTAAATAAATTTATTTAAGTTAAAATGATTTATTTTATAAACTATAAATAAGTTCATTTTATAAATCTAAATTAGTTTATTTATATAAGTTATATTTAAGTTAATTTTATAAATTAATTTAATTACAATTTAAACTAAAAGAAAAGAGAAGAAAAAGAAAACAAAACAAAACAAAACAAAAAAAAGAAAGAAATAAAAGAAAAACAAAAACAAAAGAAAAAGAAATAAAGGAAAAAGAAAAAAGAAATAAAAAACAAAACAAAACAAAAAAAAGAAAAAAAAAAGCTAACATGGGTGACATTCCTGGTCGCCACAGGAGTGTGTAGTTAGTTTATGTTTTTGTTTGATTAAGTACATTTACATGTACTTGTGCTAGTGAATAATGAGTCGCCAGAGAGTTTCCCCCTGGTCACCACATAACCATGCAGTCTATTTTGTTAGTATTGTGATTTCCTTGGTCACTATAGAGTGTGAACTACTCCACCCTGTACATCCTGGTCGCCACAGAGAAGTTGTATCCGGGTCGCCACAGAATCCTCAGCCACTACTTTATTGTATGTTCAGTTTATTTTTATGGTTAAAATTAAGCCACACATTTTAATTGAATATAAAGACTACACTCGGCAGCTTATCAGATTCAAGCTATTGGAATTTATTTTGTTCATCTTCTCTCCCAAGAGAGGTGAAAAATAGCAGCAAAGATTTACAGAGAAGCTCAAGCTTTTTGTATATCCGCTTAGCTTCTCACCGGAGTAACGTTATAATACCCGATTTAATTCTTGTATATTCATAGGGGAATTATAATCGTTATCCGGTAATTAAATCCTTAGACAAACAAAAGCTAGATCATAATATAGGATTTGATTTGTAAATCTTTGTAGTAGCTAGGAACTTTATTGTTCTTAGATTGTAGCCGGTTAATTTATTTACCGGAGTGTAGCAACACCCCTCGAGGATTTATATACGAATATATATTTCCCCGAATATCTTGTGTTCCTTGTTTTTATCATTCCAAACACTATTCCTCTCAAGAACACGAAACCACTAACCGAGCACTAAATCTATATCCGCTAAATATTCAAAAGAATTTTTAATTTAGTGATTATCGTATTCAACCCCCCCCCCTCTACGATAATTCGGGACCTAACAAGGAGTTTTCTTGAGACTCCCGGGTAGTAAAAACGTAAAAACCGTTGAAGTTGGACAATTATCAATTATTCAAAATAGTTTATAATTAATCTGAAAATAATTTAAAAAATCTATAAATCATTTATAAAATTATATAAATTAATAGAAAAATATCAAAATAATCTGCAGTTTATTTTAGACATGTAAAAGTTAAATTTTGTAATTTTTATCATATATAAACACCAAATACGAATATCAATTAACACATAATTCACCAAAAATTCATATAATAATCAACTAATATTTATTTATTGAAAAAAATATTTAGACGTTATATCCCAGATATTACATCATTCCCCTCTTGAAAGGATTCTGTCCTCAGAATCTCCTAAATAAACAAATGAGGGTACTTTTCATGCATATCACTTTCTAATTCCCATGTTGACTCTTCAACCCTTGGGTTTCTCCACAATACTCTTACTAAATTTATAACTTTATTCCTTAACACTTTTTCTCTCTTCTCTGGAATCTCTATCGGATTTTCAACAGATGATAAATATGCATGAAGTTCTATCGGCTCATATTTTATCACATGCCTAGAATCTGGATTGTACTTCTTAAGCATTGACACATGAAAGACATTATGAATGTGCTCCATATGTGGGGGTAACGCCAATTCGTATGCTACCTTACCGACAGGCTTATGAATTTCAAAAGGTCCAACATATCTAGGACTCAACTTTCCTTTCTTTTCAAATCTGGATATTCCCTTCCACGATGATACTTTTAACAATACCAGATCTCCATCTGCAAACTTCATGTCTTTTCTGGCTTGATCTGCATATTTTCTTTGACCATCGTACGTTGCAATTAACCTTTTCTAAAAAATCTCGACAACTTCCTTTGTCTGTTGCACCAACTCTGGTCCAAGTATCTTATGTTCTCCAACTTCATCCCAATATATCGGTGATCGACATTTGCGTCTGTAAAGAGCTTCGTAGGGAGGCATTCCGATACTATTGTGATAATTGTTATTGTAATAAAATTCTACTAAGGGCAAATGCTCATCCCAATTTCCTTTAAAATCAATGGCGCAAACACGTAACATATCTTCGATAGTCTGAATCGTTCTTTCGCTTTGGTCATCGGTCTGTGGATAACAAGTTGTACTCATATTCAACTTGGTTCCCAAACATTCTTAAAAACTTCTCCAAAATCTTGAATTGAATCATGGATCTCGGTCAGATACAATAGATACAGGGACTCCATGACGAACTACTATCTCCTTCAAATACATATGAACCAACTTGTCTAGTGAAAATCTTTCGTTAATAGGCAGAAAATGAGCTAACTTAGTTAGTCTGTCTATTATGACCCAAATAGCGTCCTAGTTCACTTTCATCCTTGGTAATCCGACTATAAATTCTATAGCAATATGTTCCCATTTCCACTCCAGAATCTCAAATGGTTGCAATATAACGACTCGTATATTTTTATATTTAATTAAAGTGCAGTTATGGAATTATTAAATGAATAATATATGTGTAAAGCTTCTATCAGCTATGTATTGTTTTACCTTTATCTATGTGTGTGAATTATGGTGTCCAGGGATGTTCGTATAATTAATTATGGACTTGTATTGACTTGTTTTTACTTCTAAAAGTGGATTTAATACAAGATTATTTGTGTAAATAAGTGGATTGTCTCTAAAATTATTGTTATGACTTTATAATCTCAATAATTATTTTTGGGATTTTATAAAATTTAGAAATTAATATTTCATTAATTATTTAGCCCTGTATGATTTTCTGAGTGCAATTATTTGTAAAATCCATATTTAATTATGGAAATCTTCAAAAAATTGTGAAACTTATATTTTATTAAGTTCGTATTATTCTGAGAATTTTAAAATTATTTTAAGAATTTTCGGAGTTAGTTTCATCCGCGCGTCGATTCGTTTAATTGATAAAAGCAGGTATATAAACGTACCCTAAATATTGTTTTAAAATTTTGAAACTTACGATTTAATTAACTTCGGGATATTTGTATCATCTTAAGATTATTTTAGCAATGTTCTGATTAATACTTATTTATAAATTGTACCCTTAAAAATAGATTAATACAGCGTGTCGGGCTTGCAGTCAGTTAAAACAAAAATAAAACGACACGTATCCAACAAAGTTGGACACGTGTCGTGTGTTGGTTAAGTCAGGAGGCTAAGAATCAAATTGGGGGAGGGGATAAACATCATTTTCTTGTCTCTCTCTCTCGACTATATCTCGGTTCTCTGTTTTCTCTCTCTCTCACACTTCGAGTTTTGCTCGGCTCTTCTTCTCGGCTATCATCCTCTTCCTTTTTGTTTCCCTGGGCTGCGTTCCTTCATCTGTCTCTTTCCGGCTTGTTTTTCCCGTGAGCCGCCACTATTTTTCAGTTTGGCTTGGTTCAATTCTTGCTCAGATGGTATACATATACATATATATACATGTGTGTGCTCTGTCTGTGCATATGTGATGTGCTGTGTACAGTGTGTGTGTGTGGGCGGCGCCTGGCCGTGTGTGTGCTGCGGTTGCTGCTCTGTGGCTTTTCGGTTGGGCTTGTTCATTCGGGCCTTGGTTTTATTGTTGGGCCTTACGGTTATTGACTGTTGGGCTGGTGGTTTGGATTTTTGTGGGTTGTTTATGTTATGTTGGGTTGGATTATTGCAAATTTTAATTTTTAAATTCCGTTATTGCAGGGAATTTTTGATTAATATTCATGATATTAATTATTCGTGTTGGAAATGGTTTTAAAATAATCGGTATAATTTATTTGGGAACCCGTAATATATCGGGCGCCAATAAATTGTGCCGCCGTTGACGATGAACTTCGGTGAGTCGACGGTGGACGGTGATGACGATGTCCTGAGTCCTAAATTCTATAAATAAATAAATAAATATAAAATACGCATAAAAATATAAAATGTAAATAATTATTTTTAATTGGTGTTGGAGAATATGTGAATTGGATTGTAGTTGGTTTGGATTTGATTGTGATTGATTTGACGTCGAATTGTTTGACGGGTAGGCCGATAAACAGAGGAGGTGCTGCCCGAATTTTTGGAAATTAAATTCAGAAATTTGGGACCTACCCTGTAATTATCGGAACGTCGAATGAGTATAAATAAGTATATACATATATCTTGTGCGAAACCTGATTGTATGTTATGGTGAATGTTCGGTCAAAATCCAGTAACCCTAATTATTGTGTGTGGTATTATAATATATATATAATTACGAGTCAGATTTGATATCGAATGGGTAGATGTATATCGAGGATATGTCAAACATACCTAGACGTCTAACGTAGAGTATTTCGGCTCTGTAGGTTCTAGTCGAAAGACTTAGGAATTGGTATCAAATTAAGATAATCTAGTGATCAGCTGGCAAGTGCCTCGAGATGCGAAGAACCCTGAGAGTCCTGGATATTTTCTTGAGATAAATTACTGCGAAGCAGGGATGTCTTCTAGTGAGACAGTCATTTTTCCATGAGAACCTGAATATTCAAATCCATCAAAATCAGTTAGTGATAGTTGTAACGCTCTGCAAGGCAAGTACCCCTAACCATTCTTTTATGGTTCAGTGCATATGAATAGCTAAATGTTTTATTCTCGTAATGGAACATAAATGTTTTAAGTTACGTATCCCCTGTAGTTATAAAATTACTGTTTTCAAATTGTTTTGGGGAAAAGTAACTTCGAAAGGTACCTATCTCGAATGGAATGATTTGCGAAACGGATTTTATATGTGTGCTGGTTAAATAAATGATTTTGGAAAATGAGATAGGTACAAGTATTTTGAAAACTGGATAAAACGGTCAGATATGGGATACATTTGGGCCAGAATAGGCCTATTGAGGTGGCATAAGAGGCTAATTCAATTGCGCGCACTATAAAACCGATTAGTCCAGCAGGTCAGAGACCTAGCTAGTCTCTGAGTTCCGGAGCAGGTAAATGGGATGGCAGTTAGAGCCGTCTGGTGTTGATAGCCTGATCAGCTGTCTTCATATATCCGCTATGTATCTGATTGGGATTAGTGAATTATATAAGAGCAGAATTGGTTGATACAGCGGTTTTATAAAATGATTAGCATGCTAAAATTGGACTATGGTATTACACAGCACACTACTATGTTGTTTTAACAAAGCATGCTAATTAGTGATATCCAGTTTATATCTATTTTACATGTTTCTGGCAAGTATGAATTCTGTTCCTGTAACCGTTTTACTTTAAACTGTTTTACTTGTTATTCATATAGTGGTGTTGCTGAGCAAGCAATTGCTCACCCTTGCAGAATATCTTATATGTATTGCAGATGCCTAGGAGATTCTTGCGCGGTAGTCAGGGCAGAGTTCCAGCTCCTTTCGTGTCAGGCTCCTCTGAGGTAGTTGCGTTCAGACCAGATGAGGTCTGTTGAGTTGCTGCGTTGAATTAGTGGTCAGGATTGTGTAAGGTAATTTGAGTTGTGTTGGTTGAGCAACCTAAGTCATACTTAAACCTGGAAAAGGTCTTGGTAAAGGGGTCGTAGTATATGTATTATTAATGAGTTGGGTTAAATTATGATTGTCATTATTGTTATTGATGATGTCAACTCCAGACCCCGGGGTTGAGGCCGTCACAGTTGGTATCAGAGCTACAGGTTTGAGTCCCTGATTTAGGTTAAGAGCGGAGTCAAAAGAGTGCAAGCAAGGTTATGTGTATATGTGAGTCAGCAACTCAATCAGAGGAGCGAGTCTATGAGTTTAGTCAAGGGTTTCGGAAGCGTAACCCTGACGTTTGTTAAGGATTGACTGGAATTGCCCTAACCTAGAGTATATTCCCTTCGTATATCTATTATTAATAGCGTTCGGTAGAGATTTCTAGTTTTCCCTCGAGAAAATTAGTCTAATTGCGAAAATTCAGCGTTGAGCGGGCTCTTGTTGTGTCAGCTGAGAAGACGTCCCCGTTATTTCTAAATATTGCATTTTCTGTATCTAGGAATGTTATTGGACTGATTATGTGATCTTGGCGAGTTCAGATAGCGTGATAATAGTTAGGGGCTGCTATGACGACTAAGTTTGGTAGTGAATATGGATCAGAATGGGAGGTGACATCTTTGAACTCTTTTATTTCTTCCTTTAAATGTATTTTATCTCCAGGGTAATTGTTTCCTATTCCATAAGTTGTTTATCTTTCTTGTGAGAAAGTTGTGAACCCGAAGTAAGTTACTTAGGGTTTTGTTGATCTCATTACAAATCAGATTCACCCCCTTCCTATTTGTGAATTTTCTTCCGAACCTTGTTTCTTCTCTCGGAAATTTTATTGGTTGATTGGGGCAAACAATGCATATGAATTGACCATTTGTCTGTATGGAAAAAAGGGTCTGGTGGGACGCCACCGAGTTATGTGTTGTGACCGTATGGTACTAAGACTGGCCATCTTATGTACTTGTATGGTTGCTCTCAATCCTACCTATATTTTCTTCTTCACTGTTTCTTCTTATTCGATTCCCTCGAGCCAGAAATTTTATTGGATTTTCTATGGTAATGAATTTCTGCGATTAGATGGTGCTTGTTATTGAAAGCAAGTAAAAGCGACTGTTGAGAAGAATGTGAGTCCTATATCAGTATATCATTTAAGAATAATGGTAATCGTGAGAGTTTAGGACTTAATGATGGAATTATAGCTTCAGGAAAAGTAAATCAATGGTTGTTGGGTTACTTTCGGGTGACAAGAAATCATCCTTAGAAGAAGGATTGGTTGAAACATGGACGATGACGCTTAATGGAGTTAGTGTCCCTTAAGCTTGACTCGATTTATTTTCTTGTTCTGCATAGTGTGTGACTAATATATTCAGCCGACTTTTGTGGTATGTTGGAGAAATTTAGATGTTGTACTTGAGTAGTGATGGGAAGTAGGTTAGTTGTTGTTATATTGAGGAACTGTGCTCCGACATTTAGTTCTTTGCATTTTAGATTTCTTGAACTGTTGTTGATTCTGTTACTGCTATTGTTGCTAATGCTGCTAATCTAAATTTCTTTTGTAAATGGACCCCGATAGTAAAGACATGGGTACTGTGATTGGGCAGCATTTTCCTGATACAGGTGCACCGTTTAAATGGTGATACCTTTTTGTCAAATATTTTTGTTATTGAATAAACTCATTTATATATTTCAGGAAGATGCCACCCAAGAAAGCTACCCAGTCTAAAGGAAATAGTAGTAGTTTTACGGAGAGTCCAATTATAAATAAAATTCTAGACTTGTTACGTCAGCAGCAGTAACAACAGTTGCAGTTAATCCAACAGGTTCAGCAACAATAACTACTGTTACAGCAACAGCAAGAAGTGAACCGAAGTGTTAGTTTTAAATCCTTTCAGAATGTTAACCCTCCTGAGTTTAAAGGTGAACCTAATCTAGTAGCTGCTGGAGCATGGTTAAAAGAGTTGGAGAAAGCTTTTAATCTTATTCAAGTAAATGAGAATTTTAAGACTGATTATGCGAGCTATTTCTTGAAAAATGAAGCAAATTACTGGTGGGAGTCAACTAAAGCGTTAGAAGGAGAAGGCCCTGTTCCATGGGCTAGGTTTACTGAGTTATTTTTGGAAAAGTATTTTCCTGACTGTGTAAGGAACCAAATGGAAATTGAGTTTCTAAAACTGAAGCAAGGTGACAGAAATGTAGCTGAGTATGAGGCTAAGTTCACAGAGTTGGCTAGATTTGTACCAGATTATGTGGGCTCTGAAGCTCAAAAGGAAATGAGGTTTCAACAAGGATTGAAGCCAGAAATTCGTAGTGGAGTGGTGGCATTGCAACTCAAGACGTATCCTTCCGTAATTCAGGCCGCCTTAGTAATTGAATTTGATCAGAAGTTAGCCACTAGAGAACGAGAAGATAAGAAGTGAAAGATTGATGATATGGAAGAAGCATCAGGTCAAGAAGGATCCAGTCAGAAGTCTCATAAAAATGTCGGAAGGAGTAAGAATAAAAAATTAAGAGAGAAAAGTATTTCTTTAAATAGAATTAGTAACACCTCAGCTAGCTCTACTCAAGCCAATTTGGTTAAATCACCTATATCGGAGTGTAATCAATGCGGTAAGAAACATGGTGGAAGATATAAAGCAAATACTGAATGTTTTAGGTGTAGTCAGAAGGGACATTATGCGTTCGAATGTAAGGTGGAAAATCCAGGAGTCGTCTGTTATAACTGTAGCAAGGTAGGGCATGTTGCCAAGAATTGTAGAAGTACTTCCCGAGATAGCATGAGAAGTAGTGCATCAAAAGGTTTATCCAGTACAGCCAAGGCTAAGACTTGTAATATGATTAAAAGTTTAGCTGCTCAAGACCCTGATAAGGAACCAGGGCAATAATTGATTACCGGAAGAAGCATATGATAATATCTACAGAAGCTAATATTAGGATAAGTATTCAAGGACATAAACAAGAAGATAAGGCGTAACTAGTGCATATAAGGGATATCAAGAAGGAAACTTCAGAATTATGGGATGAAAGAATAATGAGACAAGGTGCATTCCGTGTTGTGCATTGAGGTGATTTATAGGAAAGAAGGATGGATGTATGAAGTTACATGCTGACTATCAGAAGTTAGAAAAGTTGACGAATAAGAATAAGTAACCCTACATAGAATGGGTTATGAGTGCTGTAAGTTTTGGTAATAATAGACGGAGTAACAAGTGTATTAATTGTCTATAAGAAAATAAGGAATATCGTATATCAGGAGTGCTTGCATGGTATAATCGTATTTATTGATAACATCCTCGCCAGCTAAGGGTTAAGGAAGACTTAGTTGAACACTTAAAGAAATGTCTGCGAAAGGTTAAAAAGTAGTAATCGAATACTAAGCTTCAAAAGTATGAGAATTTGATTAAAATTGATTATGAGACATGGTTGTTAAAGTGACTCCCCACCAAGAAGGATCCTTTCAGGGATAAATGTCTTGAGTAGAAAAGAAAATTGAATATTATTAAGATTATTGAAGAGTTAGCGGGAAAATGGAAGAAGTTAGGAATTGAAGATTCAAGTACACGGAAGTAATGGAGTGTAAGTGTATGAGATCACTTTTCAATCAGAAGGAATGGGAAGAATCAAGAAATGTTAAGAAGAAGTTATGAATCAAGAATTGGAAACTGTGGGAATTGAAGTTGAGTATCTAAAGGTGGTGAGAAGCTAGTATATGGCCTTAACTGATGGAAATGAGTAAGAAGTGATCGGATGTTGGAAGTTAACTTGAAAATCAGTATTACCTATCACCCTTAGAAAGAGGATCAAAGTAAGAAGATGATTCAGACAATATAAGATATGTGGAAAGTATATATATGATGGGTTTAAAATGTGAACCGCGATAATCACCTACCATGGATTGAGTTTCTATGATAATAGTTATCCTGTTAATAAGGGAATATTACTTTGCGACGTGTCGTGTGGACATAAGCTTGAGTCCTCCCTCTATTGAGAGAAAGTGGGAGTAGAGATATTGTTAAGTCCTAGATTAACTCAGTACATTCATAGTGTGGTGGTGTTAACTCAGGAAAGAATTGACACAACTTGTGATATACAAAGAGAGAAAGCGGATTCGCATCGAGAGAATACGATTACTTAGAATGAGGATCGGGGTATAGGCGAAAGTTTTACCCTAATAGAGATTGGTTAGGGGAGCAGAAGGGACAAGTTAAGTCCTCAATATAGTGAATCATTTAAGGTATTGATAAATATAGGTATAGTTGCCATGAGTTGGCGTGGCTGCTGCAGTTGTATATATATATATAATATGTCTTGCGTATCAATATTAGGGCGATATGTATCTAATGCAAAGCAAGTCTTTGACTAGGAGCCAATGTGCTCTTACCCAAATTTATTTTGCGTAAAACGATTAATCCGAATTCTAGATCGTTAAGAGCGAGTCCTGAGTAATGGGTTTATGTCTATATTGGGTATGCGATGAATAAATCCTCGAATAGAAGAGTCTACCTGAAAGTTAGAGTCAGATATGCTTGACAAATATCCTCAATTATTTAGTTAGATCAGATTCTGAGGACAAAATCTTTTTAAGGGGGGAAGAATATAACGACTCATATATTTTTATATTTAATTAAAGTGTAGTTATGGAATTATTAAATGAATAATATATGTGTATAGCTTCTATCAGCTATGTATTGTTTTACCTTTATCTATGTGTGTGAATTATGGTGTCCAGGGAGGTTCGTATAATTAATTATGGACTTGTATTGACTTGTTTTTACTTTTAAAAGTGGATTTAATACAAGATTATTTGTGTAAATAAGTGGATTGTCTCTAAAATTATTGTTATGACTTTATAATCTCAATAATTATTTTTGGGATTTTATAAAATTTAGAAATTAATATTTCATTAATTTTTTAGCCCTGTATGATTTTCTGAGTGCAATTATTTGTAAAATCCATATTTAATTATGGAAATCTTCAAAAAATTATGAAACTTATATTTTATTAAGTTCGTATTATTCTGAGAATTTTAAAATTATTTTGAGAATTTCCGGAGTTAGTTTCATCCGCGCGTCGATTCGTTTAATTGATAAAAGCAGGTATATATACGTACCCTAAAAATTGTTTTAAAATTTCGAAACTTACGATTTAAATAACTTCGGGATATTTGTATCATCTTAAGCTTATTTTAGTAATGTTCTGATTAATACTTATTTATAAATTGTACCCTTAAAAATAGATTAATACAGCGTGTCGGGCTTGCAGTAAGTTAAAACGAAAATAAAACGACACGTATCCAACAAAGTTGGACACGTGCCGTGTGTTGGTTAAGTCAGGAGGCTAAGAATCAAATTGGGGGAGGGGATAAACATCATTTTCTTGTCTCTCTCTCTCTCGACTGTATGTCGGTTCTCTGTTTTCTCTCTCTCGAACACTTCAAGTTTTGCTCGGCTCTTCTTCTCGGCTATCATCCTCTTCCTTTTTGTTTCCCTGGGCTGCGTTCCTTTTTCTGTCTCTTTCCGGCTTGTTTTTCCGGTGAGCCGCTGCTGTTTTTCAGTTTGGCTTGGTTCAATTCTTGCTCAGTTGGTATACATATACATATATATATATATACATGTGTGTGCTCTGTGTGTGCATATGTGTTATGCTGTGTGCAGTGTGTGTGTGTGGGCGGTGTGTGGCCGTGTGTGTGCTGCGGTTGCTGCTCTGTGGCTTTTCGTTTGGATTTGTTCATTCGGGCCTTGGTTTTGTTGTTGGGCCTTGTGGTTATTGACTGTTGGGCTAGTGGTTTGGATTTTTGTGGGCTGTTTATGTTCTGTTGGGTTGGATTATTGCAGATTTTAATTTTTAAATTCCGTTATTGCAGGGAATTATTGATTAAAATCCGTGATATTAATTATTCGTGTTGGAAATGGATTTAAAATAATCGGTAAAATTTATTTGGAAACCCGTAATATATTGGGCGCTAATAAATTGTGCTGCTGTTGACGATGAACTTCGGTGAGTCGACGGTGGACGGTGATGACGATGTTCTGAGTCCTAAATTCTATAAATAAATAAATAAATATAAAATACGAATAAAAATATAACATGTAAATAAATATATTTAATTGGTGTTGGAGAATATGTGAATTGGATTGTAGTTGGTTTGGATTTGATTGTGATTGATTTGACGTCGAATTGTTCGACAGGTAGGCCGATAAACAGAGGAGGTGCTGCCCGAATTTTTGGAAATTAAATTTAGAAATTCAGGACCTACCCTATAATTATCGGAACGTCGAACGAGTATAAATAAGTATATACATATATTTTGTGCGAAACTTGATTGTATGTTATGGTGAATATTCGGTCAAAATCCAGTAACCCTAATTATTGTGGGTGGTATTATAATATGTATATAATTACGAGTCGGATTTGATATGGAATGGGTAGATGTATATCGAGGATATGTCAAGCATACCTAGACTTCTAACGTAGAGTATTTCGGCTCTATAGGTTCTAGTCGAAAGACTCAGGAATTGGTATCGAATTAAGATAATCTAGTGATCAGCTGGCAAGTGCCTCGAGATTCCCAAGCAAAGAACCCTGAAAGTTCTGGATATTTTCTTGAGATAAATTGCTGCGAAGCAGGGATGTCATCTAGTGAGACAGTCATTTTTCCATGAGAACCTGAATATTCAAATCCATCAAAATCAGTTAGTGATAGTTGTAACGCTCTGCAAGGCAAGTACCCCTGACCATTCTTTTATGGTTCAGTGCATATGAATAGCTAAATGTTTTATTCTCGTAATGGAACAGAAATGTTTTAAGTTACGTATCCCCTGTAGTTGTAAAATTACTGTTTTCAAATTGTTTTGGGGAAAAGTAACTTCGAAAGGTACCTATCTCGAATGGAATGATTTACGAAATAGATTTTATATGTGTGCTGGTTAAATAAATGATTTTGGAAAATGAGATAGGTACAAGTGTTTTGAAAACTGGATAAAACGGTCAGATATGGGATACATTTAGGCCAGAGTAGGCCTATTGAGGTGGCGTAAGAGGCTAATTCGGTTGCGCGCACTATAAAACCGATTAGTCCAGCAGGTCAGAGACCTAGCTAGTCTCTGAGTTTCGGAACAGGTAAATGGGATGGCAGTTAGAGCCGTCTGGTGTTGATAGCCTGATCAGCTGTCTTCACATATCCCCTATGTATCTGATTGGGATTTGTGAATTATATAAGAGCATAATTGGTTGATACAGCGGTTTTATAAAATGATTAGCATGCTAAAATTGGACTCTAGTATTACATAGCACAATATTATGTTGTTTTAACAAAGCATGCTAATAAGTGATATCCAGTTTATATCTATTTTACATGTTTCTGGCAAGTATGAATTTTGTTCCTGTAACCGTTTTACTTTAAACTGTTTTACTTGTTATTCATATAGTGGTGCTGCTGAGCAAGAAATTGCTCACCCTTGCAGAATATCTTATATGTATTGCAGATGCCTAGGAGATTCTTGCGCGGTAGTCAGGGCAGAGTTCCAGCTCCTTTCGTGTCAGGCTCCTCTGAGGTAGTTGCGTTCAGACCAGATGAGGTCTGTTGAGTTGCTGCATTGAATTAGTGGTCAGGATTGTGTAAGGTAATTTGAGTTGTGTTGGTTGAGCAACCTAAGTCATACTTAAACCTGGAAAAGGTCTTGGTAAAGGGGTCGTAGTATATGTATTATTAATGAGTTGGGTTAAATTATGATTGTCATTATTGTTGTTGATGACGTCAACTCTAGACCCCGGAGTTGAGGCCGTCACAGTTGGTATCAGAGCTACAGGTTTGAGTCCCTGATTTAGGTTAAGAGCGGAGTCAAAAGAGTGCAAGCAGGGTTATGTGTAGATGTGAGGCAGCAACTCAATCAGAGGAGTGAGTCTATGAGTTTAATCAAGGGTTTCGGAAGCGTAACCCTGACGTTTGTTGAGGATTGACTGGAATTGCCCTAACCTAGAGTATATTCCCTTCGTATATCTATTATTAATAGCGTTCGGTAGAGATTTCTAGTTTTCCCTCGAGAAAACGAGTCTGATTGCGAAAATTCAGCGTTGAGCGGGCTCTTGTTGTGTCAGCTGAGAAGACGTCCCCGTTATTTATAAATATCGCATTTTCTGTATCAAGGAATGTTATTGGACTGATTATTTGATCTTGGTGAGTTCAGTTAGCGTGATAATAGTTAGGTGCTGTTATGACGACTAAGTTTGGTAGTGAATATGGATCAGAATGGGAGGTGACATCTTTGAACTCTTTTATTTCTTCCTTTAAATGTATTTTATCTCCAGGGTAATTGTTTCCTATTCCATAAGTTGTTTATCTTTCTTGTGAGAAGGTTGTGAACCCGAAGTAAGTTACTTAGGGTTTTGTTGATCTCATTACAAATCAGATTCACCCCCTTCCTATTTGTGAATTTTCTTCCGAACCTTGTTTCTTCTCTCGGAAATTTTATTGGTTGATTGGGGCAAACAATGCATATGAATTGACCATTTGTCTGTGTGGAAAAAAGGGTCTGGTGGGACGCCACCGAGTTATGTGTTGTGACCGTATGGTACTAAGACTGGCCATCTTATGTACTTGTATGGTTGCTCTCAATCATACCTATATTTTCTTCTTCACTATTTCTTCTTATTCGATTCCCTCGAGCCAGAAATTTTATTGGATTTTCTATGGTAATGAATTTTTGCAATTAGATGGTGCTTGTTATTGAAAGCAAGTAAGAGCGACTGTTGAGAAGAATGCGAGTCCTATATCAGGATATCATTTAAGAATAATGGTAATCGTGAGAGTTTAGGACTTAATGATGGAATTATAGCTTCAGGAAAAGTAAATCAATGGTTGATGGGTTACTTTCAGGTGACAAGAAATCATCCTTACAAGAAGGATTGGTTGAAACATGGACGATAACGTTTAATGGAGTTAGTGTCCCTTAAGCTTGACTTGATTTATTGGCTTGTTCTGCATAGTGTGTGACTAATATATTCAGCCGACTTTTGTGGTATATTGGAGAAATTTAGATGTTGTACTTGAGTAGTGATGGGAAGTTGGTTAATTGTTATATTGAGGAACTGTGCTACGGCATTTAGTTCTTTGCATTTTAGATTTCTTGAACTGTTGTTGATTCTGTTACTGCTATTGTTGCTAATGCTGCTAATCTAAATTTCTTTTGTAAATGGACCCCGATAGTAAAGATATGGGTACTGTGATTGGGCAGCATTTTCCTGATACAGGTGCACCGTTTAAACTGTGATACCTTTTGTCAAATATTTTTGTTATTGAATAAACTCATTTATATATTTCAGGAAGATGCCACCCAAGAAAGCTACCCAGTCTAAAGGAAATAGTAGTAGTTTTACGGAGAGTCCAGCTATAAATGAAATTCTAGACTTGTTGCGTCAGCAGCAGCAACAACAGTTGCAATTAATCCAACAGGTTCAGCAACAACAACTATTGTTGCAGCAACAACAAGAAGTGAACCGAAGTGTTAGTTTTAAATCCTTTCCATATGTTAACCCTCCCGAGTTTAAAGGTGAACCTAATCCAGTAGCTGCTGGAGCATGGTTAAAAGAGATGGAGAAAGCTTTTAATCTTGTTCAATTAAATGAGAATCTTAAGACTGATTATGCGAGCTATTTCTTGAAAAATGAAGCAAATTACTGGTGGGAGTCAACTAAAGCGTTAGAAGGAGAAGGCCCTGTTCCATGGGCTAGGTTTACTGAGTTATTTTTGGAAAATTATTTTCCTGGCTGTGTAAGGAACCAAATGGAAATTGAGTTTCTAGAACTGAAGCAAGGTGACAGAAGTGTAGCTGAGTATGAGGCTAAGTTCTCAGAGTTGGCTAGATTTGTACCAGATTATGTGGGCTCTGAAGCTCAGAAGGCAAGGAGGTTTCAACAAGGATTGAAGCCTGAAATTCGTAGTGGAGTGGTGGCATTGCAACTCAAGATGTATCCTTTCGTAGTTCAGGCCGCCTTAGTAATTGAATTTGATCAGAAGTTAGCCACTAGAGAACGAGAAGATAAGAAGCGAAAGATTGATGATATGGAAGAAGCATCAGGTCAAGAAGGATCCAGTCAGAAGTCTCATAAAAATGTCGGAAGGAGTAAGAATAAAAAATTAAGAGAGAAAAGTATTTCTTTAAATAGAATTAGTAACACCTCAGCTAGCTCTACTCAAGCCAATTTGGTTAAATCACCTATATCGGAGTGTAATCAATGCGGTAAGAAACATGGTGGAAGATATAAAGCAAATACTGAATGTTTTAGGTGTAGTCAGAAGGGACATTATGCGTCTGAATGTAAGGTGGAAAATCCAGGAGTCGTCTGTTATAACTGTAGCAAGGTAGGGCATGTTGCCAAGAATTGTAGAAGTACTTCCCGAGATAGAATGGGAAGTAGTGCATCAAAAGGTTTGTCCAGTACAGCCAAGGCTAAGACTTGTAATATGATTAAAAGTTTAGCTGCTCAAGACCCTGATAAGGAACCAGGGCAATAATTGATTACCGGAGGCAAATGATAATATCTACAGAAGCTAATATTAGGATAAGTATTCAAGGACATAAGCAAGAAGATAAGGCGTAACTAGTGCATATAAGGGATATCAAGAAGGAAACTTCAGAATTGTGGGATGAAAGAATAATGAGACAAGGTGCATTCCGTGTTGTGCATTGAGGTGATTTATAGGAAAGAAGGATGGATGTATGAAGTTACGTGCTGACTATCAGAAGTTAGAAAAGTCGACGAATAAGAATAAGTAACCCTACATAGAATGTGTTATGAGTGCTGTAAGTTTTGGTAATAATAGGCGGAGTAACAAGTGTATTAATTGTCTATAAGAAAATAAGGAATATGGTATATCAGGAGTGCTTGCATGGTATAATCGTATTTATTGATAACATCCTCGCCAGCTAAGGGTTAAGGAAGACTTAGTTGAACACTTAAAGAAATGTCTGCGAAAGGTTGAAAAGTAGTAATCGAATACTAAGCTTCAAAAGTATGAGAATTTGATTAAAATTGATTATGAGACATGGTTGTTAAAGTGACTCCCCACCAAGAAGGATCCTTTCAGGGATAAATGTCTTGAGTAGAAAAGAAAATTGAATATTATTAAGATTATTGAAGAGTTAGCGGGAAAATGGAAGAAGTTAGGAATTGAAGATTCAAGTACATGGAAGTAATGGAGAGTAAGTGTATGAGATCACTTTTCAATCAGAAGGAATGGGAAGAATCAAGAAATGTTAAGAAGAAGTTATGAATCAAGAATTGGAAACTGTGGGAATTGAAGTTGAGTATCTAAAGGTGGTGAGAAGCTAGTATATGGCCTTAACTGATGGAAATGAGTAAGAAGTGATCGGATGTTGGAAGTTAACTTGAAAATCAGTATTACCTATCACCCTTAGACAGAGGATCAAAGTAAGAAGATGATTTAGACAATATAAGATATGTGGAAAGTATATATATGATGGGTTTAAAATGTGAACCGCGATAATCACCTACCATGGATTGAGTTTCTATGATAATAGTTATCCTGTTAGTAAGGGAATATTACTTTGCGAAGTGTCATGTGGACATAAGCTTGAGTTATCCCTCTATTGAGAGAAAGTGGGAGTAGAGATATTGTTAAGTCCTAGATTAACTCAGTACATTCATAGTGTGGTGGTGTTAACTCAGGAAAGAGTTGAAACAACTTGTGATATACAAAGAGAGAAAGCGGGTTCGCATCGAGAGAATACAAATACTTAGAATGAGGATCGGGGTATAGGCAAAAGTTTTACCCTAATAGAGATTGGTTAGGGGAGCAGAAGGGACAAGTTGAGTCCTCAATATAGTGAATCATTTAAGGTATTGATAAATATAGGTATAGTTGCCATGAGTTGGCGTGGCTGCTGCAGTTGTATATATATATATATAATATGTCTTGCGTATTAATATTAGGGCGATATGTATCTAATGCAAAGCAAGTCTTTGACTAGGAGCCAATGTGCTCTTACCCAAATTAATTTTGCGTAAAATGATTAATCCGAATTCTAGATCGTTAAGAGCGAGTCCTGAGTAATGGGTTTATGTCTATAGTGGGTATGCGATGAATAAATCATCGAATAGAAGAGTATACCCGAAAGTTAGAGTCAGATATGCTTGACAAATATCCTCAATTATTTAGTAAGATCAGATTCTGAGGACAAAATCTTTTTAAGGGGGGAAGAATATAACGACTCGTATATTTTTATATTTATTTAAAGTGTAGTTATGGAATTATTAAATGAATAATATATGTGTATAGCTTCTATCAGCTATGTATTGTTTTACCTTTATCTATGTGTGTGAATTATGGTGTCTAGGGAGGTTCGTATAATTAATTATGGACTTGTATTGACTTGTTTTTACTTTTAAAAGTGGATTTAATACAAGATTATTTGTGTAAATAAGTGGATTGTCTCTAAAATTATTGTTATGACTTTATAATCTCAATAATTATTTTTGGGATTTTATAAAATTTAGAAATTAATATTTCATTAATTATTTAGCCCTGTATGATTTTCTGAGTGCAATTATTTGTAAAATCCATATTTAATTATGGAAATCTTCAAAAAATTATGAAACTTATATTTTATTAAGTTCGTATTATTCTGAGAATTTTAAAATTATTTTGAGAATTTTCGGAGTTAGTTTAATCCGCGCGTCGATTCGTTTAATTGATAAAAACAGGTATATACACGTACCCTAAAAATTGTTTTAAAATTTCGAAACTTACGATTTAAATAACTTCGGGATATTTGTATCATCTTAAGCTTATTTTAGCAATGTTCTGATTAATACTTATTTATAAATTGTACCCTTAAAAATAGATTAATACAGGGCTTGCAGTCAGTTAAAACTAAAATAAAATGACACGTATCCAACAAAGTTGGACACGTGCCGTGTGTTGGTTAAGTCAGGAGGCTAAGAATCAAATTGGGGGAGGGGATAAACATCATTTTCTTGTCTCTCTCTCTCAACTGTATCTCAGTTCTCTATTTTCTCTCTCTCGAACACTTCGAGTTTTGCTCGACTCTTCTTCTCGGCTATCATCCTCTTCCTTTTTGTTTCCCTGGGTTGCGTTCCATTTTCTGTCTCTTTCCGGCTTGTTTTTCCGGTGAGCCGCCGCTGTTTTTCAGTTTGGCCTGGTTCAATTCTTGCTCAGTTGGTATACATATACATATATATATATACATGTGTGTGCTCTGTGTGTGCATATGTGCTATGCTGTGTGCAGTGTGTGTGTGTGGGCGGCGCGTGGCCGTGTGTGTGCTGCGGTTGCTGCTCTGTGGCTTTTCGGTTGGGCTTGTTCATTCGGGCCTTGGTTTTGGTGTTGGGCCTTACGGTTATTGACTGTTGGGCTGGTGGTTTGGATTTTTGTGGGCTGTTTATGTTCTATTGGGTTGGATTATTACAGATTTTAATTTTTAAATTCTGTTATTGCAGGGAATTATTGATTAATATTCGTGATATTAATTATTCGTGTTGGAAATGGTTTTAAAATAATCGGTATTGTTATGGATAAAAAATTAAGGTTATTATTTGCTGTATTTATTACTAAGATTCGGGAGCTCAAGGCCTTTAATGGCTGCTCTCGTGTATCGTAGCTTAATTCTGCCTTTACGAGATGCCTACGTATCTCTGTGAATTAGAGAATCAAGCCAAAAAACGTAGTTCTGATTTGTGGGGTGAGGCCCCTTATATAGATGTTGGGAGTCCTTGAATTGGACTTGGTATAGGAGACCTGGTGGGCAAGTCTCATAGTTAGAATAGACTTAGGAGTCCTAGGAAGTAGGAAGCTGATTCCTTATCCTTTTAGGTCCCCTTGAGGCTAATCTATAAGGATTTATATCCTTATCGGGACTCTTCTCAATAGCTGATTTTTCCCTTATTAATTAATTATGAAATTAATTAATAATCAGGGCTTTTGGGCCTTTTTTATTCCACCAGGCCTGATCTGGTCCATCAGGCTTAACCTTTCTGGTCTGAATATCATACATCTTCTTATTGGGCCTAGCAGCCCATTAATTATAAAATCAGGACTTATTTATCCCTATCATTTGCCCCCCAACTTTTGGGAAACATTGATTAGGTTTCGCAGAAGTTAAATCTATTCGTTCCCTTACAGGGTTTCATTTTTGCGTAAAGTGTGGAGCGACCTATACATTTACAATGAATCTTCCTTTTATTCAGGAATCATCTTAATTTCCAGGAATTTTTCCCTTATTTTCTGGAATTTTCCTTAATTTTCTGGAATTTTCCTTAATTTTCTGGATTTTTCCCTAATTTCTGGGATTTATCCTTTAATTTTCTGGATTTATTCCTTATTTCTGAAAATATTAACATTTTTCAGAAAATATTTAAGGAATTTCCTTATTTTTCTGGATTTTTTCCCTAATTTCTGGGATTTATCCTTTAATTTTCTGGATTTATTCCTTATTTCTGAAAATATTAACATTTTTCAGAAAATATTTAAGGAATTTCCTTGGATTTTTTCCCTAATTTCTAATTAAATGATCAGAAAAATAGAACTTTTGCTGCTCAATACATCCTAGGCGTTGTTGATCCACGCCTAGGAGACAGTTTCCTAACAACGTCTAGGAAACTTGCGTCCTGGGCGTTGTTGGAGGCTGATGCTTCCTGGGCGTTGTTGATCCACGCCTAGGAGACGGTTTCCTAACAATGTCTAGGAAACTTGCGTCTTGGGCGTTGTTGGAGGCTGATGCATTCATAGATCCTAGACGTCGTGCACCCATGCCTAGGAGACAGTTTTCTAACAACGTCTAGGAAACTTGCGTCCTGGGCGTTGTTGGAGACAGATGCTTCCTGGGCGTTGTTGATCCACGCCTAGGAGCCACACTCCTCACAACGGCTAGGGACAATGCATCCTGGACGTTGTTGAGGACAGATGCTTCATGGGCGTTGTTGTACCACGCCTAGGAGCCACACTTCTAACAACGGCTAGGGACGATGCATCCTGGGCGTTGTTGTACCACGCCTAGGAGCCACACTTCTAACAACGGCTTGGGATAATGTACCCTGGGCGTTGTTGAGGCTGTTCGAGCCTTGATTCATTCAATGAACTTTGATTTTAAATCTTTTCAAAATTCAAATCTTATGGGCTTCCCGCCTTTTTTTTAGGCCCAGGCCCGTTTGTGCATCTTTGAGCTCCTCTATATAAGAGGTGGAGTGTGAGTTCATTTCTCACACTTCACTTTCACAAAAATTTCTAAACTTCAACTCTGCAATTAGTCTCTCAAGAATCGCCACCTCCAAGCGATTTCCGGCTTTCTACTCCGCCGCTTTCTGGGCTTATTTTGAAGATTCCGTTTGAATCTTCATCTTCTTCACTTACTTTCAAGAGCTTTCTGGGTTTTTGTCTTCATCAATGGCGGATTCTGATTCATCTCACTCCCATGTCCCCCAAGCTGTTGCCCGTCCCTCTAGGGCCAGCCGAGGTAAAAAATCTCTTGTACATTCCTCAGTTATTTCTCTTAGGGATCTTTTAACCGAATTCGGGCAAGCCTTTCCTAACATGTTACACTTAGATGCATATAATTATCCTTCTAGATTTGGTCCAGATCAAGTAGGTACCATAGCCCGCCTTTTTGGCATTTCTCACCCTTATAGGGCCGAGGCTCCAGGCCCAAATGATAGGGCCTGCTACCCAAAACCTGGGGCCATTCGGGTCTATAAGGAAACCTTTTATGCTGGTTTTCGCCTACCTCCTCATCCTTTTGTTTTTCGCCTTTTGGCTGAGGCCCGAGTCTGTCCGACCCAACTCACACCCAACTCTTGGCATTTTATTCACTGTTATATGACCCAATCTTGTAAACACGGTTTTGAGCCAAATGTTTGTGTCTTTCGTTATTTATTTAAATTTGTAAATGCTTCTGAGGACCAAGGATGGGTCAAAATAGTTCATAGATCCTTGGCTCGTTCCTGCTTTATTTCTGGCACCAATCCCGACTCGTATCCAACATGAAAGAGTGAGTGGTTTTATGTATTTCTGGATTCCGAGGAGGGTTGGGACCATTTTTTCAGGCCCAACTTCTCAAAAAGTATAGACGGGTCTTTAAGAGACCTAAAATTGGGGATAGATGAGGATGCGGCCATCAAGGCCATTACTGCTGATAACTTGCACCATTGCGCTCTCATCCTTTCAGAGGGTAATTTGCAAGGTTTAGGTCTAAGTGACCTTGGTCCCGAGGGTATTTCTTTCCCCTTTTTGTTCCATTTTCTCCATTCTCTATTTGTCCTTTTTCTTACGTGCTCGTATTTTCCTGCAGCTAGGGCCGCTTTGGACACGATCTTCAAGAAGCGGGAGGCCCGTGCCGCCAAGGGCTCTGCTGTTGAGACCCACCGTGACAAGCGGGTTAGGATTGGTGACGGCCCTTCAGTCACAGTTCAGGAGGCCGTCCCTACCTTTTTATCCCAGAGGCCTCCTAGCCTTGATGAAGATACCTCTCCCTTCACCGTCACTTGGGGCCTTCAGAGGAGGGACACGGTGGTAGGGAGTTTCGAGGCTGCCGCCGTTTGGTCTCAGAGTGTGATCACGCCTCGTGACAGGGCTGAGATCGTAGAGTCTTTTGATGACCTACAGATTGAGCGTCTGGGTGCTCAGGCTGTGGCTTTTTTAAGCCTCTTCCTTTTCTAGCTGTTGGGAGCAGATAGTAGAGGAGATTGGGAAGAAGATTCCGGAGGTGACTCTCACTGCCTATCCAGTCCCTGATATTCCTGGGAAAGAGCCTCTTCTTAATGATATCCCTCTTTCTCCTATTCTTGCTTCTTCCGCTGAGGCCGCAGCTGTTTCTCCTCGAGGTGCTGATCCTGTTCCAGTTCCTTCTTCTGCTGCCGATGAAGGAAACATCGATGATGACTTCTTCAAGGATCTTTGAGTATTTTGTTTTTCTTGTTTGGCCCATTGTGGCTTTCTATGTATTTACTTAATCGTATTCAGAACTTATTACCCTTCGGGGCTTTTGCTTTTCTTGCCTCTTTCTGTTTTAACTTTACAATCTTAATATGCATTTGAATCTTAAACATCCTTGGATTGAAATAATTTCAAACTCTTTAATATGAAGTCTGGTTTTTCAAAACCTTACATAGCATGGGTTCGACCCTAATCAATAATAACTAGACAATGTAAATTCTACTGGAATATAAAATTCTACTGGAATATAATATCCTACGCAAGCAAAGCTTCCAGGTGCTTTTAAACCTACTTGTCACAATGACAAGTGAGAATCGTACTTCGCCTATCTTACACGTAGTAAACCTTCAGGTTTTGTGCATGCCAGGTCCTCGGGACTTCAAAACCATCCATAGTTTCCAGCTTGTAGGTTCCTCTACCCTGAACGCTCTTGACTCTGTACGGCCCTTCCCAATTTGGGGCTAGCTTTCCTTTCTGTCCGACACCAGAAGCCTCTATTTTTCTCAAGACTAGATCACCTTGTTTGAAAAACCTCTCTTTAACCCTTAGGTTGTAGTAGAACGAAGCCTTTTTCTGATACTCTACTATCTTTGCATGTGCCTTATCTCGCACTTCATCAATTAAGTCCAGCGCCAACCTTTGCCCTTCCTCATTTTCCCCAGCATTGAAAGCTTGAATTCTTGGAGAAGAATGTGATATCTCCACGGGAACCACTGCTTCTGCCCCATATGCCAACATGAAGGGAGTTGCTCCAGTCGTGACTCTACAGGTAGTCCTATAGGCCCATAGTATTGGAAGTATCTCATCCACCCAATTATTTCTTGACTTCTCGATCCTCTTCCGTAGTCCATCCAGGATTATCCGATTTGCTACCTCCGCTTGCCCATTGGCTTGCGGGTGAGCCACAGAGGTGAACCGTAACTCAATTTCATTTTCTTCATAATACTTCTTGAATTCCTCATTGTTGAATTGTGTTCCATTGTCAGTGACGAGGATACGGGGAATCCCATTTTGGCACATAATGTTTTCCCACAGGAATTGTGCAACCTGCTTAGTTGTGATTTTGGCCAAGGGCTTGGCTTCAATCCACTTAGTGAAATAATCAATGGCTACAATCAGAAACTTCCTTTGTGCTGTGGCCATAGGGAAAGGCCCTAGAATATCCATCCCCCACATAGCAAAGGGGATTGGGGAGTTGATAGAGGTCAGCATCTCGGGGGGTTGTCTAACAACTGGTGCATGCTTCTGACAGCGATCACACTTCTTCACATATTCTTTGGCATCAGCCATCATTTCTGGCCAATAGAAGCCTAAACGGGTTATCTTATGAGCCAAGGCCCTGTCCCCCAGGTGTTGCCCACAAATACCTTCATGCACTTCCTCAAGAGCCAAGCGTGCCTCATCGGGCCTGAGACACCTTAAGTAAGGAACCACGAAAGATCTTTTATACCGAATCCCATCTATCAAAGAGTACCTTAGTGCTCGAATAGTTAACTTCCGTGCTTCAGTTGCATCACTTGGCAACCAACCGGTCTGAATGTGAGCCTTGATGGGATCAATCCATGACGTCCCCAAGCCTATGGGAGCCACAAGCTTAACATCTATGCTTCGTGTCTTCAATACACGGAAGTATACACTTCCTGAACTTTCTTCTATCTCAGATGAAGCAAACTTTGATAGCACATCTGCCTTAGCATTTTCTTCCCTTGGAATGTGTTCAACATGGCATTCATTAAATTGAGTCATCACAGCCCTTACTAGGTGTACATACTTAGCCATCGTATCATCCCTTGCCTCAAATTCTCCCTTTACCTGGGATATGATAAGCTTTGAGTCTCCGCGGACCTTTAAGTTTTTGACTCTAAGTGTCCCAGCTAGACCAAGGCCAGCTATCAGGGCTTCATATTCTGCCTCATTATTTGTGGTTGGGAAGTCTAGCTTCATAGCATACTCAATTAAGAACCCATCAGGGCTTTACAAAACCAACCCTGCTCCACTGGAGTTTGTTTTTGATGCTCCATCAAAATAGAGAACCCAATACTCTTTATCATCCTTCTCTTTGCTTTCATTATCGACTCCCTTGTCTTGAGGTATGGCATCTTCCTGCCCCCCGACTTCTTGGTTGGGTATGGTACATTCCACCACGAAGTCAGCTAGTGCCTGGGCTTTTATGGCCGTACGTGGCTTATACTTGAGATCGAACTCTCCCAACTCTATTGCCCACTTAATCAATCTCCCACTTGCCTTGGGACTGTGAATGATATTTCTCAGTGGCTCATTCGTTAGCACCTCAATCCGATGAGCCTGAAAGTAATGACGCGGTTTTCTTGAAGCCATTACCAAGGCTAGAGCGAATTTCTCAATAGTTGAATAATTCAACTCAGCGCCATGCAAAATTTTGCTGACATAGTATACGGGTTTCTGGACCTTCAGTTACTCCTTCACCAACACCGCGCTCAAGGCGCTCTCTGAAACAGCCAAGTACAAGAATAAAACTTCATTCAGAACTGGCTTGGCCAACAACGGGGCCTGGCCCATATACTTCTTTAACTCTTCAAATGCCTTCTAATTTTCCTCACTCCATACAAAGCCTTTGATGCTCTTTAGTGACTTGAAAAATGACAAGCACTTTTCTCCTGACTTGGAGATGAATCGTCCTAGCGCAGCAACCCTTCCTGTGAGATTCTGAACATCCTTGATGGTTTTTGGTGGTTCCATGTCCAGGATCGCCTTTATTTTATCGGGGTTAGCCTCAATTCCTCTTTTTGAGACCATAAATCCCAAGAATTTTCCAGATCCTACTCCGAAAGCACACTTCGTAGGATTCAACATCATCTTGTGGTACCTCAGGACCTCAAAAGCTTCCCTTAAATGGGCTATATGATCAGTCTTTACTAGACTCTTGACTAACATGTCATCAACATAAACTTCCATAGTCTTACCAATAAGATCCTTAAAAATTTTATTCACCAACCTTTGATAGGTGGCTCCTGCATTCTTGAGACCAAACGCCATAACAAGATAACAATAAATACCAAAGTCAGTGATAAATGATACCTTTGGAATGTCATCCTTATGCATTTTGATCTGGTTGTATCCGCTAAATCCATCCATGAAACTCAGCATCTCATGTCCAGCAGTGGCATCAATCAAAGTATCAATTCTAGGCAGCGGAAAATAGTCTTTGGGGCATGCATCATTCAAATCAGTGAAGTCTATACACATCCTCCACTTTCCATTAGCCTTCTTCACCATTATAGGGTTTGCTAACCACTCCGGAAATTGAATCTCCTCAATGAAACCAGCCTCTAAGAGCTTTTCTACTTCCTGTTTTATAGCCTCTTGTCTTTCCGGGGCAAAATTTCTTTTCTTTTGTTTCACTGTCTTCCGGCTTGGATCCACGTTTAGCTTGTGAGTAATTAACTCCGGGTCTATGCCTGGCATATCAGCTGCTGACCATGCAAACACATCACTATTTTCTTGCAAAAATTTCACTAACTTCCCTCTAAGGGGCTCCTCTAATGTGGCTCCAATGAAAGTCATCCTCTCAGGATTCTTGGGGTCTAAAGGAACCGAAACCAATTCTTCTGCTGGCCTTCCTCTATCCTCATCATTTTCTCAAACATCCATATCTTCAATAGGAAGAACCTGCCCCCCGACTCCATCTGCCCTCAAAGAGGCCACATAACAGCTTCTAGCCATTTTTTGATCTCCTCTCTCTTCTCCAATCCCGTTTAGGGTGGGAAACTTCATAACTGAATGGTAGGAAGAGGGGACTGCCTTGAAGGCATGTATCCCTGTTCTCCCCATGATAGCATTATAAGTTGAACTAGCCTTTACCACCACGAAATCTAGCATCTGTGTTGCTTGCCTTGGCTCCGTACCTATGGTGGTTGGCAATTTGATAATCCCTTCCACAGGACATTCTACTCCAGCAAATCCATATATCGGCATGTCGGTTGGTGTCAAATGGGAGTCGTTATACCCCATCCTTAGAAAGGTGTCGTGGAGCAAGATATCCACAGAAGCACCATTATCCACAAGGACCCTCTTAACCGGGCTATTTCCTATTATCGGTGTTATGACGAGCGGGTCGTCATGGGGAAACTTCACGCCCTCTAGGTCGGAATCATCAAAAGCCAATGTTACTTCTGTCCTGGCCCTCTTCGGGGCTTCGCCAACAATATGCATAACCTCCCTGGTGTATGCCTTTCTGGAATTTTTGGACAATCCAGCAGCAGTTGGACCTCCAAAGATCGTGTTTATCACAGGTCCTCGAGGGCGTCGTGGTCCTCCAAAAATTGCATTTATAACCGGCCCTCTAGGTTGGGGATTTCGCCCCTGATCGTCTTGGTCCCTCCTACGATCTTCAAAGTTCTTCCTTCCATTATTGTTTCTGTCCCCTCCATCTCCAGTATACTTGTTCAACCTTCCTTTTCGAATCAAAAACTCAATTTCATCTTTCAATTGCCTACACTCATCGGTGTCATGGCCAACATCCTTGTGAAACCTGCAATACTTGCTCTTATCTAGCTTGGCGGGATCAGCCTTCAAGGGCTTAGGCCATCGAATATCTCTATCTTTCTCAATCTCCATCAAAATCTGACTTCTAGGAGCACTTAGCTTAGCGTATTCAGTGAACTTTTGCCCAGGTCCTCCCTTCTTGGGGGTTGAATCAGGGTTTTGTTCGGTTCTAGGATATTTGTCCTTAGCGATATACTCCAGATCAGTTTTTCGCTTCTTGCCTCCAGTGGGCTCATTACTTACTACGGTCTTCCTCATGCTTTCTTCAACCTTGATATACTTCCCTGCCCTCTCTTGGAGTTGCAACATGTTTTCAGGGGGTCGTTTGGCCAAGGACATCTTGAAAAACTCATCCCTAGTTCCTTGTTGCAGTGCTATCATGGCTACCTTATCATCAAGGTCTGGGACTTTTAAAGCCTCCTTTGTAAAACGATTCAGGTAATCCCTCAAGGATTCCTTAGCTCCCTGCACAAGACTCATAAGAGATGCTGAACTTTTCTCATGGACTCTTCCACTGATGAATTGCTTAATAAAAGCCTGACTTAATTCTCTGAATGATCCAATAGAGTTTGGGGGCAAGCGACTGTACCATCTTTGAGCCATACCCGACAGGGTTTGAGGGAAGGCCCGACACTTTATAGCATCATTCACGGGTTGCAGCAGCAGTGCATTAGAGAATGTCCTAACATGATTAGCGGGGTCACCCGTGCCATCATAGGCTTTGATAGTGGGCATCTTGAATTTTCTTGAAATATGGGCATTCATTATTTCTTCTGTGAAAGGTGGAGTTGGATCATCAGGATCTCCAAGGGGAAGGAGATTGCTTGGATCAGTTCTTGGGACAGCAGCCCTTCTTCTTACCGGACCATCCAGGTGTATGATAGGAGGAGGATTTCTCCCCCTAGGAGGTATGTGGGGTCTGGTGGCCTGGTGAGCCTCCAAATCATGCCTCAGCCTTTGGATTTCAGCCTCATGAGCCCTGATCCTTTCCTGCACTTCTTGGGGATTCGCCCCTGGGGTGCTTTGGGGGCGTTGCCTTCCATCGGCCATTGGCTCTTTTCCAGGACGCCTCCTTCTCGGGGCCACTTCATCATCCGAAGATTCCCGATCCTCAGGGATAGGACCCAAACCTCGTATATAGGGGGGCGACCGCCCTCGTGCTTCGCTTCGCCCAGCATATCCGCTTCCTCCAACCTCAGGGTGAAGGGGCATCCATAAGGGGGTTAGTAGTAACAATAGTTGAATATTCATACCCGACGGGTCGAGAATTCACAGGTATATGTATTTGTTGAACTTGAGGATTCGTACCTTGAATCGGGGGAGTTGTCCCTTGTAGTTGGGGTTGAGTTGCCCCTGTCTGGGCTTCCTCCTGAGTAGATGCATAAGTTGAATGGGGAGGAACCTCCACGGTTGATGAAATCACCTGGGTTGGTGTTCCTTCCTCTAGAGCTCCAATTGTTCTCCGTGTTCTCGCCATGGTTGTTGTTGTGCTTCCCACAGACGGCGCCAAATGTTATGGATAAAAAACTAAGGTTATTATTTGCTGTATTTATTACTAAGATTCGGGAGCTCAAGGCCTTTAATGGCTGCTCTCGTGTATCGCAGCTTAATTCTGCCTTTACGAGATGCCTACGTATCTCTGTGAATTAGAGAATCAAGCCAAAAAATGTAGTTCTGATTTGTGGGGTGAGGCCCCTTATATAGATGTTAAGAGTCCTTGAATTGGACTTGGTATAGGAGACCTGGTGGGCAAGTCTCATAATTAGAATAGACTTAGGAGTCCTAGGAAGTAGGAAGCTGATTCCTTATCCTTTTAGGTCCCCTTGAGGCTAATCTATAAGGATTTATATCCTTATCGGGACTCTTCTCAATAGCTGATTTTTCCCTTATTAATTAATTACGAAATTAATTAATAATCAGGGCTTTTGGGCCTTTTTTATTCCACCTGGCCTGATCTGGTCCATCAGGCTTAACCTTTCTGGTCTGAATATCATACATCTTCTTATTGGGCCTAGCAGCCCATTAATTATAAAATCAGGACTTATTTATCCCTATCAGGTATAATTTATTTGGGAACCCGTAATATATCGGGCGCCAGTAAATTGTGTCGCCGTTGACGATGAACTTCGGTGAGTCGACGGTGGACGGTGATGACGATGTTCTGAGTCCTAAATTCTATAAATAAATAAATAAATATAAAATACGAATAAAAATATAAAATGAAAATAATTATATTTAATTGGTGTTTGAGAATATGTGAATTGGATTGTAGTTGGTTTGGATTTGATTGTGATTGATTTGACGTCGAATTGTTCGACGGGTATGCCGATAAACAGAGGAGGTGCTGCCCAAATTTTTGGAAATTAAATTCAGAAATTCGGGACCTACCCTGTAATTATCGGAACGTCGAACGAGTATAAATAAGTATATACATATATCTTGTGTGAAACCTGATTGTATGTTATGGTGAATGTTCGGTCAAAATCCAGTAACCCTAATTATTGTGTGTGGTATTATAATATGCATATAATTACGAGTCGGATTTGATATCGAATGGGTAGATGTATATCGAGGATATGTCAAGCATACCTAGACGTCTAACGTAGAGTATTTCGGCTCTGTAGGTTCTAGTCGAAAGACTCGGGAATTGGTATCGAATTAAGATAATCTAGTGATCAGCTGGCAAGTGCCTCGAGATTCCCAAGCGAAGAACCCTGACAGTCCTGGATATTTTCTTGAGATAAATTGCTGCGAAGCAGGGATGTCTTCTAGTGAGACAGTCATTTTTCCATGAGAACCTGAATATTCAAATCCATCAAAATCAGTTAGTGATAGTTGTAACGCTCTGTAAGGTAAGTACCCCTGACCATTCTTTTTTGGTTCAGTGTATATGAATAGCTAAATGTTTTATTCTCGTAATGGAACAGAAATGTTTTAAGTTACGTATCCCCTGTAGTTGTATAATTACTGTTTTCAAATTGTTTTGGGCAAAAGTAACTTCGAAAGGTACCTATCTCGAATGGAATGATTTGCGAAACGGATTTTATATGTGTGCTGGTTAAATAAATGATTTTGGAAAATGAGATAGGTACAAGTGTTTTGAAAACTAGATAAAACGGTCAGATATGGGATACATTTGGGCCAGAGTAGGCCTATTGAGGTGGCGTAAGAGGCTAATTCGGTTGCGCGCACTATAAAACCGATTAGTCCAGCAGGTCAGAGACCTAGCTAGTCTCTGAGTTCCGGAACAGGTAAATGGGATGGCAGTTAGAGCCGTCTGGTGTTGATAGCCTGATCAGCTGTCTTCACATATCCGCTATGTATCTGATTGGGATTTGTGAATTATATAAGAGCATAATTGGTTGATACAGCGGTTTTATAAAATGATTAGCATGCTAAAATTAGACTCTGGTATTACACAGCACACTACTATATTGTTTTAACAAAGCATGCTAATTAGTGATATCCAGTTTATATATGTTTTACATGTTTCTGCCAAGTATGAATTCTGTTCTTGTAACCGTTTTACTTTAAACTGTTTTACTTGTTATTCATATAGTGGTGCTGCTAAGCAAGCAATTGCTCACCCTTGCAAAATATCTTATATGTATTGCAGATGCCTAGGAGATTTTTGCGCGGTAGTCAGGGCAGAGTTCCAGCTCCTTTCGTGTCAGACTCCTCTGAGGTAGTTGCGTTCAAACCAGATGAGGTCTGTTGAGTTGCTGCATTGAATTAGTGGTCAGGATTGTGTAAGGTTATTTGAGTTGTGTTGGTTGAGCAACCTAAGTCATACTTAAACCTGGAAAAGGTCTTGGTAAAGGGGTCGTAGTATATGTATTATTAATGAGTTGGGTTAAATTATGATTGTCATTATTGTTGTTGATGATGTCAACTCCAGACCCCGGGGTTGAGGCCATCACATGCAATAATTCACTTGGTCATTGATGCTCCGCTTTAACTCTTTGACATGTATAATATTTGCTAACCCATTCCGCTATCTCTCTTTTCATATTTGGCCACCAATAATTCTCCTTTAAATCTCTGTACATCTTGGTACTCCCTGTATGGATTGAATACTTATATCGTGAGTTTCTTGTAGAATTTCATTCTTTAACTTTGTCACTGGTGGAATCCAAATTTTGGAAGAAAATCTAAGAATACCTTGATCATTCTTCTGAGTGCATAACTCTTCTTCTACCAATCTATTAACATCCTGATTCATTATTTCCTCTTGACATCTCTTTATCTACTCTAACAATTCTGGCTGAAAAGTCATACTATACATCTTTGCTTCATTTGGCTTACAGATTCTGACCTCCAATTCCAATTTCTAAAATTCCTTATATAACTCTTCTGGTATCGTCAATACATTCAATCTCTCCTTTCTACTTAACGCGTCTTCCACTACATTTTCTTTTCCTGGGTGATAGTTAATCACACAATCATAGTCCTTAATCAACTCCAACCATCGTCGTTGTCTCATGTTAAGTTCCTTTTGCGTGAATATATATTTCAAACTTTTATGATCCGTATAAATCTCACATCTTTCTCCGTATAAATAATGTCTCCAAATCTTCAAGGCGAATACTATTGTTCCAAGTCATGAGTAGGATACTTCTGCTCATGAGGTTTCAGTTGTCTAGACGCATATACAATAACTTTGTCGTGCTGTATCAGAACACAACCTAATTCCTTATGAGAAACATCACTATAAATTACAAACTCTCCTTGATCATCTGGAAGTGATAAAACATGTGTTATGATCAGTCTCTTCTTCAACTCCTGAAAGCTTTCCTCACACTTCTCATTCCCTATAAACTTCTCATTTTTCCTGGTAAGCTTAGTCAGAGGTATTGCAATCTTCGAAAAATCTTGAACAAATCTTCGATTATATCCTTCCAATCCTAATAAACTTCTCACTTCTGTTGGTATTTTTGGTCTCTCCCAATTTATAATAGCTTCAATCTTTGCCGGGTCCACTTTGATCCCTTCGTTACTGACTATGTGTCCTAAGAATTGAACTTCCTGCAACCAAAACTCACACTTTAAAAACATAGCATACAAATTCTCTCTTTTCAAAATTCCCAAAGCTATCCTTAAGTGCTCCGCATGGTCTTTCATTGACTTCAAGTAAATCAAAATATCATCTATAAACACAATTACAAACTTTTCCAAATATTCCTTAATAATTCTGTTCATCAGGTCCATAAATGTTGATGGGGCATTGGTCAATCCAAAAGACATCACTACGAATTCATAATGACCGTACCTAGTTCTGAAAGATGTCTTCGGTACGTCTTCAGGTTTAATCTTCAGTTGGTGATATCCAGATCTCAAATCAATTTTAGAGAAATACTTTGCTCTCTTCAGTTGATCAAACAAATCATCGATTCGAGGTAATGGATACTTTTTATTGATAGTAAGCTTGTTAAGCTCCCGATAGTCAATACATAATCTCATGCTTCCATCTTTATTCTTAACAAATAACACTGGTGCACCCTATAGGGATATACTGGGTCTAACCACTCCTTTTTCCAATAACTTTTGCAATTAATTTTCCAATTCATTCATTTCAACTGGCACCGTTCTGTACGGGGTACTGTTTCCGTTCCATGTGCTAAGTCGATCGCAAACTCAATTTCTCTATCTGGAGGAAGTCTTGGTAACTCGTCTGGAAATACCTCTGGAAATTCATTGACCACTGGAATATCTTCAATTTTTGCTGACTCCTGACTTCTATCTATTACAAAAGCAATATAATGCTCACATCCTTGTTATAGTAACATTTTAGCTTTAATCATCGTTAAGAATTTCTTTGATTGCCTTTGACCTCTAAACGTCATAACATTCTCATTTGGCGTCTTTAGAATTACCTTCTTATTACGACAGTCTATCTGAGCATCATGCTTAGATAGCCAGTCCATTCCTAGAATAATGTCCAATTCTCCTAATTTAAATGGTATTAAATCAACATAAAACTTATTGCCAGAAATCTCAATCTCACAACTGGTACACACTTGGTTAACAGATACACGTTCCTGATTGGCTAACTCTACAGTCATGATCTCATTTAACAATTAAACTGGGCAATTCAACTTATCAACAAAATCTTAAGAAATAAATGATCGAGTTGCTCCCGAATCTACTAAAACTTTAGCACATAAAGAATTCACAATAAGCGTACCTGCCACAACATCAGTGTCCTGACTAGTATCCTTCACAGACATATCATAAACTCTAGCTCTGGGAGGCTCATTCACTACTGGAGTAGATCCCATAATTCTCAGCGCATTACTGATTGGGGCTGGTGTTTTACAATCCTTCACTATATATCATGGATTTCCACACTTGAAACATGTATACCCAATTGCTGGAACCTTACCTGCTTGATTCCTGATAGGTTGACCTTTATTTGCTGGCACTCTGGATGGTTGATTCTGGCACTCCCTTGAATAGTGCCCCTTCTGGTTACATCTATAACAGACAACATTCAACGTATCACAAATGCTTACGTGTTTCTTTCCACATACCTGACATTCTGGTAAACTAGCCTTTGATGGTTTGACTGTTTCCAATGGCTGGACGATTTTCTTGTCCTCCGTTGCCTACATTCTGCTTCTTAAAATTAAAATTCCTTCCTGGATGAAACTTCCCTTTCTTTTGGTTACCAAAGTTTGGAAACTTCCATGCTTGTGACTGTCCTTCACTTCCATCAAACTTCCTTTTCTTACTCTCCCTTTCCTTCTGTGACATTTCACTCTCCGTCTTTGCGACCATAGCTTTCTGTACTACTGATGCATATGAGTCCAACTAAAAAATAGGTTATTTCCCTCTAATTCATGGCTTAAGGCCTCACTGAAATATGAAGAATCTAGGCCACAGTTGGGTCTATGAGACCTGGATTTATATTCTGGTTATTGTTGTCTTAGTTGTTGTTGTTGGTTTCTTCATTCTGGGTGGTAGAATGAGTGTTTCTTATGGGAGGCATCTTCTATAAAGAATCAAACAACTTACTTGGCCTTTAAATCAAATCATTTTTATAAAAAGATTTTACAAAGCCGAAGTATTTCTTTTTGAAAACATTTTTAATCAGTTAACTAAGTAAATTGCATGCTTTTTTACAGAATGTAAACAATCAAGGGAAAGGGTATGTGTTATCACAAGAGTTTATAACTGGTGCAATAAATAAAATAAGATAAAACAGGTACGGTAATATAAATGACAATGCTGGAAAGGAAAAGGTACTGATATATATATATGTCAAAGTTTAATAGTACAAGCGTAAAATGCTTCAACAAAATAAAAGGTACAACAGGCCTACCCACTAGTCAGTAAGTCTAGTCTATATATATATAACAAAAGTCTGTTGATACACACCATTTCACTAATATACATATAACGACTGCCACAACAACTCTGTCGTCTAGCTCTAGGGAATCTTTGGACCTCCAAGTCTTGCAAGCTCCTCTAACATCTCTCTGGCCCACTCCAAATGAGAATCTGGGGCCGAATACTCACTAGTAGCTCCATGTAGTATAGCCTCAGTTACCCTCCGAACCACATGAATCTCGCTGCGAAGCTACCTCGCACTCCTGTCAACGTCTGTGGTCCTCACAATATGTTGTAACTCCTGAATTTGTGCCAATAGGGTCTCTCGCTCCATAAGAAAAGCCTCAAATTGATGATATGGAACAGGACGTGGGGTAAACTGGAAAGATGCACCCATAACGAATGTCCGGTAGAATCAGAACCAATAGGTTGGGGTCCTTGAATAGGTTATCTCACATCAAGGGGTGGCGAAATAGCTCGAAGAGGTGTAACCGTCACAACAGGAGGTAATATGGCTAACATTGGTGAAAGAATAGGGCGTGGATCAGATCTGGGTAGGGATGACGGTCCACGAACAGAAGGCTCCGAATGATAAGATGGTACAGGGATAAAAGAATATGTCATCGCTGCTATCTGAAAATCAACACCGCAAGATAAGACTCTCGAATCACAACACGAACCATACCAAAAACCTACTATACAGTCACACTCAATCTCTCGATGTCCTATCTTTCTTTCACTTATTCCTAATCCTAACCCTCTACCCAATCCCAATAATCTAGGCTTGTATCAGTGACTTATAACCTGTAGCTCTGATACCAAACTTGTGATGCCCTCCAACCCCGGGTCAGAAGTTTTGGGTTTATAACACACACACAATATAAACCTGTTTATGAAATAATATATGCAATGACCCTACATGATACAACCACAGATCGCAACAGGTTAAAATATGAACAAAAGCGACAACCATAATTATATTATATCGTATCAAATCCCAACTAGTTTAACTTATATCTAGATAATAGACATTCTTACAAACTTTCAAAAACTCAAAACTAAGACATAAAGCTTTCGCTAGCTTATTCCATCACAAATGGAAATCCTAGCTCTCACACTGGGCTGAGGATCCTCGCTACCAATAACTTTCTTCTTAACTGGAAAAAAATATAAACAGATTCGCAAGAGTGAGCTAACTAGCTCAGCAAGTCACAATGACAATACTGAGATTTAACAATGATCAAATGAAATGATTTAAGGAATCAAGTTTCGTGTTAAACAATGATTTAGAATTGGATATTCATTTTTAATATTATAACCAAGGTCAGGTTGCTGATCAATCAAGCACTAACCCCTGAGCAGGGCACACAACACTGCTCTATAATATGACCATTGGCATAATATGACCATCAATCAGGCCTGACCAGGAATCTGGTCCAAAATTTAGGAAACCATCCAATTCTATAATAACAATACAATAAACAATGTAATTCAATCAGCAGAATTATAAACAACATTAGACAGTCATCTCATAGCATAAAGAAATTCACGAGTACCATAAAGGTATAATAAGGGATGTATGAAGAATGGTTTCAAGTTTGTAAAAGAAGAAGGTAATAGAAGAACAATGGTTTAATAGTTTTACAAGATTTGGTTCTTTGATGTTTTAAGATATTGTAGAAAATATAAGTGTTTTTACGTTAAGAAAATCCATTTCAGTAACTGGTATATGGTGTATATTTATTTGTGGAGTAGTATCGTATGTATGTGGTTAGGAATCTGGGTATTCAATAATCAATGGTTTACAAAGAATAAGGTTCACGACTCAAATATTAATAAATGAGATCAGGGCTTAGGATTACGCAATTCAAAGCACTTGCAATATAAAACAAGACTACTCAGAGTACTTGCAACATACTTCAAGAAAGTTCAGAAATACTTGCCTTATCTCATTTGACTTCCACTTTACTTACACACGTCTATCGACTCAATTCGCTGATCACTTGCTTTCCTTTTCCATGCCTCACTTCCTCTGCTAGACATTACAAGTATCTATCAATACTCATTCTCATCTTATTCTAATCGGCACGGACGTTAAGAGCTTCTATCTACCCTTCGTTTCACCTAAATCTGATGTACGGATTGAAAGTTATGACGAAAACCTCCAAACAATGAACACGTAGGCATATCACACATTAATCAGATAGCGCATAGCACTTAGCACATAAGATATTCGATACAAATAATTTTTTAAAGAAGGTTCGGGGTTAAAATGATTTTTCTGGTATTTAATACGAATTTTTGAACATTTTCCGGAATTAAAACGGGTAAAAGAATCATTTTATAAATAAATAACAAGGTTTAAATACACGAATCTGAATTTAAAATCATTTAATAATAATTATCGAGCCTTGAACATAATTTAGAAAAATATTTGAATACTCGAATATATTTTTCAGAATTTCTAAATCAAAAGAAAATTAAATCTGTTTAAATAATCAATTAAAATTAATTAATAACTAATTAAATAATTTAATCAATTAATACATAAATTAATTGACTAATTAAATAATTAATTATTAACTAGAATTAATTAATTCAATAATTCAGATTTATTTCAAAATTAAAAATGAATTTTGGAATTAAAGTAATGATTATTAGAATTTTTAAATATTAAAAATAATTTTCTGAAATTAAAATAAATAGGAAATATTATTTTTTAAAATTTTTAAAGCAGGAATCCTATTTTTGAAATTTCCAAAAACCCCAGGGATTAAACTGCATCGTTTTTAAATATACAGGGACTAAACAGCAAATTTTTTGCTGTCCTCGCCTGAAAACCGTCAGGGTTCGCCGAAGTTTACAACTCCAGTACCCTCAGGCCACCGCAAGCTCCAGATATGTTCTACCATTCACCAGGAACACAACCATGCAATCAAATCAAACAAATAACTCCTGAGTTGGCCGGAAAAGCTCGAAAAAAACTCGTCGGACGACGAGTTCTTCGTTGTTCCGGTCAGCCCAACTCTGGTATCGTTTGTACTTCAAACAACCACCAATCGACTCCTTTTTACAAGATCTACACACTGGTATCAATCAATTTCACTAATAACCCCTAGATCAAAAACCCCTAAATTCAATTAATAATATTCAAACCGAATATAAACCCTAATTTTAATTACATAGAATCAACCCAATTTTGAACATGTTATTGAACTCCAAATCACTATTATGACATGCCAAAATGATTAGGATTCAATTCTCTACAACATCAAATCACATAAACAACATCAAAATCAAAAATTCATAATTGAATCCAAATTAATTCGAAAATAACGAAAAATATAGAAAAATACTGGTTGATTCTGTAGTGATATAGGTTATGGAACTTGATTGTACACTTCATGGGCTTTGTTTTGGTTACTCACACATCAAAATCCGAGTTCGCTAACGCTTCCGATTCTAGGCATGATTACGAAGAACACTATGAATTTTATGGTTTTCTCTGGATAATTATGTAATTTTACTATTTAATTGTGTTTATCCGTGCAAAATAGAATACGGTAAGGGCTATTTATATTTACGGATTATTGGAACCCCGCTAGATCATATTAGATCTAAAAATAGAATACTTAATCATTAAGTATTAATAAAACTGATCCAATTCGGTACCAGTTTTAAGACAATTATCAGAACCGGGTTTTTTGCAAACACACTCTTGGTCTCAGCGCTTTCGTTACACGAATAACGAGAAGATAATGTAATATTTTAATCAACATATCCCGTTTCTCAAAAATACAGGTTTTATCGGTTTACCGAAATGAAAATAGTATCGTAAAATTTGTACCAGAAATCGTACAGGTAAAACCGTACTCCGGATTGAAAAAGTCAAAACACGGAAATGCTCAGAATAATCAAATTAGGTTAGAAAGGAGTTTTCCCGAGACTCCCCGGTATTAAAAACGTAAAAACTGTTGAAGTTGGACGATTCCCGATTATTCAAAATAATTTATAATTAATTTGAAAAATAATTTATTAAATCTATAAATCCCTTATAAAATCATATAACAACACATAAATTAATAAAAAATATCAAAATAATCTATACTTTATTTTAGACATTTAAAAGTTAAAATTCGCAAATTTTATCACATATAAACACCAAATTTTATCCTGATTCTCTTGATGTTCCTGAAGCCTACAATACTGATTCGGATAATAATGATGATTCTAATGGTGCACAGTTTAAAACTACAATTGAAGCTTCTAAACACTCTACTTTTACATCTTCATCAGGCCATCTGCTCTTAATTCTCATAGGGCAGACATATCACATGAAGAAACGCTCAAGCAACAGGAGGAAATTCTCAGTCAACTACAAACTGGAAATCAAGGTCCTTCTAGAGGAAAAGCTATATCCAGAGGACCTAGAAGTGGTAGGAGAAGTAGAAGAGGTAGGGCTCCTAGAGATGATCAACAAGTTATTGTTCCTTCTAAAAGAAGAACAAGATCAAGTGGGGTCGTGATTGAAGAAATACCTGAGATATCTCAGTCTCAGGCTCCTAAAGTGCTCATTGATCCATTATTTCTCAATCTTGTACCAGTGCCAAGGGAGTTACCTAATCTAAACTTGTACAGAGAAGAAGACCATGAGGAAGTTGAAGTTCATTTATCTAGAAGACTAAGACAACTATAAATTAAAGCAACTCCTGACAATACAACTGAAAATCCTGACACATGAAATTCTAACACTGCTAATCTTGACAGTTTAGTTCCTGATCCTGACAGGTGGTCAATTTCTGATGTAATTGAAGATAGAGAAGAAGTTGTCTTGGAGCATTTAAATCTTCAATTATTGTTTGCCTATGTTGATTCTTATAATGCTGAGATTGAAGAAGAAGGAAAAAGAGAAGAAGGAAAAATCTGAATAGCGGTCAACAGGGCTAATCAAGAATTCAGAAATATGCTGTGGAGATCTGGTACAAGTAGATGGAGAATCACAGATAAGAAAGAACTTAGAAAAAGGGCAGAGAAAAGGACTCGTATCTTTCCTAAATCAAGCACAATTACAAGTGGGAGAAAGTTGATGATCTGAAATGCAAGAAGGAGATGAACTTTGTTACAAGAGGAGTAAGGAATGAAGGATTACCTAATCCTAGTGTTGTGGACAGATATGATGATACACCTTCATGGTTGATACATGCTAAAGCTCTCAAATTGTCTGGACCACACACAAGAGCAGGAATTGGGCATCATGAAGCTGAACTATTAAATACAAGAATGGTGAATTTCACATTAGCTGATATACCTGGTCAGTAAGTTACAGCTAATCATTTGAACATGCTTGAAGCTGTGAAAATCATTATTGATAGACATGATGGCCCAGAACTAAAACAGAAGATACTGCTTATGTTGGAAGGAGATCAAGTTCAAGTTCTTTCACTTGATGAGTTGAGGATGATGATAACCATAGAAATCAAGTACATTCATTATCCATTGAGGGTTGAAAATTAAGCATATAAGGAATGGTCAAACATTATATTTTATGCCATCAAAAGAAGGATTCTTGACAAAGGCATACAGTATTCTAGACACTATATTCCCACATACATGAATCTCAGTTATCAGAAAGTGAACATGAGGAGGGGTGTAGTTGTATTTGACACTGTGCTCACTTCAAGGAGACTAACTATAAATCCTGATTGTCTAAAGCCATGTTATATGATACTGGATGATTTGATGATCGAAGAGCTCCATTTGGAGTCTAAGAGCTGCTATATATCAGTTATATGATGAAACTGAATATGAAAGGAACTTGAAGAACAAGCTAAAGCAGCTACTCTGGAAGAAGATAGATGAAAGATTAAATGCATTTGTTCAGAGATACTTCAGAGTTTACCAAGAACCATGAAAATCAACTTCAATATATGAGTATGCTCTACAATCCTTGTATTCTATATTTTGTCTTTCTATTTTTGGAATCAGACATAACTACAAAATTTTATGCTTATTTTATAAAGTATAAATTGGGGGAGATTGTTGGAAAATCAAAATTTGCTGGGATGAGTATCAGGATTTGTTAAAGTCATCAGGATCCGTCATGTCCATCAGAATTTGCTCAAGCATCAGGATCTGCATGCAATCAGTATTTGCGTTAGGATGAAGACTATCAGGATATGACTATATTACAAAATAAATCAGAATCTGTTGATTTATACAGTCCCAGCATTTGAGGATTATTATATTATCGGTTCCTGACTTATAGGATCGAAGCTGTTAATTTAGATATTTATAAAAACTAGATAAATCATACTATAACATATATTATAATTGATAGAGATTGATTATGTAGTTGTGTAATATATAAACATTGAACAAGTTTTCTTCTAAGGTGTGTATTACTCGAGTATTATTATAACCTAGCAGCTCTTAAGAACATTGTTTTCTTGAGAGAGTTTTGTAACTGTTTATAAGAGATTTAATAAACTGTTATTTGATCCAGTTATTCTTACTTTATTTCTTTGATAATCAAATTGTTTGATAATTGTATCCAACCCCCTAAACTATTATCATTTACTGGGTAACATTATTAAACATTTGGCATAATCTCCGACAACATCATTTGTTAAGATGCTTTATAAGTAACTCGAATATTTTCCCCTTTACCTCTAACCTTAAAAGTCTTTGCAAAAGAAGCACTATTTTCCAATATATGCAACATCTTAACATCTTCATTTTCGTCACCTATGATATTGTGCAACACTCTCACTAATCAGCATAAGATCATAAAACTGCTCCTTACTATAGCAAAATAAGCATTCAAAAAGTATAAAATAAAAAAAATCATACAGTCAGCCGTCAGCCATAGTAACTTTCAAATGTGCAATTGTAGAGCAAATGAATCTACAGTATGGCTGGCCATTACTAATGGTTTTTTCAACGGTCACTATATAAAGTAAACACCTTAAATAAAATAATTTTTAAAGAGGAAATGACTAACTTGTCGAATTAACATCATCGAGTAATCCTCCATGTAATATCTGAACACTTGACACAATGTAAACATGACTCTAAAATAAGGTCAAAGCAAGCTGATAAAGAAATACACAAGTCCAGATGTTAGTTCTAACTCTGACTCTCTGAACCAATAACATGCAATTATTAGATACACCACTTTAGGTCTATAACACATAAGTTAAATCCTATTAAATTTGGGTAAATTCTCTTGAATTTACTTTAGAAGTAAAGGCGAAAATAAATAAAATTCGGTTCATATAATATGTAACACCCCCAAATCCGGGGTCGGGGATCCGGGTTGACGAGTTCCATTTCCCTTAATAACACCCAATCTTAATAATTAATCAACTATTTTGTACTGTGACCCCACAATAAACACACACACCACAAGTTATAGTCTCAGAGATGATCATCCAAAAATAATCACAAGTCGTTTTATTCCACAATTACATGCCTATACACCTTAAACAGGTTTCTGAATAAATTTACATTTCTCTGCCATTATTACAACTCATAATATACATAAGTCTGGTACATCATTAGTTGAAAACTTAGCCTATTGGTAATTTCTACCTCAGCTACAACGGCCTCAACGCTTCCAGAAAGCTGCGGAACGTTTCCTATCCGCTTGCGAATTGGGAGCTTGGTCCTGTTCATCTTATCTATATGATGTTGTATGATGAAAGAAGAAAGCAAGGGTGAGCAGCAAGCCCACCAAAATAATATGTATAATGATTAACAATATATGAGCCTTCTCATAGTACTCATGAAAGTCTTGGTCAAAAGAAATGAACCAAGTTGATATCTTAATGCGATGAAGTCGCAAAATATTCAGTATATATATATACATATATACTTTTTAAAATATTGGAAGTCCTCTTCCATGCATAATACACACAGAGTTCCAGTGTATAACTGTATAAAAATACCGTTGCAAGGTGATCTCATATATCTAACCTTGTCTCAACGTTTTTCTGAAAATCTTTGTCATGCATAAGATAATCATTTACTAGATATAAGTTTAAAAAAATGAAGTTACAAGATACTCCAATATACTTATATCCAAATACTACTTGAACTACCACCGTTCAAGTTATAATCAGTTTCAAAGTTCATCACCCAGATGAGACTACAAGATAAGACTTGAATAGATTCAATATTTGAAATATCATTATAAATAATGAAGTTACGAGATACTTCATTAAGTCCTGATATATATATCCATATATATATATATATATATCTCATACATTTCCTGAAAATCTCTGTCATGTAAAGTATGAACAGAGTTGTAATATCCAATGAATTTGGAAAGAAAAGAATTTTGGCATAAACCTGATATCTTGCTGATCAGGCAAAGATACCCATTAAGTAAACTTTTCTACTAGTAGAAGGATGAATCCCCCACCGGTCATCACCCTGGCCACATAAGGACCTTGTGCTGGACCGCCACCCAGCCTCTTACGCGTTGATGGACTGCCACCCAGCCACTTACACTTTGATAGACCGTCCCCCGGCCTGTCGCTTATGCCGACTCAATTAGATGGACTTACTTCCCGAACATTGGGCAAGTAATCAAATTATTTTCTCAAACCAGCAACCACGTTGCGAATGTAAAATACACCACAGAGCTGGATCCCCCAAGTTTTGAGCGAGTATTTAAATCCCCTTTGAAAGGAAGATCTTAAATATAAAAATGAGTTTTGGGGTCCACTCTAACTTTAAAAATCATTTTGAAGATTCGAAAACATTTTTAAGAATGTTTGGAGTACTGCTGATTTATTAAAATAAATCAGTCCCAATATATTTAGAAAATATCTGAATATTATTATTTAAATAATATTCCCATAAAGAATAATCTTTATAAAAATAATTGAAGTAGAAGTTTTAAAACTCATACTGGAAATGGATATATACTTATACGAAAGTATAATCTTTATTTGAATAATCGAAAATAAGTTTGATTATCGAAATATTATTCTTTAATAAAATAAAGAATATTAATAAATAATAAGCGGAGTCATAATACCTCGAATGAATATTATAAATAATATTCATTAAATAAAATAAAGGAGTCATACATCCTCAAATGAATATCCAAGTAATATTCAATAAATAATATAAAGGAGTCATAAGTCCTCGAATGAATATTCAAGATAATATTCATTAATAAAATAAAGTTATCGAATAAACCTTATTCGATTAATAGTTTTGAAAACTATAACCATATATATATATATAAATATATATATATATATATATATATAAAATCTACTCGGGATCCTCGACTCCCGGTTTTAGAAAATGTTTTCACCTTTGGGTCCCTATACTAAGGGTATATGCAAATTACCGCTATTCTCTAGCATAGGTATTATCAATTGAACCAACAGATATATATGGCAAGAATACGAAACAGGCATGCATATGTACCATATCACATGCTACAATATATCGCAAGAATTTACTAATAACAAGTATGCATTTATCGCAAGATCATGCATATACACATGTACATCACAACAACAGTATAACGGGTAGAAAACTTGCCTGAGCGACTGGGGGTTACGAATGGCTCGGGACGAGTCTGGTAACCTATAAACAACAAGTAAGTTGGAATTAAACCAAAGTCACTTGTAAATCTATACATTAACCAACTTAGACTCTAACGCTCGCTTTGCGCTTACTGATTCTCTTAAGTCACTCGAGTACCCTCGGCTCCACCATTTTTAATAATTTAACCATTACGAGTTTTAAGGAGATTCCTTCGCGGGTGTCTTACCAACTGCCTATTACACCTTACATAAATGTTTCATACTTCAATTAGTCCTTTAAGGTCTTTAACCTATGTTTCAAAGTAAGGCGAGGGGTAAAGGTTCGTTCGCGAAATGTCGTTACTTAAAACGGCCATTTCTCCTAAACCGTTCATCGGAATCAAACGAACCACGTATCAAAACGAAGCTCGTAACATGAACTATCTAAACATGGCAATGGTCATAATCTAGCAGGGAGTTCTCGGGTCCAAATGTTATGAACAAAAGCAGTCTAAAGTAAATCGGACATTACGATGGCTATGTTTACGCGATTTCCCAAATTTAAACCATTCCAAAACCATCACAATTCAACCCCAATTCACCACCCAATCAAACCTCCATCCAAAATACATTACAACAGCCCCAAACCAACTCATTATAATCCATTTACTTACTCCTAAAACTTGAATTTAAACTATACTTAAGTTCTTTTAATCAAAACAACAAGATTCACCATTCCATTTCACTACCACTCCAACCCAAACTCTAAACCACAAGCATTAAGCTACTATATCATCATAACAATCAAAATCATCATTATACAAAGGAATCTAGGGTTTGGAGATGATATACATTCCTTGAAGTGGTGGGAGTAGCTAGGAAGCCTTAGGAAGTCTTGAGGAGTCTTAGGAAAGCTTGGATCTTAAAGGAAAAACAAGAAAATCAAGTTAAAATTCTTGAAGTCACTATTTATTGTCTTCTTCATTGATTTCTTGAAGAAGATTGAGAAAGAATTGAAGGCTTAAACTCATAATATAGCCATAACTATGCATAAGGATGACTAGGGAATTATCTTACCAATTTAGGAAGCCTTGATCTTGAGTTTTGAAAATTCTAGCTTCTTGAAAATGAAAAAGCCGAGAGCATGAAGAAAATAAAATGCCTTGTGTTCTTGTTTTGATGAAAAATGAATTGTTTGGCTTGGTTGGTTGAATATTTGATTTGTTTTTGGTTAATTACCAATTTAACCTTGATTTTGTGTGGTTAATATTCCACCACATTTCCTTCCTTCCCATGTCATGCTTATGTCATGCTATGATGTCATCTTTCCCTCCTTGTCCTCTTCTCATTGGTTGGGTGACATCATCCTCTCTAATCTCTTTGATTAACTTCCTAATTGTTTGCCTAATGACCGCTGATCTGTTATACGGTTCGCTTAACTTTCGTTTTCGTTTATCGTTTGAGGGATCATACCCGGGATCTTATTACTTAGGTTCCCTTAACCTTTCTCAATATATTATATTCCTTTTATGATCCTCTCTTATAATCCTTTAATTTAAATCCTTCTTATCTTGTTACCTTATACTCAATTCTTTTCGTATCTAGTGGATTTCCGGGAAAAATCAAAGTGTTCGGAATTGGATTCTGACGATCTTTACATACACTTATATACCATATAGAGTACTAATAAAATCTCAGAATATCCATACCAGAACCCCTACATAGTGTGGCATGAAAAGTTTTCTCATTCAGCATAATCTGCAAAATCACTATTCATAAGGGTTTCAAAATTTTCCAAAAATTGGGGTTATTACAGTCTCCCCTCCTTAAAAAGATTCCGTCCCGGAATCAGATAGAAAATGAATAGGGATACTCTCTTAGCATTGCACTTTCTAACTCTCGAGTAAATTTTCCCACATTGTGGTCCCACCACCAAACTCTGCCTAGTTTGATAATCCTTCTCCTAAGCACTTGTTCCTTTTCACTCTATAACCCTTCCTGGTTGCTCCATATAGGTTACGTCGGGTTGCGTGTCTATGTGCTCATTTTCAAGATAGTACCTTCTAAGATAGATAGCCCGCTCATGGCGATTACACACATTAAACCTTTACCAAACTACTATTACGGTTGGGTATTGCACAGTCATCAGAAGGAATGTCAATCTTTCAAACCATAATACAACCTTTACGGCTTCAACCATTATCACTGTATTCCTCTGGCACAAGCGCCTATAATTATCCTCTTACCTTTAAAGTGTCGGCCACCTCTTTGGCCTTTCCTGATAGTAAAATTTCCTTACAGTCAATGTCATTTTAACCACCTCCAAATAAATTTTCTACCTTATTTCAATCACTGCTTTTGTGAAGATGTATTCCTTAAAATCTGATGAGTAAAAAAAAAATATCACCATTTTTCCATAAGTTATTGCCTCAGTCTTTAGAGGTTAATCACTGTCACGACTGACTCTCAATCATACTTAGAACATCTTTTATCTTAGGTCCTAATTGCCCTGAACAATTTCGACCTTTACTGTTTCGATCCATACTTTCTCGTGGTTTAACACGTGCCCCACTTGGCATCATTATAATTACGTCATATTTCCTTTATCAATATTTCTATTCATGAGAATTTTGAATATTACCTTTCTCCTTGTAAAACCTCTAAGGTTATCCTTGAATCGTTCCTCCTGTATTCCCTAGATACAGGGCATATCAAAATACCATATACTAATACTAGAATCATTGTCTATATACTTTTGAAAAATTTCTCCACTAATTCTTTAAAGGTTGTTGTTACCTTAATTCTTTCCAATTCATACTGTCAAAACTCATACTATCCCTATTAAGGGTGAAATGCCAACCTTTATGCATTCCCCTAGGATTCATTTTAAGTTACTGATGTTCTATCCTTATTTCCACCTTTAGAAAGGTACATGCATCCTTCCATGGATAAATCAAGTCATATATTCCTGATAAGGGTGTCTTATTCAATTATTTCCACCTCGATAGTATATGCCTAATTTCACAATAACATCTGTATTCAAAATGAGGTCAATCAAAATGGCCTCCAAAAGATAACAACGGTTATCCGCTTTTCTTGCCTAATTTGGTAACGATAACAAGGATGTTCAGGAAGATATTGGTCGTGTTCAACGTGAACTTCTTCTTAATAATTCCTTATTTACTTTTGTTGTTAATCTCAACAGTCACCTCAATGCTGGGATATCTTTCATACCTAGTGTCTCCCTTTTTGGGTATCAAGCCACCGGTCTTACACTTCACATTCTTGAAGGTCACTTCCTTCATCCACTTTTCCTAATTTCGTACTTCCTTGTCTCCTCAGTCTATCCGCATTTTATTATTCATCCTTCGAACTATCTCAAGGTTTCCTCGGATCCTCCCAATTTACAGGGAATAAAATATATGTATCTCTTATGCCTTCAACCATCAATTTTTAACTCATGGTGAATCACCCTCATCCTGAAGATTACATACTTCTCTATTTCTATTGCTACGAGTCTTTAGGGTTTCCTCATACCCAACTCCCTTATCATTCCTCAAACTCTATTGCCTTTATATTCCTTTCCACTTCAATTCCTTTTTTTTTTATTTTCCTTTCTCTTATCATTATTTCATGAACCAACACAACATAAGCATTGATTTCAAATATCTCATCATTCTGGATTCGTGCCCTCAGAACGAATCTTGACAACTTTTACAACTTAGATTCATAATTCATCATACTCGTCTGCCTTTGCTCTGGCTCTAAAGCTTTTACAATATCTCCATAACCTTGGGAAGTACTTTCCTGAAAACAATTGACTGAACTTAAATCAGTTTATTATAATCTCTTGCTCCGTGCCTTCCTTGGCCTTTCACCAGCGGGTGGTCTCTCTCTTAGGAGGGTAAGTGACAAAAACAGTCTTTTGTGGTTCGTCCATCATTTAGAATCTCAAATGATTCCTATATTTCCTTTAGCCAGGCTCTTGCCTCGACTGGGCCAGCTTGTTCCTTGGAACTCTGAGAGCTTAGCGACTTAGAGGTCCTGAAAGAATTTCCCACTACCATGTTTTCCTCAAGGTGGTGGTTGGGAATAAAGTATAAGTTCTGTTTAGACAGGTCCATGAATTTCCGTATAGGAGTACCGTCTCGGGTCTCCTGACCTCGCTCGACTTCTGTTTTCTCAGTCTAAATATTTCTTCCTACTCCCCATAATTGGGGTCATCTTTTAATTTAAACTCCTCATTTTCCACTTTAGTATATTATGGGTTCCTTATATCTTAATCGCAACCTCCCTGATTATCATATTCAAGGTTTGCCCCTAATCTTATTCCTTGTGGGGGCATATTAGTTGGAAAAATTTTGAGAATCTCTGGATATTTGTCTTACTTACTTTGCTAAAGTCTTTCCCTCGTTCAGTCCTTGCACGATTGCAAATTATGAATTCTCAAGTTCGATAAACTTCATGACACTCTCTTAAGTGTTAATAGAGCAATTAACAATGTGATCTTATCACAAACAAACTGATCTGAACTGAAATTAACGAATATATACATAACCATTTGTTCGAGGGTATAACAACTGAACACATTAAAGAGAATTACATCATTTGATCTGATCGCTTCTATCTCAAAAGTACTACCATAGATAATCATCTAGTCATTAAAACTAATCATCCATAACTTAGGCTAATCCTCCAAAAGCGGTGCTGCATGAAATTCTTGTCAGATTATTCAGACTCTGCACACTATTATGGATCAAGAAATGCGGGCATGCACGACATCCCTAACCTGCTCCATTAAGGCGGTGATGAGGTCTAGGATAGTTGCAAGTAGAGCTGGATCAATCTGACCCTCAAGATGGCCTCTAGCTGTAACACGGGTGGTAGCCTCAATCCTTTCCATGCTATGAGCTAATCCTGCCGGAAGTACCCCGCCCTCAATCCTTGGTGCAGCAAGTCGATCCAACAGATCACTCCTAACATTACGGGCCTCGGACAGGCCACCCAAAGTCATGTGATAATTGGCGATAAGAGAAGCCTGAGTGGTAGCATCTAGCAGTCCATGGGGTGCAGGTGGCGCAGACCCAGGAGATCCAAACGAATAACCAAGCACGGTATCAGGTGACAATGGTGCAGGAGATAAAGGTGGCATTTCCTCAGTAGGTGCTGGGCTCTGTACAGGGGAGGGAACAGGAATTGGTGGAACCTCATGGATGTCTACAGGAACCTCTGGAAGAGGGTCTGATACTGGTATAATTGGGGTCGTGGAAGGCCCCACTCCTTCTTCCCTCATTAAACTTTGTGCCCTTGGTAACTCTTCATCCTTTAGTGCCACCCTCACGGCCATTCTTGCTCTGGTAGTCGCCCTGACTACGGTCATCAATTCCTCAGTGGTCCTCTCTTCATTCTCATCAGGATCCTCCATGAGATCCTCCTCAGCCACAATCCTTTCCGGAATAACATCCTCAACCGCAACATTTTCAATATGAATCTCATCCGGTCCCTCATTAGGGTACTCCATCGGATTCACAATTTGATCTCCAGCTTGTAATAAAACATCCTCATGCTGATGCTCCTGAACCTCAGGGTTCGGTGCCCCGCTGCCCTATACGAGAATGAACTATGTTACTATCACGATATTTATAAGGGTTCCCGTAAGGGTTTTAACTGTCAGTACTACGTTAGGTAGCCCGACTATGAACTTGGCAAGAGTTCTTATTACCTTAGTGAACTTATTATCTTTACGTCACATCATCTCTGAGGTTTATAACGCTTAGCTCTGATACCACTTCTGTAACACCCCCAAATCCGGGGTCGGGGATCCGGGTTGTCACGAGTTCCATTTCCCTTAATAACACCCAATCTTAATAATTAATCAACTACTCTGTACTGTGACCCCACAATAAACACACACACCACAAGTTATAGTCTCAGAGATGATCATCCAAAAATAATCACAAGTCGTTTTATTCCACAATTACATGCCAATACACCTTAAACAGGTTTCTGAATAAATTTACATTTCTCTACCATTATTACAACTCATAATATACATAAGTCCGGTACATCATTAGTTGAAAACTTAGCCTATTGGTAATTTCTACCTCAGCTACAACGGCCTCAACGCTTTCAGAAAGCTGCGGAACGTTTCCTATCCGCTTGCGAATTGGGAGCTTGGTCCTGTTCATCTTATCTATCTGATATTGTGTGATGAAAGAAGAAAGCAAGGGTGAGCAGCAAGCCCACCAAAATAATATGTATAATGATTAACAATATATGAGCCTTCTCATAGTACTCATGAAAGTCTTGGTCAAAAGAAATGAACCAAGTTGATATCTTAATGCGATGAAGTCGCAAAATATTCAGTATATATATATACATATATACTTTTTAAAATATTGGAAGTCCTCTTCCATGCATAATACACACAGAGTTCCAGTGTATAACTGTATAAAAATACCGTTGCAAGGTGATCTCATATATCTAACCTTGTCTCAACGTTTTTCTGAAAATCTTTGTCATGCATAAGATAATCATTTACTAGATATAAGTTTAAAAAAATGAAGTTACAAGATACTCCAATATACTTATATCCAAATACTACTTGAACTACCACCGTTCAAGTTATAATCAGTTTCAAAGTTCATCACCCAGATGAGACTACAAGATAAGACTTGAATAGATTCAATCTTTGAAATATCATTATAAATAATGAAGTTACGAGATACTTCATTAAGTCCTGATATATATATCCATATATATATATATATCTCATACATTTCCTAAAAATCTCTGTCATGTAAAGTATGAACAGAGTTGTAATATCCAATGAATTTGGAAAGAAAAGAATTTTGGCATAAACCTGATATCTTGCTGATCAGGCAAAGATACCCATTAAGTAACCTTTTCTACTAGTAGAAGGATGAATCCCCCACCGGTCATCACCCTGGCCACATAAGGACTTTGTGCTGGACCGTCACCCGGCCTCTTACGCGTTGATGGACTGCCACCCAGCCACTTACACTTTGATAGACCGTACCCCGGCCTGTCGCTTATGCCGACTCAATTCGATGGACTTACTTCCCGAACATTGGGCAAGTAATCAAATTGTTTTCTCAAAACAGCAACCACGTTGCGAATGTAAAATACACCACAGAGCTGGATCCCCCAAGTTTTGAGCGAGTATTTAAATCCCCTTTGTAAGGAAGATCTTAAATATAAAAATGAGTTTTGGGGTCCACTCTAACTTTAAAAATCATTTTGAAGATTCGAAAACATTTTTAAGAATGTTTGGAGTACTGCTGATTTATTAAAATAAATCAGTCCCAATATATTTAGAAAATATCTGAATATTATTATTTAAATAATATTCCCATAAAGAATAATCTTTATAAAAATAATTGAAGTAGAAGTTTTAAAACTCATACTTGAAATGGATATTAAATTACCAAAGATATACTTATACGAAAGTATAATCTTTATTTGAATAATCGAAAATAAGTTTGATTATCGAGATATTATTCTTTAATAAAATAAAGAATATTAATAAATAATAAGCGGAGTCATAATACCTCGAATGAATATTATAAATAATATTCATTAAATAAAATAAAGGAGCCATACATCCTCAAATGAATATCCAAGTAATATTCAATAAATAATATAAAGGAGTCATAAGTCCTCGAATGAATATTCAAGATAATATTCATTAATAAAATAAAGTAATCGAATAAACCTTATTCGATTAATAGTTTTGAAAACTATAACCATATATATATATAAATATATATATATATATAAAATCTACTCGGGATCCTCGACTCCCGGTTTTAGAAAATGTTTTCACCTTTGGGTCCCTATACTAAGGGTATATGCAAATTACCGCTATTCTCTAGCATAGGTATTATCAATTGAACCAACAGATATATATGGCAAGAATACGAAACAGGCATGCATATGTACCATATCACATGCTACAATATATCGCAAGAATTTGCTAATAACAAGTATGCATTTATCGCAAGATCATGCATATACACATGTACATCACAACAACAGTATAACGGATAGAAAACTTGCCTGAGCGACTGGGGGTTACGAATGGCTCGGGACGAGTCTGGTAACCTATAAACAACAAGTAAGTTGGAATTAAACCAAAGTCACTTGTAAATCTATACATTAACCAACTTAGACTCTAACGCTCGCTTTGCGCTTACTGATTCTCTTAAGTCACTCGAGTACCCTCGGCTCCACCATTTTTAATAATTTAACCATTACGAGTTTTAAGGCGATTCCTTCGCGGGTGTCTTACCAACTACCTATTACACGTTACATAAATGTTTCATACTTCAATTAGTCCTTTTAGGTCTTTAACCTATGTTTCAAAGTAAGGCAAGGGGTAAAGGTTCGTTCGCGAAACGTCGTTACTTAAAACGGCCGTTTCTCCTAAACCGTTCATCGGAATCAAACGAACCACATATCAAAACGAAGCTCGTAACATGAACTATCTAAACATGGCAATGGTAATAATCTAGCAGGGAGTTCTCGGGTCCAAATGTTATGAACAAAAGCAGTCTAAAGTAAATCGGACATTACGACGGCTATGTTTACGCGATTTCCCAAATTTAAACCATTCCAAAACCATCACAATTCAACCCCAATTCACCACCCAATCAAACCTCCATCCAAAATACATTACAACAGCCCCAAACCAACTCATTATAATCCATTTACTTACTCCTAAAACTTGAATTTAAACTATACTTAAGTTCTTTTAATCAAAACAACAAGATTCACCATTCCATTTCACTACCACTCCAACCCAAACTCTAAACCACAAGCATTAAGCTACTATATCATCATAACAATCAAAATCATCTTATTATACAAAGGAATCTAGGGTTTGGAGATGATATACCTTCCTTGAAGTGGTGGGAGTAGCTAGGAAGCCTTAGGAAGCCTTGAGGAGTCTTAGGAAAGCTTGGATCTTAAAGGAAAAACAAGAAAATCAAGTTAAAATTCTTGAAGTCACTATTCATTGTCTTCTTCATTGATTTCTTGAAGAAGATTGAGAAAGAATTGAAGGCTTAAACTCATAATATAGCCATAACTATGCATAAGGATGACTAGGGAATTATCTTACCAATTTAGGAAGCCTTGATCTTGAGTTTTGAAAATTCTAGCTTCTTGAAAATGAAAAAGCCGAGAGCATGAAGAAAATAAAATGCCTTGTGTTCTTGTTTTGATGAAAAATGAATTGTTTGGCTTAGTTGGTTGAATATTTGATTTTTTTTTGGTTAATTACCAATTTAACCTTGATTTTGTGTGGTTAATATTCCACCACATTTCCTTCCTTCCCATGTCATGCTTATGTCATGCTATGATGTCATCTTTCCCTCCTTGTCCTCTTCTCATTGGTTGGGTGACATCATCCTCTCTAATCTCTTTGATTAACTTCCTAATTGTTTGCCTAATGATCGCTGATCTGTTATACGGTTCGCTTAACTTTCGTTTTCGTTTATCGTTTGAGGGATCATACCCGGGATCTTATTACTTAGGTTCCCTTAACCTTTCTCAATATATTATATTCCTTTTATGATCCTCTCTTATAATCCTTTAATTTAAATCCTTCTTATCTTGTTACCTTATACTCAATTCTTTTCGTATCTAGTGGATTTCCGGGAAAAATCAAAGTGTTCGGAATTGGATTCTAACGATCTTTACATACACTTATATACCATATAGAGTACTAATAAATTCTCAGAATATCCATACCAGAACCCCTACATAGTGTGGCATGAAAAGTTTTCTCATTCAGCATAATCTGCAAAATCACTATTCATAAGGGTTTCAAAAATTTCCAAAAGTTGGGGTTATTACATAATACATCAGCCCATCTCAAATATTTTAAAGACATATGAGAAACGTAGGCCCAAGGGCAGACTGGTCAATTCACCTCAGAAGGGATAATAGGGGAATGGTGGAAACAGTCAAGGCATCTTAAATATATTATTTTTTTTCCTTCAATTGATAGGAGAGGCTGGACCTCTTAAATGTCCAGAAGTTTTTTAAGGGTTTTGAGCACATAAATGTAACAGAAATAGTAATTAAAAATGTGAAAAATCAGAATTTTCGAAACCCACCGCATGATCCATGCGAAAAACAGATATTTAATTCGTAGATCAGATTGTTTACCTTAAGAAGCTTTACAAATTAGTTTAATAATGGAGATCCAAAGATTGTTCAATCACCACGCATCCCGCTATTGTGATCTACGCTCTATCAGTATCTACACGAATGCTTGAATTCAAGGATTGAAAGTGTACTAGCACAAACTCGTTTCTTCTTGTTCTCTCCATCTTCTCTCTTGGTGGCTAGGGTTTTTAGTAAAAGTCTTGCACACATAATTCAGCCACAAGAGATATTATATAGAGAGTAGAAAAAGAATTATAACTCTTAACTAATTAAGAGTAATTATTAATTCAAAATTCCTATTTGTATAATAATTAAGTCACACTTAATTATTTAACAACTGAATTTCATAATTAATATTAGTAAATTCAAATATCATTATTTATCTAATTAATTAAGTCATACTTAATTAATATTAAAAATAATTTGAATTACTTTAATATAATTTAAATCCAATTTAAATTAAATAATCCTTCAAATGTTCTTTGTGTGTGACCCTATAGGTTATTATTACGTTGGCAACGAATTTTAAATATAATTTAAAATCGTAAATAATGAGCGGCATGTAGTAATACATCATTGTTACCCAAGTAATAATAATTCAATCGGGGATCGATTAAACCTTTCGTGAATAATGTACAATGTAATATAATCCCTTTAACCACATATTATAGATTAAACTAAAGGCATGTAATGTGTCATCCTCATCAATGTTTAATTTAGGTTTCCTTGATCAATGAGTAGACTATCATATCAAATCAACATTTGAGCGTGGCCACGCATTTCATAGTCTAGCTCACACAAGAGGCCAATAATACTCCTAAAATTAGGAGGGTTAAATCCTTTCTAGATAATTCATATTTCTCATACGATTCATAATATATCTGAAACATACTTTTATCATTACCTGGTCAAAGGTAACTTTTAATGTAATCAAAGTACATTAATTCTCGTATATAATATAATGATTTCAAGTCTAAGGACCATTACATCATTATCACAGTGAGAATTACTTATGACACAACGTACATGTAGAATCTCACATTGGGTCTGTCCAGCACCATGTACATATACATCTGCATGTGTTTTTAACTTTAGTATCACTATACCTATGATCAATGAGATGTGATCATCAGTCAACAAACACACCAGTCTTAATGCATTATTATTGTCCCTTAATAATAATACTTGACTAAGGACCTTTAGGAATATTGATACTATTCTCATAATCTCATTTTTAAGTCACGTACTTAGAGATATAGAATTGCATATCATATTCCAAGGACATTTATTAATCTAACATTTATATCACAGTAAATTAAGAATTAATAAATTATAAAGGGAATAATCGATAAAACATAAACATTAATAATCCAAATGTCTTAAACTAAAACATCATAGTGTTGTCTCTAGGGCACAAACACTATCAATCTCCCACTTGCACTAGAGCCAATCACCCATGTATCTAATACTCATGGAACTAGTATGACCATTATGCTTCTGCTGTAAAAAAGACTTAGCCAGTGGGTCTGCAACACTATCAATACTATACACTTTACATTTATATCTCCTTGATCATTTATCTCATTAATATGGTGATATCGCTTAAGGACATGCCTAAACAGTCTCCTAGGCTGTTTCGAAAGCATCAATATATTCGGCTTCCATAGAAATATCAATGTTGAACTATTCAAGCTAACATCAATTATATTTAGACAAAACACAAACCAGACATAGACACATTATTATCCTTGCCTATCCAGAAATTAGGTTCAGAATCTAGTATCAGTGTAACCCTTTATAACCAGTTCCCTATCTTCTCCATACACCAAAAATAAATCTTTAGTACTCTTTAAGTACTTAAGAATATTCTTGAAAACTATCCAGTGAACCTCACCCAGATTAGACTGGTATCTGATCATCATGCTCAAAGCATATGAAATATCAGGATAAATACATATCATTGTACACATTATAAATCCAATTGCTGACGCATCTGGAACTTTCTCAAATGTCCCTTATCATCTAAAGATTTAGGGGGAAATTATCTTTTGAGATTACTATCCCATGAGATATCTAAACATTTCCTTTCTTTTTCTCGTGCATCATAAAATGATGTAATACTTTATCAATGTATGTACTCCGACTAGGTCTATTGATCTCTTCAATCTATCTCTATAGATCTTGATCCCTAATATATAGGTAGCATCGCCTAAGTCTTTCATCGAGAAACTATTTCTCAACCAAGTCTTAACATCATGTAGAGAAGGTATGTCATTCCATTTCTGTTATATGTCATCTACATATAATACTAGGAATGTCACATGGCTTCCACTAACCTTCTTGCAAACACATGGTTCATCTTTGTTTTGAATAAATCCAAACTCTTTGACCATTTTATCAAAATGAATATTCATTCTCCTTGAGGCTTGCTTCAATCTATAAATAGATAGAAGTAACTTACAAACTATTTTAGCAAACTTTGGATCGACAAAACCCTCAGGTTGTATCATATATATATATATATCCTCTTCAAGGCTCCCATATAAGAAAGTAGTTTTGACATCCATTTTCCAAATCTCATAGTCAAAGTAAGCAACTATTGCTAACAAAATCCTGATGGACTTGACCATAGCAACGGGTGAAAAAGTCTCATCATAGTCTATACCATGAATTTGCTTGAAACCTTTTGCCACTAGTCATACCTTATAGGTCTGTACTTTACCATCCATGTTAGTTTTTTTCTTGAAAACCCACTTCCACCCTATAGGTTTTACCCCTTCGAATGGATCAACTAAAGTCAATACTTTATTTTGATATATGGATTCCATCTCGGATTTCATGGCCTTCAGCCATCTCTCGGAGTCTGGATGGTTCATAGTATCTTGGTAGGTGAGAGGCATTATCATTATCAGTAAGCATCACATTACTATTTTGAATCAAAAGAAATCCATAATTTTTCCGAGACTTATGGTGAATCCTACTAGATCTACGAATAACTTGTGTTTCTTGGACATGATTACTTTCAACATTTTGATGCACATCCTGATCTTATTCCAAATCTGGTTCAATGTTATCATGTGGTTCTCGATCTTCATCGAGATGTATTATCCTCCCACTGACTTTCTTAGAAAGTAGTTCTCCCTCAAGAAATACGGCGGACTGAGCAACAAACACTTTGTTCTCGGAAGGATTATAAAAACTATACTGAAAGGCATATGTCATAGCCTACTCGTTTATTCGAGTATTTAACTCAACTCAAATAAGAATGTAATAAGTAAATAGTGGATCAATCATCAGAGAGATCTCACAAAGTAACATCTGTCAAAGAATAAAGAAACATTGTTCATCTGCAGACTTGAAGATTCACTGGAAGAAGTTCAAGAATTTGATCATGCCTCAGTGATATAAATCAAGATCGTGGATTTAATCAAGTGACAGAGATCTCGTCAAGGTATCATTTATTACAAGGATTCAATCAGAACATCAAAGTCAAGACATGAAGAAACGTCAAGAAAGTTAGTCACTCATGAACCAGACAGTACATCGAGTGTCAGCATTGAAGTGGCGGAATTGATTCATAAGTCTCAGTGACTTTCAGAAGATTGTCAGAAGAATGGATGCTGCTCAGGGTTAGTATTAATTCTCTATTAATTAATTAAGTCATATAATTTAATTAAGAAAATAAATTATATCTGCAAGGATTAATTTATTGATTAATTGAATTAAATTGATTAATTAATTTAGAATTAATATTAAGGTTTTTCAGAATTTTAATTGATTAAAATCTGTTTTAATTCTAAAAAGACAACTGATTGTACTAGTATGACAATCGGTATGACAATTGATTGTCATACCGAAAGTCATGCTAATTCAGTTGATTGTCTTGATAGAATTATTATTTAGATTAAAATCACTTATTAATTCAGTAAGACAATTTCATTTGAACTAATATGACAATCGGTATGACAATCAATAGTCATACCGAAAGTCTTGCTAGTTCATTTTAATTGTCTTGCTAGCTCTAAAAGATTGTCACACCGAAAGTATTATTGGACAAATGATTGTCATACCAGTTCATTTTGATCTCGGCTGTGTTGATTAAATAGAAGCAGAAGCATCCAATTTACTTACACATACAGAGAGCAATCAAACAGAAGCCAAGAACAAAAAGAGAACAAGCAGCCAAATATTTCATCTTATCTGCTAATTCAAGATTACAATTTCTAGCTTGTAAAGTTAAATCCAATCAACTAGAAATCACTCTCTTGTTCTTGTGTATCAATCTAGCGGATTAAAATCCCTAGAACTTAATCTCAAATCGCTTTTAGCATTTGATCTTTTAATTACAAAAATAGAAAAAGTTCATGTCGAATTTATTCTAGATTTGTAATAATTGATTTGAGATTAATCCCTTGTAACCGATACCGTAGTTGTAACACCTTTCAAGTTTAATAAAAGTTTTATTTAACTTGAATTTTGTTTCACAACTTTATTCCGCATTTTATTCGACTAAACGGTATTGTTTACATTCAACCCCCCCTTCTACAAACAAATTGGGACCTAACAATTGGTATCAGAGCCTTCTGATTAACGTACAAATCTAGATCCTAGACTTTTGTGTTTCTTTCACTTCTTGAATTTTTTATTCACTCAAAAAATTCATAATGACTACACAAAAAGTTGGAACCGTTAAAATTCCACTTTTCGATAAAGAAAATTATGTTATGTGGAAGAAGAAGATGCTACTGTTTTTACAGGTTGCTAATCCCAAATATTTGCAAGTGTTGAAGAAGGGTCCAAAAATTCCTATGGTTATGGAACCAGAGGTAATAGAAAATGATGTAGTGATCACCAAAGCGAGAACTTATGTGAAGGATCCTGAGGACTTCTCTCCTGCTGAAATAGAAGAAGCTTCCCTGGATGCTAGCCTTCAATTAATCTTAGTAGATTCCCTTAATCCCCTGATGAATAGACATGTGATGAATTGTAAAGATTCCAAACATATCTGGGAAACTATTGAGATTATTAATGAAGGCACCGAGGAAGTTAGGGAGAACAAACTAGAAATCCTAACCTCTGAATATGAATATTTCAAATCAAATCCAGGAGAAGGAATCACTGAAGTGTTTGAGAGGTACAATGCATTGATCAACAACCTGAATATTAATGGTAAATACTATTCCATCAGGGAGGTCAACAAAAAGTTCCTTTTAACACTGCCAACTCATCTCGAACATAGAATCACTGCCATAAGAGAAGCAAGAGATCTGAGTGAGATTTCTTTGGAAAGGCTCTATGGTGTGTTAAAGACTTATGAGCTGGAGCAGATTCAGCAGAAGGAAGTTTACGGGAAAGGAAGAGTGGTCAGCACGTCTACTGCTCTAGTAGCTGATGAACAACAACAACAACCACAATATCAACAACAATCTCAACAGTCAGATAGAATGGTACAGTCTTCCAAGGTTGAAGATAATGTGATAGTAGCAGAATTTGATTCTCCTACTACAAATCAATCAGGAGATGATTATTATTCCTTGGAAGAACTGGAGCAATTGGAGGATGAGTCAATGGCCCTGATTGTCAAGAGATTCTCAAATGTCAGATTCAAAAGGAATCCCAAGTTCAAGTACAAGTCCAACTACAACAGATTCCAAAAAGGTGGATCTTCATCCTCTAACACCAGCAGTGGTGGGTATAAAACAGGGATGGTTGATCGAAGCACCATTCGATGCTTCAACTGTAATGAGTTGGGACACTTTGCCACAGAATACAGGAAGCCAAAACAAGCTAGGAAGAACTCTTATGATTCTAATCAGAAGAGTAAATCTGAAAGGGCGTACCTGGAAAAGGGAAGAAGCTGGGATGATACTGACAGTGAAGATGAAGAAGTTGGGAATCTTGCTCTCATGGCTAGTAATGCAAGCACCTCATCGTCAAGAAAAGAGGTAAAACTTTCTGATGCTGAAATGGTTTATCATCTAAGAGGTAACTTAGATTGTGCTCGTCGTGATAATGAATTGTTAAATCAACAAATCAAAGACCTTGAGAAAGAGGTCAATGAATTAAGACTTGTGCACATTAATCAAGATAAACTAGAAGAACAAGTATCTTTTCTAGAGAATAGAGTTGACTGTTATAGACAACTCGAAACTATTCTCAAAGACAAGATCACCGGTCTTGAGGCTAAGGTTAAAGCTTACTTTAATTCTTGTTCGAAGTCCAAAGAGTTTTACAATAAGCAAGCTGTTAATCAAACACATGGAATAGGTTATGATTACAATGCTGCTATTGGAAAATTAGGCATAAACTCCCCTCCTCATGTATGTGCTAAAGGCAGGGAAGTACCACATGTGCTTAAGGGTGTTGATGAACCCCTCTATAAAGAATCAATTGCTGAACCATTTGATGAGACCTCTTTTATTATTCAAGAAGAAATCCGTGCTGAAGATAATGCTAATGGGAAAGCTGTCTCCAAGTCAAGTGTGTCAAAGGTTCCAGTCAAGGTTGTGAAAGCAACTGAGACTAACTCAGACACACATGAGTTGGATAACACAAATGCCATGTCTACCATGCATAAGTTGCCTATTGTTAATCCTTCTCATAAAGCATGTGGTGTTCCTGATTGTATGTCTTGTGCTTTTAATCTGTTGTTTGCTTATTTTAATGGTAAGCATGTTTCTAATGATAAGACTACTCCTCGTCAGCATGTGAATAATAGAAAGCATGATAGGTCTAAGACTGCTAGTCCTCCTAAAGCTAGAAAGGAGACATTTGTGCCTAAGCCTAAACAGAAATTTGATAAGGCTGTTTTAAAGGTCAAATGTTCAGTCATTGAGAATGTTGAGAATAGTGAAATTAAGAATGTTGTTTTGCCTGATAAAGGCCAATTTTACAAGTATGCCGGACCCAGCCAAGCTTGGGTTCCGAAGAAGTTCTAATCCATTTGTATTGCAGGGCATTAAACAGGTACAACCGGTAGTGTGGATTCTTGACAGCGGATCGTCAAGACATATGACCGGAGATAGAGCCCTGCTATCAAATGTGGTTGAGAAAGCTGGCCCAGTGGTTACCTTTGGAGATAACAGCAAAGGTTTAACGGAGGGATATGGCTGTTTGCAAGCTGGAAATGTTATCATTGAAAATGTATATGTTGTGCAAGGACTTGAACACAATCTGCTTAGCATTAGTCAGTTCTGTGACAACGGCTACAATGTTTTATTCGACAAGCTGAAGTGTCAGATTCTGCAAAAGAAAAGTGAAAAACCCTCCTTAATGGGAATCCGGAAAGGAAATCTGTTCGTAGCTGACATGAACTCTGGAAGCAATCTTGAAGTCAATTGTTTCTATGCAAAGGCATCGTCAGATGAGAGTTGGCTATGGCACAAGAGACTTTCCCATCTCAATTTCAAAACAATGAATTCTCTTGTCAAAAGAGAATTGGTAAGAGGTCTGCCTCAGCTGGAATTCTCTCCAGAAGGACTATGTGAGGCTTGCCAGAAAGGAAAGTCAAAGAAAGCAAGTCACAAAGGCACTGACACATCTTCCATAACTGGTGTTCTGCAATTATTGCACATGGATTTATTTGGTCCAGTTAATATCCTTTCTATGTCAAAGAAGTGTTACTGTCTTGTGATAGTTGATGACTATTCCAAGTATACGTGGGTTTTATTTCTTCACTCTAAGGATGAAACACCACAAGTTGTGATTGATCATATCAAGATGATTGAGTTAGATTCTAACATCCCTGTTAGAGCAATAAGGTCAGATAATGGGACAGAATTCAAGAATACACTTCTCAATGGATTCTGTACAGACAAAGGGATTACCAGACAATTTTCAGCTCCTAGAACCCCTCAGCAAAATGGAGTGGTAGAAAGGAAGAATCGTACATTGATTGAAGCTGCAAGAACGATGTTAAATGAATCAGGTCTTCCAATGTACTTTTGGGCTGAAGTTGTCAATACTGCATGTTATACTCAGAATCGAACTCTAATCAACAAAGACTTCATGAAAACTCCTTATGAGATTTTGAATGAACAGAAACCTTCTATCAAATACTTTCATGTATTTGGTGCCAGATGCTTCGTGCTCAAGGATGGAGATGATCGTTGTGGTAAGTTCGAGGCAAAGGCATATGAGGGTATTTTTGTTGGATATGGAAGAAGATCATATAGAGTGTATATCATTGATCAACACAAAGTAACTGAAAGTGTCAATGTTACATTTGATGACACTAACTCCCTAGTATCCAAACTGAAGATCCTTCTGAGAAACTGAAGTTTTATGATACGTCAGATTCAGAATCAGAACATGGTCAAGAACCTGAGGTTGTTGCTGGTGAAGAACCTGTTAATCCTGATGATACTCAAGGTAATAGTGATGGAAACTTTGGCAACAATGGAGATACCACTGCTACTGACGGAGAATCTTCAAGTCAACATGGCAACAACTCAGGGGGAGATGCTGAAGGATCATCTAGTAGGACACAACATCACAATGAATTTCAAGGCGAATCATCAAGATCACATCTTCCAAGACAGACAGTCTGGAATAAAGCTCACCCTTTTGAGTTGATTATTGGTGATCCAGATGTTGGAGTCAGAACTAGACGTGCTACTCAAAATGAGTGTCTGTTCTCAGGATTTCTTTCTGAGATGGAACCTAAGAAAATTGAAGAAGCACTGACTGATCCAGATTGGGTGATTGCTATGCAAGATGAACTCAATCAGTTTGAAAGTCAACAAGTCTGGAAACTGGTACCTAGGCCTGTACACAAGAAAGCTGTTGGTACTAGGTGGGTATTCAGGAATAAACTAGATGAAGATGGTGTGGTTACAAGAAACAAGGCAAGACTGGTAGCTAAAGGGTATTCTCAAGCTGAAGGTATTGATTATGATGAAACCTATGCTCCAGTGGCTAGACTTGAGGCCATCAGGATATTTCTGGCATTCGCAGCATTTTCAAACTTTAAAGTTTATCAAATGGATGTCAAGAGCGCCTTTCTGAATGGAAAGCTGGATGAAGAGGTATATGTAGAGCAACCTCCTGGTTTTGAAGATCCAGATCATTTGGATTTTGTCTTCTTTCTTTTCAAGGCTATCTATGGGCTAAAACAGTCTCCAAGAAAATGGTATGACACTCTCTCTGAATTTCTTATTGAAAATAGCTTTATTAGAGGTGTCATAGACAAAACTCTCTTTTCTAAAAAACATAAGAATGATACTATATTAGTGCAAGTCTATGTAGATGATATAATATTTGGGTCTACTAATGATAATCTCTGTAAGAGATTTGCTACGTTAATGCACAGCAAGTTTGAAATGAGCATGATGGGAGAGCTGAAGTTCTTTCTTGGATTACAAGTAAATCAAAGGTTAGATGGAACATTTATTTGTCAATCCAAGTATCTCAAGGAACTCCTCAAAAAGTACAATCTAGAGGATTCTGCATCAGCAAGGACTCCATCAACTACAGCTGTCAAGCTTGGACCATGTGAAAACTCCATTAAGGTAGATGTCACAAGCTACAGAGGTATGATTGGCTCGTTACTCTATCTTACTGCAAGTAGACCAGATATTATGTATGCTACATGTTTATGTGCAAGGTTCCAAGCGGATCCTAGAGATATTCATCTCGTTGCTGTTAAACGAATCTTAAGATATCTTAAGGGAACACCAAATCTAGGTATTTGGTACCCTAAAGAATCTGGTTTTAACCTTGTCGGATATACAGATTCAGATTATACAGGAAGTGTTGTTGATAGGAAAAGCACCTCAGGAAGTTGCCAATTCCTAGGAAGCAGGCTAGTCTCATGGTACAGCAAGAAACAGCAAACAGTTTCCAACTCAACGGCCGAGGCTGAATATATTGCTGCTGGAAGCTGCTGTGCTCAGATCTTGTGGATTAGGAACCAACTACGAGACTATGGCTCTGTATTGAACAAGATTCCTATTTTATGTGACAACACAAGTGCAATAGCCATCACCAACAACCCTGTGCAGCACTCGAGGACAAAGCACATTGACATCAGGTATCATTTTATTAGAGAGCACGTCATGAATGGTACTGTTGAACTATTTTTTGTTCCAACAGAAGAACAAATAGCAGATATTTTCACTAAACCACTTGACGAATCCACATTTACCAGATTAGTTGGTAAATTGGGCATGTTGAATAGTTTTAGTGATTAATTTAATTAATATCTGGAATCTGTTCTTGAATGTATTTACAAATGAATTTTTCATAAATGAAAAATTCATTTGCAAATTTATTTTATCATTTTATCATATTTCTTGCTTATTTCTATGTAATATATATTATCTTATCTATTTTTATTTTCCCTACTTGTTAATTTAAAATACCTCAGAATATTTTATTTCCTCTAAAAATATTTTTCTATGAATTTTATTTGCTAAAATTCAATAGAAATCTATTTTTGGAATAAAAATAATAAATTCTGATATATTGTCTTTGTTTCTGTAAAAATTATAAGTTTTTATTTCAGTTTTACTATTTTGTAATATAGTTTCAGTACATATATAGTAGTCTGTTCCTTTTATTTTATTTTCTACTGCAATGACAATCGGCAAGACAATTGAATTGTCTTGCTGAAAGTCATTTCAGTATATGTTTGTATATATTTGAATATGTCGGTATAGTTTATACTGGCAAGACAATCGGTATGACTATCGATTGTCTTGCCAGTTATAACCATATATATAATTAGTTTCATTTTATTATTATACTGGTATGACAATCGGTATGACTATCAGATTGTCATACCAGTTATAATTTTAATACTTATTCTATTGTTTTTCTTTCTTTTTTCCTGGTATGACAATCGGTATGACAATCCCGGATTGTCATACCAGCTGTAATATAAAAGCGTGTGTGTATTGTTTTAAACCATTTCAACAGTTAATCACTTCTAAAAAAAATCGAACAGTTTTTTTCTCTCTTAACTTTCTCTCTTCTCTCTCTTCGAACCAAATCAATAGAACTGCTCTGTCCTTGCTCGAGTTTTTACTCAGCAAACTGATTCATCACTTTGTGATATATACATACAAGTATATATATACAGAGGTGCTGTTGAATTTTTATTAAAAAAAAAAATTTATTATAAAAAACGCAAAATCAAATAAAAATCAGTTTGCCCCTTCAAATTCTATTTGTGTTTGTTGATTTTGAACTTTTTATTTTTTATTTTCAATTTCTGATTTGTGTCTTTTGGTTTGTCAAAACTGTGTTTGTGAGTTAGGAATTTTAACGAGATACATTTCTGTCTAAATTTTTCGATTATAATTAATTTAATTCGAATTATTAAATTAATTTAATTAATTCGAATTTTCTTAATATTATTCTTAAAATTCTGAAAAGCGTGTGTCTTATTATTATTTTAAATGGCTCTCAATTTCCAAATTGTCGCGCATAATCAGGTTGGTTATTTTAATCCGGAAAAATGTGATGTTGAAAAATTTAAGCCATGGATTAGATTTTTAAATGACCATTCGATTGTTAGCTCTGCTATTAAATCAAATGTGATTTTAAACGTCGATCTACTTAGACTGATTTGCACAACTTCTACTGTGGCCGATGATTCAAAATCTTTTTCATTCACCGTCGCAAACACACAGTATGTAGTTGATGAAACAGTCGTCAATCGTACGTTAAATTTTCCACTAGACAATTTCTGTAATTTACCCTCTGAAAATGATATCACAAATTTTTTCAATGCTATTCACTATCAGGGGGTGATCAATTTAACCAAACTTTCTAAATCAAATTTGGTGTCTGAATGGGATATTTTCTTCGATACACTTTCCAAAGTGTTTGCCAACTGCACAAAATCCAATTTTCATAACATCACTTCCACTCTGCAGTATATTGGTCTTGCGGTTGTTTTCAATCAAATGATCAATTTTGGCAAACTACTTTTTCCCATTCTCTTGAGACGTCTAACTTCTGCTTTACGTGATCATTCTACAAATCGTAGGGTATCATGTTACTATGCTCGTTTTCTCATGCTTATAGCAGATCATCTAATCACCCCTGAACACAAAGCCCTTTTTGCTAACTCTGCTGTAACCGAACCCCCTCCAGTTAGCAAAAAGATTTACACTCGCCAAGACACAACCTTTAAATTTATGCAAGTTCCAGTACTTATATCTGCTTTCATGGCCAATTATATTCCCTTACCTATTTTCAATCTTCCCGGCCATGAATAGCAACCTCAACCTCCAGTGGTTCAAGCCACCCAGGCTCTTCCATTACAGGTAGTAATTCCTCACTCTCACTCTCTTCCTACTTCTGTTGACAGACCCCCAGTGGTTGATAGGGCTGACCATGAAGTTGTAGAACCACAGCTTCAATCCCAGGTCATAGAGCCAAACACAGAGTCTCATTCTATCTCAACCTCTCCCCCACTGTCTAAAATGTTACCCAGGAGATTACTAGGAAGTAGTACATTGTTAAATATGAGTGAACCCTCAGCTCTACCTCCTCCTAAGAAAAGAAGAACATATTCTGAGGCATCTGAAAGCCCATCCTTGTCCTCCCAACAGGACATGGACTTTGAAATGGCCAATGAACAGTTACTAGAGGCATTCTCTCAACAGGATGCATCTATTGAAATTCGCCATAGGGCCATGGCATCTTGTACTGAGTCAAGCACAATTCCATTACTCACAATGGAACCATACACTTCCCCAGATCATACTCAGGACACACAGCGAGGAGTGCACGTAGAGTCGGTTACAGTGCCTGCCATAGTTACGGCAGAAGAGCAGTCACATGCTTCAGAGGGAAAATCTGACTCTCCGCCATCTTTAATAGAGTCATTTTCTCCCCTCCCAGATCCAACACCTCTGGCTCCCTTATGGGATTCTCCACTCGCAGATTTATCTGGAGAAAGTGGAGGGCAACTCGGTCAATCTATCCCTGAAGCAATTCAGACATCTATTCCAAAAGATTTGATAGGTTTGACTGAGGATCGGGACTCGCAAATTCCCATTGCACCACCACTGACCTCTCTTGAAGAGGCTAGGGTGATTTTTAATGCAGGTACAGAAGAACAGCAACTGGAAGACTCCTCACGAGCAATCATATTGAGAGAAACACATGCACGTGAGATGAGTGAACCAAACACGAGTGAAATTCAGGTGAGAGCACACACAGACACTGATACTGTAAACCTGTTAGCTCAGATTGCTGCCCTAAAAGAAGAACTTGCTAAAAGCCAAGCTGAAGCTCAAGCATTCAAAGCACAAGTGGTTGAACGGTCTTCTTCTTCCACCTCTGTCAACAATCAGCTTGCAATCATAAGGAATGACATCTCAGATCTAAAGACCACTGTAATACCAAAGCTCAATTCTATTCAGGACACTCCAAATTTATCAGCTGATGACATATCCAACTTCTGCTCTCTACATACAAGAATGACTTCTCTTGAAGACCTCGTTGAGATGAATCATTCACTGGACTCCTCAAGATTTCTAAAGATAGAGACGGGCATGGAACATCTCAATGAAGGGATGAAGCACCTATATTACATGATCAAGAATTCTCATTGCCCTAATGAAGAACAAAGAGCTTATTTTGAAGGACCGTCTGGTGGAGGATCAGGCTCTAGAGGTGATGGAGGTTCCAAAGGAAAGTCAGTAGAGGATCCCTCAACTAAGGAGGAGAAGAAAGGGAGTAGTGCCAAAGGGAAGGAAAAAGATACCTCTGCTGGAAACAAAGGAAAGGCTGATGATGTCTACTACAGTGGAGAACAAGATGACTTTGACATTTTTGACATTCCCACTGAACCAGTTCAGGAAGATAAAGATGGGTTATTTAAAGCTGAAGAGGAAAGTGATTTTGAAGATTGGGAAGAGGAAGATACAGTGGATCCTAGGTTTGAGAAAGAATTTCAGAAAGAGCAGTCAGAGATGCTAAGAAAAGAAGCTGAACTCAAGAAGGTCTCTCAGATCATTGACAGGAGGAAAGACATACAAAGAACAGAAACTCTTCAAAAGCAACGTCTTCATGACATTAAGGCTCAAGAAAGGAGAAGAGATGTCAGACTAAAGATTGGTGAAAAATGGGATGAAGCTAGGAGAGTACTTGATATGCCTCAGCTGAGCATTAACAATGATAGGCAGTTCTTACATCTTCTTGACAAGCTGGAAATCTCAAATCCTAACAATGACATGTACATGAATGCTATCAAGACTGAAGTCTCAAGGATCACAGCTGCTTTTGATAGATCCCTAAATGAGATGAGCATTTTTGTATATTGTCAGAGTGAAGGATCATTCAAGGTGTCACTTCATCTATTTGAGAATCGTTCTTTGTCAGAGATTTGGGTTCTTTTAAACAAAGTCAAAAGAAGCTCAGAATTGAATGAAGTTCTTCGAGAAAGGCTTAAAGAGTTTGCCAGCAGGGCTAGTCCTCAAGTGGTCAACAATCCTCATCAGGTGAGATTCTTTAAGTCTGATTGTCTTCAAATCTGTCAGCTAGATGTACAATCTCTTAAAGACTACTCAGCTAAGCATCTGGTCTGGATGGAACATCATTTGAGAACTGCTGGATATTCATCCATGTTGAAGACTCAAGTTGCTGACTTGATTCAAGCTTATTGTGAAAAGAATGTTAAAAGGTACAATCAACTCAAGAATAAGCTGAAGTCAGTTGGAGTTCAACCAGTCAGACCTGCAAGCTTCACTTCAGAAAAGGATCGTGTCTTTGACAAGGAATTGCTTCAAGATTTAGAAGAAGGTGAAGTCAGAAGAGAAGACAACTGAAGTCAATTAGCTCAAAACTCAATGTAATATGATTAGAGCTTTATGAATCAAGATAGTCTAATGTAGTCATATGTTCAGGCTAGAGGAACATCTATCTTGTATTCACTTGTAAATTTCATTTAGAATCTGGAAAATGTTAAATATAATCCAGAACTTTTCTGCTATTTACTTTACCTTACTGTTTATATCTTTTTCTTATTTGTTAGTTGAGTTATCCTCTAGGTATTTGTTGTTATTATCTAACAAGCAAATAGGGGGAGATTGAAAGGCATATGTCATAGCCTACTCGTTTATTCGAGTATTTAACTCAACTCAAATAAGAATGTAATAAGTAAATAGTGGATCAATCATCAGAGAGATCTCACAAAGTAACATCTGTCAAAGAATAAAGAAACATTGTTCATCTGCAGACTTGAAGATTCACTGGAAGAAGTTCAAGAATTTGATCATGCCTCAGTGATATAAATCAAGATCGTGGATTTAATCAAGTGACAGAGATCTCGTCAAGGTATCATTTATTACAAGGATTCAATCAGAACATCAAAGTCAAGACATGAAGAAACGTCAAGAAAGTTAGTCACTCATGAACCAGACAGTACATCGAGTGTCAGCATTGAAGTGGCGGAATTGATTCATAAGTCTCAGTGACTTTCAGAAGATTGTCAGAAGAATGGATGCTGCTCAGGGTTAGTATTAATTCTCTATTAATTAATTAAGTCATATAATTTAATTAAGAAAATAAATTATATCTGCAAGGATTAATTTATTGATTAATTGAATTAAATTGATTAATTAATTTAGAATTAATATTAAGGTTTTTCAGAATTTTAATTGATTAAAATCTGTTTTAATTCTAAAAAGACAACTGATTGTACTAGTATGACAATCGGTATGACAATTGATTGTCATACCGAAAGTCATGCTAATTCAGTTGATTGTCTTGATAGAATTATTATTTAGATTAAAATCACTTATTAATTCAGTAAGACAATTTCATTTGAACTAATATGACAATCGGTATGACAATCAATAGTCATACCGAAAGTCTTGCTAGTTCATTTTAATTGTCTTGCTAGCTCTAAAAGATTGTCACACCGAAAGTATTATTGGACAAATGATTGTCATACCAGTTCATTTTGATCTCGGCTGTGTTGATTAAATAGAAGCAGAAGCATCCAATTTACTTACACATACAGAGAGCAATCAAACAGAAGCCAAGAACAAAAAGAGAACAAGCAGCCAAATATTTCATCTTATCTGCTAATTCAAGATTACAATTTCTAGCTTGTAAAGTTAAATCCAATCAACTAGAAATCACTCTCTTGTTCTTGTATATCAATCTAGCGGATTAAAATCCCTAGAACTTAATCTCAAATCGCTTTTAGCATTTGATCTTTTAATTACAAAAATAGAAAAAGTTCATGTCGAATTTATTCTAGATTTGTAATAATTGATTTGAGATTAATCCCTTGTAACCGATACCGTAGTTGTAACACCTTTCAAGTTTAATAAAAGTTTTATTTAACTTGAATTTTGTTTCACAACTTTATTCCGCATTTTATTCGACTAAACGGTATTGTTTGCATTCAACCCCCCCTTCTACAAACAAATTGGGACCTAACATATACCCTAGTCTCACTTGGGTATCCCACAAAATAGCATCTATCTAATTTTGGTCTAAGCTTATCAGAGGTTAAACGTTTTACAAACGCTTCACATCCCCAATTTTTCATAAATGACAAGCTATGACATTTATCCCTCTATATCTCATACGGAGTATTATGAACCACTTTAGTCGAAACCTAGTTAAGTGTATATTCAGTCATTCTAGAGCATAACCCTAGAAACTGAATAGAAGATCCGCTTGACTCATCATCAATCGCACTATATCCAACAAGGTACGATTTCTCCTCTCAGAATCTCTATTACATTGAGGTATTCTAGAAGAAGTAAGTTATGATACACTATCACACTCCTTCAGGAAACTCTTGAAATTGAGGCTTAAGTATTCTCCTCCACGATCTGATCGTAGAACTTTTATACTTTCCTCTGTTTGCTTTTGTACTTCAGCCTTATATTCTTTGAACATTTCAAAAGATTCAGATTTGTTCTTCATAAGTGTTAGATATATTTGTGATGTCATGTCTAATGATGATTTGTGTTTAGTTTTCAGATCTTAACTAACAGGACAAATCAGGACTTAACTGGAAATCAGTACTTATACTGAAGTCAGGATTTAAGATATCAGATCTTAAGTTGTCAGAACTTAAGTTATCAGAAGATATTTATCAGGAGATAATATCAGGACTTAAGGAGACTTTCAGATAAGGAAGGCGGCTGATTGAAAGGAAAGAAGATCGGGACTAAAATAAGAAGAGATATGCATGAAGAAGAATTATATGAAGAATAGAATACTTGGAAGAAAAGATAACTAGTTGATATATATTAGGATGCAGACTTATGTTCGATATCAATTAGAAGATTTTCTTATAACCGTGTGTCTATATAAACACAGCATAGGGTTTACACTATATGTGTTATCTTATTCGAGAATATTATTCATTGTAACCCTAGCAGCTCTCGTGATATTTATTCATCACTGAGAGAGGACGGTTCCATTGTAATACTATTTTATTAATAAGATTATTATGTGTTTCATACTTCTGTTCTTAATTCGATTTGATTGTGTTAGACACTGTATTCAACCCCCTTCTACAGTGTGTGTGACCTAACAATAAGATATACATTTCCATACCTACTGAAGTCAACAGTAAATTTTATGAAGTAGTAAAAGCCACATCTTGCCATCATACGCATTCGACCACATACATCATTATGTATAAGTCCTAATCATGTTGTGGCCCTTTCACCTGATCAGGTAAAAGAAGCTTTAGTCATTTTGCCAATGAGACAAAGTTCACATCTTCCATATAATTCAAAATCAAACTTATCCAAGTATCCATCTATATGTAACTTAGAAATGCGTTTCTCATTAATATGGCTAAACGACAATGCTAGAGGTAATGTTTGATTTGATTCATCTTAGAACATATAAATTGTTAACTAATTGTGTAACATTATAAGCTTTATCATTAAAATAGAATAAACAACTATTGTTTATTTAATTAAAATGAAAACCTTTTTTGTCCTGAAAATAAATTGATTTAATGTATCCGCTAAAGGCAGGCATGTAATAATAATTTATCAAGTTCTCAATCTCACTTTATGTGTAAAATTAGGTATCGAGTTCCTTCAAATAGAGCAACAACTTTTTCTCCAATTCTAACCCGATACCTGAAGCTTGACCATTGCTGGTCTTCTTCTTTAGATCTTCCAAACAAGGTCAACAATTTAACTTCCAATCATCCAGTTACTTCCACAGAAATGACAATCATCTCCTTTAGCAACACCACTATCAGGCTTTAAAAGCCCTTTGGGATTGGACTTTGGTTTGGCACCGAATAAGATCAAATCTTCACCTTGCCTGTCCACTTTCCTTTCCCATATGTATTCCATATGTACACCATTAATATGGACATAATTCATGCCTTTACCATGTTATTTTTAGCAGTTCTAAACATGCCTAATAACTCAGTGAGTGTTCTGTCTATCTCATTCCTTTTGTTCTTAACAAATTGAGAATATAAGTTGTTCAAAGATTATCTGATCAAATCAAACTGAGTCTCTACACCATTCTTGAAACCCAAAATATCAAGGTACATATACCTATCATCTTTAGAACATGTGGTCCCACCGGATATCATTCTACCATCAATACAAAAGTATGGTGCCTTATTATTGTCAAATCTTTCTGACGAGCCTATCCTTCAAACATCTTTTGAAGGTGCTAAATCATATCATAAGCATCATTATGCTCATGTTGCTTCTAAAGCTTAACACTCATAATACAAGCATGAGACATGAAATATCAGTTGCATAATTAATTTGCTTCTGGTAAGCATTTTGTTCAGCACATATTTCATTCTCAGCTAGAAGAAATAAGGGAGGAATTTGAGTGACGTCCTTAAAACTGAGGACAATTCTCAAGTTCTCATGTCAATTGAGGAAATTATTTCATGTCAGCTTGTCCTTCTCAAGGACTATTACATAGAGAAGTTATTTGTGTTATTTTTCATTTGATATCTACAATATTAAGGTGCATAAAATGACTTAGTCTACAGATGATCATTAAATTATGTTCAAGTGATTATCCATATATATATTCACAATATATATCTCCCACTATTTTTATCAAATTAATAGCCCTAACTATTAATTCGGAAAGAATATCTTCTATATCCTTTCTAGTGAGCCAAGATCCATATTTCACCATGCGTTAGGTTAGCTTTGGCTTTTCTCCTAAAACATGATTATTTAGGTAGACAACATTTGTCAATTATATAAACTATATAACTCTTGAATAGCTTGGTGGAACAACATTTATTCATATTTATCTAATAAATCTCGCTAAACTCTATGCCTCTAAGTTCACAATCCTATTGTGGTAACTTAGTTAAGTCAAACCCAATAGTTAAAAAGTATCAATATACTTCAACACATCTCTCACGATAGATGGGAGTACTTCGCTTTGACGAACCCACTCCTTATCGATCTAGGGGTTACACATTGGACTCATTGGAAGGCATCCGATCAACTTAATATTAACTTTAGGGTTTTGTTAATTTTAAAATGATCATGACCCCATCATAAAGAGATTCCCAATTTTTACTAGAATAAAATACTTGAAATCAATATTCGTTAATGGTTTGATTTCCAGGTAGTGAGGGAGTCACAACAGTCTTGCTTAAAACCCACAACCTTACAAGTTCAATGAACTCGCTTTTGACAAAGTCGCCCCATGTTAGAAACAAAGAAAATTTGTATTTTATTCCGTGTTTCATGAACAAGAGAATCTCATTATCGTTTGTTCATTTTAAAATCTTGAGTCGTTACAGATTTTATCTTATTTAGCAAGCATGGTATGGGTATCGTATCTAATACATACATCCTTAATCTAATTAAGCATGTATCTTTATAAAATACTCTACACATACATTCATCATATGTGCATATATATGTAAGTGCAATAAATAAACGTGGTTGGTTATGGCTTCATCCTATGTGATCTTCATCAAGCTAATGACAAATATCTAGGTCAATCTAAGGTAAAAAATAAGTACAAGCTAACTATTACATGTCTTCTTTCTTGTATTGCTTCCTTGGATGGCCTCCATATGAGATTACCCTTCCCTGATCTTCAAATCTTCATGTACATTAAACGAATGAAAAATAAAAACTGATATAATGTACTTACAATAAGAACTCGAGTTACATTCGATATTTAATAATTACAAGATCAAATGACAAGCAAGCCATATTTAAAAAACCAAAACCATTAACCCAAGGTCATAAGCCATCACCATCCACCATGCTCAATTAACACATAAGAACATGTTAGAACATATAATCTGATCTTAACATATCATACCCATCATGATCTAATCATAAAAACCAAATATGGAAAAATTCAGAAAATTCGAAACTATATCTGATAACATTAAATCGCAGATTACATGGTCTAAACAACGTCAAACACCTTACAGATTGGTCGATGATAGATTTAGCTATCAGTTTCTTTCAAACGCTCGATTCCATATGAAATAGCATATTCGTTCGCCAAAATCGGATACCAGACCCAGATTTCTGCAAATCCGCTGCATTTGATTCAGAATCGTATCAAATACGATTCATATACTAAGAACAAACACAAAATATGTATATATTATTATATATACAGATTATATAATCATCATATGATTATACAACTCTCATGAATATCATATATTCAAAACATTTACATACATACACATATATAAATATAACATGTAAAACATACAAAATCACATACATATCAGTAATGGAATATTGTATACATGTTATCATCATAAAACTAGTAAACACATAAACGAATTAAACACTTTTCGCAAGTAGCTCTGATGTCATTGAAGGGTTTTGAGCACATAAACGCAACGGAAACAGTAATTAAAAACGTGAAAATCATAATTTTTGAAACACACCGCAAGATCAATGCGAAAAACATATATTTAATTCCTAAATCAGATTGTTTACCTTAAGAAGCTTTACAAATTGGTTGAATAATGGAGATCCAAAGATTTTTCAATCACCACGCATCTCGCTCTTGCGATCTACGCTCTATCGGTATCCACACGAATGCTTGAACTCAAGGATTGGATGTGTACTAGCACAAACTCATTTCTTCTTGCTCTCTCCATCTTCTCTCTTGGTGGCTAGGGTTTTTAGTAAAAGTCTTGCACATATAATTCAACCACAAGAGATATTATATAGAGAGTAAAAAAAGAATTATAACTCTTAACTAATTAGGAGTTATTATTAATTCGAAATTCCTATTTGTATAATAATTAAGTCACACTTAATTATTTAACAACTGAATTTCATAATTAATATTAGTAAATTCGAATATCATTATTTATCTAATTAATTAAGTCATACTTAATTAATATTTTAAATAAATTGAATTACTTTAATATAATTTAAATCCAATTTAAATTAAATAATCCTTCAAGCATTATTTGTGTGTGACCTTATAGGTTATAATTATGATGGTAACGGATTTTAAATCTAATTTAAAATCGTAAACAATGAGCGGTATCTAGTAATACATCATTGCTACCCAAGTAATAATAATTCAATCAGTGATCGATTAAATATTTCGTGAATAATGTACAATGTAATATAATCCCTTTAACCACATATTATATATTAAACTAGAGGCATGTAATGTGTCATCCTCATCAATGTTTAATCCAGGTTTTCTTGATTAATGAGTAGACTATCGTATCAAATCAACATTTAAGCGTGGCCACACATTTCATCATCTAGCTCACACAAGAGGCCAATCTTATCATTCCTAAAATTAGGAGGGTTAAATCCTTTCTAGATCATTCATATTTCACAGACAATTTATAACATATCCGAAATACACTTTTATCATTACCTGGTCAAAGGTAACTTTTAATGTAATCAAAGTACATTAATTCTCGTATAAAATATAATGATTTCAAGTCTAAGGACTATTAAATCATTATCACAGTGAGAATTAGTTATGACACAACATACGTTTAAAATCTCACATTGGGTCTGTCCAGCACCATGTACATATACATCTGCCTGTGTTTTTCACTTTAGTATCACTATACCTATGATCAATAAGATGTGATCATTAGTCAACAAACACACCAGTCTTAATGCATTATTATTTTCCCTTAATAATAATACTTGACTAGGGACCTTTAGGGTCATTGATACTATTCTCATAATCTCATTTCTAAGTCACGTACTTAGAGATATATAATTGCATATCATATTCAAAAGACATTTATTAATCTAACATTTACATCACAATAAAATAAGAATGAATAAATTATAAAGGGAATAATCGATAAAATATAAACATTAATAATCCAAATATCTTAAACTAAAAAATCATAGTGTTGTCTCTATGGCACAAACACTAACAGTTTTATATTTCCCAGTTTTATTAAGTGAAGCATTTCTTATCTAATATAATATCAATACTCTCTTATTTAATCTCTAAATCGATGAAGTGTCACAAGTTTTTTTGAGTGAGTAGTGAATACATATCAGGTGGTTTCAAAACACCAGATCTATGGGGCTTCCAACTGTAAGTCAGCGTGTAGAGCAACTAGAGGAAAAGGCCACATAGATCGAGGAATCGATGGCTGAGATGGTAGAGAAAGCAGTTGAGACAACTATGATGGCTATGAAACATTCATTAATTGAGGTATTGATGGAAGGACATGCTACATCAGCGAGGAAATAAGGGGAAGAAATTGAAGCCCTAGCCATACTTTTTGAAAGATGTATCAGTCGGAGCTGAAATAATCAAGAACAAATGATTAATATGCTCCAAAATGAATAAATGAAGTTTCAATCTGAGTTTAGATCGACAATGACGGGTCTGACATCGATACACTCACAAATTGGGGATAATCCAGATGGAGGTGCAAGTCAATCTAAGTTTATACCAACTAGTTTGTCTTGGGGCGTACCATATAGGTTGGCAGGAAGAATGGGAAGAGGGTTTGGCTCCAACCAGTTGGAGGGTGGGGGATTGGTTGTAGAGGTGGTTCGGGAGGAGAACCTGGAATTTGGCATTACAAATAAGTTCATATGCCTGCCTATCTTTGATAGTAGTGACCGAGATGGATGGGTGTTGATAACTCTATTTTTCCTGAGTCTTCTCCTCTCTCACGTAAGCTCAAGCCCTGTCCACGTGGCGTATGGTGCGCGGTAACCTGCTATGTAGGGTACTCTGCAAAACCGAACCGGAGGGGGGCTGTGTCCCTGCGGCAACTCCGGTGTGAGAATAAGTATAGGGCTTCTTGAAGAAGAAGAAGAGGGAAGAAGGAGCTATTCAAAATATATATAGTGGTGTGTGTATAGTGTGTAGCAGTCAAATATTTTTCAACCCCTAAAACCCTTTTTTTGGGGCCTTTTATAGGCCTCAAGATTTAGGGTTTTAGGGGTTTGTACCTCTTCATCCTAGCCCTTGATCGTTCTTGGTTGGTAAGTGATTGGACGGTTTTGATGGAATGTGGGGCCGGATGTCCTTCTTCCACCAGTGTTGTCTTGGAATCCTTACATATGGACGGCTGGGATGCAATTCTTCCATTTTGGGTAACATGAGACAGTTGACATTTTTATCCTGTGCCACGTGGCCCCAGGCCCACCCCGGTTTGGGCCTGAGGTGTTTTTTATATGGGCTTTTGCTTCACTTTATTTGGGTTTGATTATTTATGGCCTATCATTTACCTCCCACTCCCTTATGCGGGTTATCTCGGATGGGGGAGTAGTCTTCTTCTCCCGAGTTTATGTTATCACCTGCGTGACTTAGAAATTTTTTTGCATTTCCTCTTTGATTTGTGGCCCCTAGCCCCGGGTTGTTGTTGGGTACAAGTCCCCGGGGTTGTGTTTGGTTAGGCCTTTTGAATTCGGTAACTTGAAATTTTTTTGTCTTTCTTCTTTGATTTGTGGCCCCCTAGCCCCGGGGTGTTGTTGGGGACAAGTCCCCGGGGTTGTGTTTGGTTAGGCCTTTTGAATTCGGTAACTTGGAAAATTTTTGCATCTCTTTTTTGATTTGTAGCCCATAGCCCCGAGGTGTTGTTGGGGACAAGTCCCCGGGGTTGTGTTTGGTTAGGCCTTTTGAATTCTATAACTTGGAAATTTTTTGCCATTCTTCTTTGATTTGTGGCCCCTAGCCCCAGGGTGTTGTTGGGTACAAGTCCCCGAGGTTGTCAGGCGGCGGTTGGGTTTTCTGTAGGAATGTATGTATACGTATGTATATATATATATATGAAACATTACAGTTTTCTCCCCCTTTTCTCCTCAAAAGTCGCGCCTGCTAAATAATTACAGCTGTGTAATCATTAACTGCCGCAGTTATTATATGGATGCCCAGGATCTTGCCACGTGTTTGACTTTTACGTCCATAATTTTAGAACGGTTGAGTGGGCTTTTACCCCACTCGTGTCCATAAAAACCCCTCCTTTGCCATTTCTTTTCTCTTTACGCCATTACAAACACCCAAAAACTCTCAAATTTCTTTCTTCAATGCGAACTTCAAGATTCTTGTTGTTTGAACCGTTCGATTTCTCCTGCTTTCTTGTAAGTATCTGAACTCTTCCTTACATTTTTGGTGTAATATTCGGGATATATCGTGTAATTATTTTGCTATTAAATAATTATTATGTGTGTTCAGTATCTATTCTGTGAGTTAATTGTTAAATGTTATTTGTACTTGGATATTCAAAAAATAATATTAATTGATGTTACGTTTTTATGTTGATTTATGGATTTATAAGGATCATATGAAATTTATAAAATCTTTTTTCGAGTATTTAAAATCTATTTTATAAAAACGGGAACCAGTCGACGTCATCCGTTGTTACGTTTTTGGAACCCGAAACTCTTCCGAGAACTCATTCCTAACCTAATTGTAATATTCCGAGCATATTCCATGTTTCGACATTTTCGATCCGACGTACGGTTTGTTCTGCGCGGGTCCCGACGCAACATTTTCGATACAATATTCGTTTCGGTAAATCAATAAAACCCGTATTTTCGATAAACGGGAGCTTTTTATTAAACTATCCCAATTATCACTTCGTAGTACGTGTAACCAGGTGCTGAGATCAAGTCCGCAGTACAAATTGTACTGATTTGGATAATTATCCCGAAAACCGATACCGTTTGGATCAGTTTTTATAAATAAACGTACCGTTTTATATCCGGAATGATCCAACGGGATACTAATTTTCCATAATTATAAATAGCCTTTTTCCGTATTTTATTTCGTATCAAAATCATTTGCAGATAGTTAATTCTATAATTTTCAGAGAAAAACCCTAATTACAAAAAACTGTTCTAAGAATCAAACAGCAAAACGAAGGCGTTACCGATCTCTGTTTTCAAAGCTTGAGTAACCAAAATGAAGGATTTGAAGTGTTCTATCAGATTCTGAGCTTTGTTTCACTGCAGAATCAAAGGTTTATATTCTGGAAATTTATTTATTTTCGAATTAAATTTATTAAAAATATGAATTTTTGTTCGGATGATTATTTGTATAATTTGATGACTGCATGTTGTAGAGCTTGTTTTCCTGATGATTTTGATATATTATATGTCTGATTTGGAGTTCAATAACATGTTCAAATTTGAGTTTGATTTTTGAATTTTAAAATTAGGGTTTATAACCCGTATGAATGTTCTTAATTGAAATTTGGGGGTTTCTTATTCTGAAATAGATTGATGTTGTGGTATAGTGTATTGTATTCTCTGTGAAATTTGCAATCTAGTCGTACAAGTTTTATGAATCAACGAGGTCTGTAGAGAAGGGAGTTGTGTTTTGAAGTTTACGTCGAACCCGCTGGAAACCGGCGAGTTTCTTGATCAAATTCCGGCCAAGTCTGGGGTTATTGATGAATTTTGATTGCGGATATAGGTTCCTGGTGTTGTGTAGTTTAATTCTAGAGGTGATGCTGGTGGGAGGATGCCGGAGGTGAATTCTCCGGCCACCCCGACTTTTCCGGCGTCTGGAACTGCAAAATTGCAGTTTGGTCCCTGTACTTTTGAAAACGATGAAGTTTGGTCCCCCAGGTTTCCAGACTTTGCAAAAATTGGATTCCTGTTTTAAAAATGTTTAAAAATCATATTTCCTATTTATTTTTATTATAAAAATTCGTTTTTAATTTCTGAAAATTCTAAAAATTAGTATTTTAATTCCGAAAATTATTTTTAATTCAAAAATAAATCTGAATTAATTAGTTAACTAATTTCAGTTAATTTTTAATCGATTAATTGGTCAATTAATATGGAAATTAATTGATTAATTGATTTAATTAATTATTAATTGATTTTAATTAATTATTTAATTAGATATAATTACTTTAAATGATTTAAAAATTCCGAAAAATAATTTCGAGCTTTAAAATATTATTCTAAATTATTTCCAAGGCTCGATAATTAGTATAAAATTGTTTCGGAGCCAGAATTGGCCAACCGAATCCTGTTTATTAACCCGAAATTGATCCAACGACCCGTTTTAATTCCGAAAAATGTTTTAAAAATCATTTTAAATACCCGAAAGCCTATTTATGACCCGAGACTTCTTTATAAATAATATATCATTGAGGACGTGATGTATTATGTGCTATATGTGACTTGTTAATTAACTATCACTCTATATATTCGGTGTTTACTTAATTATTACATAACTTTCAATCCGTTAATCGGATTTGGGTAAAACGAAGGGTAGATAGAAGTATGTGTTGAATAGAACTCTATGAGTCGATTATTGATAGATGTTTATGATATGTGACAGAAGAGGCAAGGCTTAAGAAAGGAAAACAGGTAGTTGAGGAATAAGACGATTATGATTGGAAGCGAGAGCAGAATAGTAAGCTAGTACCAGGCAAGTGTTCTGAACTTTCTCGAGATATTGTGGTACTTGATAATCCTGTGATATTGCAAGTGCTTTGAAGCACAGAAACCTAAACCCTGATTCCAGTTATTGATCTTGAGTCGTAACCTGATTCTTTCTAGACCATTGATTATTGTATACCCAAACACGAACCACGAATCTACGATACTACTCCACAAATACATACAAACTAAATACCAAACGATGAATTGAATTACTTATATACTCAATCCATGATATCTTATACTTTGAAAGAGCAAATCCTTGAAACCCTGAAACATTGATTCCTTTGTTATCCAATTCTTTCATTACCCAGCATCCAAACTTTGAAATTACTTTATTGATCCTTACAAGGATTGAAACCCTTTCATTGTTAAACACTCATTGTTGTTAATGATTCTGGTTATTGTTTATTATTGCTTATTCAGTTATTATATTAGAATTGGATTGTTTTTATAAAATTGTGGATCAGATTCGTGGTCAGACCATATAATGGTCAAGTTAGACCAATGTGTGCCTTGGATCCAGTAGTTAGAGCAATGTTGTGTGCCTTGCTCGGGGTTAGTGTGTGACTGATCAGCAGCCTAACCTTGGTTTTTAAATTAAAAGTATAATATCCAATTCTAAATCATAATTCATTGTTCACTTGATATCATAATCATGTTCTATTGATGACCATTATTCTCAGCTTTTTCATTGTGACTTGCTGAGCTAGTTAGCTCATTTGTGCAATGTTGCTAATATTCTTTCCAGCTAAAAAGGAACCAGTTGGTAACGAGGATCCCCAGTCCAGCACGAGAGCTAGGGGTTCAGGTTGAGAAAGCTGAGCTAGTAGGCTTCTTTTGGAATAATTTAAATCTGTAAAAGTTTGTAATAAAGTTTAATACTCAGTTTGAGTTTGAATGATTGGGATTTGAACGATATGTAATATAAGTAGATGTGTGGCTTGTGTGCATACTTTAGCCTGTTGCGATCCGTGGTAGTTGGTAAATAGGGTCACTGCATATTATTATTATCTTTATTATTGTTATAAGCAGGTTATAAATAAGGTGTGTATGTGGACCCCAAACTTCTGACCCGGGTTTGGAGGGCGCCACATTTGGCTTTTCTTTGACTGTGTTTGATTTGATGAATATTCATAGTTTGATTCGAATGCATGCGTATCAAATGCCCAAATCGGTTTACTTTTGTTGTGTCGAGTTTTGGCAATTTAAATGTGAAATCGATGTTGTTCGTTGTTTAGAGTTTTAGGTTTGGTTTGCATAAAAAATGATTGATGTTCTAGAAAACTGAGTTTATTTTTTGGCTTATGTATATGTAAGAAAAAAAGGGGTTTGATTTCTGCAGATACTGGGTTTGTGTTTAATGCTCATCACTGTTCTTCATGTTTTGTTGTAAGTATATGTGTGTATGTATAGACTGTATGATGTATTTTGGTATTTTGATTTTATGGTTAACTATTTCTGAGTAGCTTTCTGTTTTCTCTCCTTTTTCTTTTCTTCCCGAAATGGCATAGACTCCAGAGTTATATGGTTAGGAGAGGAAGAGTGAAACAACTAGCTAACCTTAAACATAGGCCCGACCGTCCCCACTTCGGACTTCCTGACCATTCCTCTAGTGACTCTTCCCCGGAACCTGATAATATGCCTCCCTCGTCGTCAACCCGTAGTTGAGGAATTGCCCACCATCCTTCTGAATCCTGGGCAGATCTTGGGTAGGAGATATGGGTCTTGGGTAGACATAGACCACTACTTTATCCAGACCCGGAAGAATAGCCCCCCCATGATTACTACTTCAGGGATTTATCTAACGTTTATAGGCCCGGGGGCAAAGAACCTTATAATGGGGCGCGTATGGATGAGTTATTTTATAATGTTCCGGGGACCGGTTATGTTCTTGCTCCCCGTCATCCTGACCTTGGCACATACACCTCTGAGCAGATAGATGACCTGGTTAAGGCAGTATTTCACTTCGGGGATGAAATGGAGTGGAGGTGGCCCGAACCCCATGACAGGATATATCACCGGCCCGTGGGTGGTTGGGTAGTAATTCCATTAGAACACCTTCGTAGTATGAGGCCCAATCTTCACCAATTCACCAAGTCTCTATATCGCGATGTCTACGAAATTCCCTTCACCCAACTGGCCCCGAACTCTGTTAAGTGGATTTCTTGGTTCCTAGCTTGCTACCACGTGAAAAATTACTTACCCACCTTCAAGCTTTTCCATTATCTTTTTAAGATTAAAAAATCTACCCTTCCTCCTCTATTTGAGTTCACCTTTAATATAGATGGCTGCAGGTTTCCTGCTGATGCCAAAAGCTCTCCCGTGTTTATATTGAATTCACTCCGGGGCTGGCACCAGGAGTTCATCTTCGTCCGGGGTGGGGACCTAGAGTTTATGCCTGTGTATAAGAATGTTTTAAAAAATAACAGGTTCCTAACCGAGCGGCTCGGCGGAGTTGCCCTGGCAAAGATGTACGACTTCGTCGTGCCTCTGGGTGCTTAGTGGACACAGGATATTTTTTTAAATAATCAAATGTTGTATAATGTTGGTTGTAAGTGTTTTACTCTTGTAGTTTTTTCCTTGTATTTTTCTTGACAAATATCTGTGCTCCGACGTCTCCTTCTTAAATTTTTGCTTCCTTGTGCAGGTCTCACGTTGCCCAACCCTTTCCACCATGCCATGTCGCAGCAGTTCAAGGATTTGGCTGGCAGGTTTAAGAAGATCGGAGGTATTGTGCAGCTGGATTCGGGGAAGAAGAAGGTTGGTGGTGTTAGTGGCTCGCAGGTCCGAGATACTGGTTCCCCGGGGAACAGCATTAGGAAGAGTGTGCCAGAGGTTACTACGCCTGTTATTCCGGGGCCCGATGAGGTGGAGGTGCTGGAGTTGGAGGAAGAAGAAGTGGGCACTCTGAACCCTCACAAGAGGAAGGCAATGGAGGATGCGGCTGGTGGCTCCGGGACCCCCCAGCGGAGGAGGGTGGCTACCTCGGGCCCTACTGAGGAGGAAAGCTAGAAGTTGGTAGAGGAGGATGCCTTGAAGAATTTCTTGGCCCAGATAACTCTTGACGATCGCCGGAATGAGATGTTTGACAACTATGCCTCCCCTGCTGACTTCGAGTCTTATGCCAAGGAGGATTTGGATACTTTCCTAGATCATCTCGTTCGGGATGTTTTGGAGGTATGAGTACTCCCTTATCGTCTTTTCTCTTTTCCTTTTGTATTAGCTCTTAGTCTTTTTTATTTCTTTTCAGGCTAACGCCCAGATCAGCGGCTGCTCTACCATCCTTCACAATTACCGTGTGAGGGAGGATAAGAATAAAGTTGCGGTACAGGAGTTAGCTAGCGAGAAGGAAAGGTTTACTAAGTATAGGGAGGTGAAGGAGAGGAAATCGCGGGAGAATAAGTAGTCATTGCTAAGGCGGTGAAAGCCCGGGAGGTTGCTGAGCAGGTAGTTGGATCCTTCCAGGCGGAGGTGGAGAACTTGAAGAAAGAGCTTGCTGCCAGGCCTCGAGAAAAGGAGGTCCTTGAAGCCTTCCGGGGTACTCCCGCCTACTATGTGGAGCTCAACAACAAGATCTTTGAGAAGGTTAACATCTGCTGGGAAATCGCTTCTGCTTATCTGGCTGAGAATCCGAGCAGTGACATGGACGGGTTCATAGAGTTATACCTTGCAGAAGAGCTCCATCATGAGGAAGCCAAAGCTGCTGGAGAGGGCACCTCCGGGGCGCAGCCGCCTCCACCTCCCAAAGAGGTCCGCGAGAAGACTCATCTTCTTCCCGAGAACTGATGAATGAAGACCCAGGCTTCGTGTCTTGTAATTGCTTTCTTAGTTTGTTTAAGTTCAAGACTTAGCCCTTATGGCTTTTAAACTTGTTTTTTAAATTTTGTATGACTTTGGTTTGAATTTGGTCTGGGGCTGGTTTGTCCCAGATAGGTATGTAAATATATTTCCCTTTGGTTTCTGCCGCTTTTCGGTAAAAAAAATTCTAAGTACACATGGTTGTGTGTCATCCCCGGGGTGGGTTTAGAACTTTTAATAGAATAAGAATTTTTTAAGTACACATGGTTTGTGTATTGGTCCCCGGGATGGGGTTACAAAATTTTTAACTGAAATAAATATTTTCTAAGTACACATGATTTGTGCAACCGTCCCCGGGATGGGGTTAAAACTTTTAACTGAGTAAAAATTTTCTTACACATGGTTTGTGCAATCGTCCCCGAGATGGGGTTGAAATTTTTTTAACTAAAATAAACATTTTATAAGTACACATGGTTTGTGCAATTATCCCCGGGATGGGGTTAAAACTTTTAACTTAGTAAAAAATTTCTTATACATGGTTTGTGCAATCATCCCCAGGATAGGGTTGAAATTTTTTTAACTGAAATAAACATTTTCTAAGTACACATGGTTTGTGCAATCGTCCCCGGGATGGGGTTAAAACTTTTAACTGAGTAAAAATTTTCTAAGTACACATGGTTTGTGTATCCGAAGACCCCGGGATGGGGTTGATTTATATCTTACAGAAATTTTTCTAAGTTATATGGCGACAGTAAAGAAGCAACATAGTAAAATTACCTTAAACTATGGGGTGCTCAAAGTGAAGTTTTTCATTCAAATCAAAATAAAGCAAAAATTACATTCTGGGGTGAATGAGAAGAGTTTTTACATCAAGTTGTCATAGCATAAAAGTAGAGATGATCACAGAATATGCACCTTGCCCTTACTGGTAGAACTTCCTTAGGCGGGCTCCGTGCCAGGTATTCGAGACTTCGGTTCCGCTGAGATAGCTTAGCTTGTAGGTTCCTGGGCGGAGCACTTCCTTAACTATATAGGGTCCTTCCCAGTTGGGTTGCAGCTTCCCTTGGTTGGTTGGGTCCGAAGCTTCGGTGTGCCGAAGTACTAAATCTCCCATTTCATACTCTCTGATCTTTGCTTTCTTTACAAAGTAGATCTTTGTCTTTTCTTTATAGCTTTCCATTTTTTCTACAGCCCGATCTCTTACTTCGTCCATGAGCTTCAGGTTGGTTTTGAGGCCTTCAATGTTTGAGACTTCGTCAAAGTGGGTAACCCTGTAGGAGGGGGCCCAGTTTCGATCGGTATTCGGGATTCGGTGCCATAGGCAAGTTTGAAGGGAGTCTCACCGGTTCCCGTCTTGAGGGTGGTCCTGTAGGACCACAAGACTTTCGGGAGCTTATTTGGCCAAGTTTTCTTGGATTCTTCCAACCTTTTTTCCAGGCCCCGGAGTATGGTTCTGTTAATTACTTCGACTTGTCCATTTCCTTAAGGGTGTGCTACAGATGCCCTTTTGTGCTTGATTTCGAGTTCTTCCAAATACGCTTCAAAGTCAGACCCAACGAACTGTGGACCATTGTTGGAGACTAGAACCACCAGGATCCCGAATTGCATAATGATTGAATCCATAAATTTGATACAATCTTATTGATTGATTATCCTCATGGCTTTAGCTTATACCCATTTTATCATATAGTCAATGGCTACCAGAACGTAGCGGAGGTCGCCTTTTGCTCGGGGAAAAGGGCCCATGATATCTATGCCCCAAACGGCAAATGGGATTGGAGATAACACCGATGCTGGCAGGCTCGGGCTTTGCTTGGGAACGTTACTGAATTTCTGGCACTAAGGGCATTTCTTGACATAGGCGATGGAGTCGGGGTGGACTGTGGGCCAGTAATATCCTTGTCTGATGACTTTGTAGGCCAGACCTTTGGCTGCCAGATGATCTCTGCAGATGCCTTCATGAATTTCCCGTAGACAGTAGTTTGCTTCCTCCGGGTCTACACGCTTCAAGGTAGGCGCTGAGAAGGTTCTTCTGTATAACTGACCATTTTCTAGGAAGAAACGGGCAGCCTTGTACTTCAGGTATTTGGCTTTGTTCTGGTCTTTCGGGAGCATTCCGTCCCTCAGGTAGGCTATGTAGGGAGTCATCCAGTTGTCCGGGCTGCTGATGCACAAGATCTCGGCCCGCTCTATGCTAGGTGCCCCGAGCTCTTCAAAATATACCGAACTGCTGAGATCCGAAGTATTCCGCACGAGCTTGGATAGCTCATCCGCCTTGGAGTTTTCTTCTCTGTTTATCTGGAGGATGGTGATATCGGGGATGGTTTCCAGGATATCTCGTACCATTGATTGATATTGTGCCAATTTAGGATCTTTAGCAATATACTCTCCACTGGTTTGCTTGACTGCAATCTGAGAATCATTATAGATGATCATCTTCATAATCCCGAGAGATCTTGCTAACCTGAGCCCGGAGAGAGTGCCTCATATTCAGGGCAATCCCGCTGGAAGTAAGTGGTTGCTGCTCTGGGAAGGTGCATTCCATAACGAACTTTGCCAGGGTCTGGGCCTTTATCGCCGTCCATGGCATAAATTTGATGTTGAACTGGCTTAAATCGATGGCCCAGTTGACTAGCCTTCCGGACACATCCGGCTTGTGCATGATTTTCCTGAGCTGCTGATCTATGACCAATCTGATTTCTCGGCCTTGGAAATACAGCCTTAAATTCCTGCTGGAGTGAACGAGGGCCAAGACGAATTTTTCCAAGTTTGGGTACCGAGTTTCAGCATCTTTGAGGACTTGGCTAACATAGTAGATGGGGCTCTGGATTTCTCATTCCTTCCGAATGAGAGCGGAAGAGACAGCTTTGGGGCCAGCGGCGATGTAAAGAGACAAAGGCTATCGGGGTTTGGCTTTTGATAACACCGAGGGGTTCATCAAATGTTGTTTAACTTCTTCAAAAGATGTGTGGCACTCCGGAGTCCAATCTACCAATTTCTTGTTCCGGGCCCCTTTTAGTAGTTCAAAGAATGGGAGACATCTTTCCGCAAGCTTTGGGATAAATCTGCGTAGGGCCGCCAGCCATCCTTGTAACGCCCTCCAGACCCGGGGTATAAGTCTGGGGGTTACTAGCTAATCAACAATCCTGTACAATCTGATTAACAAATAATAAAGAAGTGAATCTAAACCCCTTTAATACTAACAAGGAACTTTTTAGGTTAAAGTATGAAAACAAGAACCACTAACTACTTTATTACAAACCAAATTCAAAATCTTACAAACTCTCTTTATTACAAACCAGTGTCTAACCAGTTTTAAGCTAATTTCATCTTTATTCAAACACACACACTAACTATCTACACTCCACCTGTTCGGGCAACTCAAAGCTTTCTTCTTGGATTGGGATCAACACCTTGGGTATGAGATCCCGAGACTTGACCCGCTTCTTTACCACTCAAGTCCTGATGGGTTTCATATTCCTTCTTACCTGAAAAAAATAAGGTGAATAACAACAAAAAGGGGTGAGCCAAAAATTGCTCAACAATCCACAAAATATAAACAGTGTTTAAGCAGTTTAAGTGAATCGGTAACCTGGGTATATCTGCAAAGATATAACCCCGCGAGAATAGAAAGAAGGCCATTACTGGTGAGTACAAATGAACTAAACTAGACACAAGTTCGCATCTATACGCTGCTGATCAGTCAGGATACAGTGCAGATCTATATCCCACTATATAGATCCGATCGGGCACTCAGGCACTACGGTCCATCTGAAGGATCCGGTTAGGTCCCGGTCCTTAGGATTAAGTAAACTTAATCCCCAAAAGTATAACTATCCATTCCATGAAGTAGCAACCTGAATAATCGGTATGCTTTGACATATTTTAATCACCAGAATATATCAACATATGTGAATAACAAATGGAATATGAATAATGAATTCAAAGGAAAAGGAGAAATCAAGAATCGAAATGAAATATAAACAAGAATCAAGAAAGTGCAAGCGTGATAAGAATCTGAAAAAATATCACTATTCTGAAATTAGAATAGGGGAAAAACTCGCCTTCTGTGCGACTCACTTCAATTGTATCACCTTTGTCTTTCACTGGCTCAACCTGCCTTGCTAACTTAGCTTCTGTTAGAGAAATAGACTGGTTTAGTCATTTCGTACTTCAATTGCGTCTTGAACCGACTTTATATCGTTCCTATTGTCTACCCATGCGCTTATGATTAACTCGTATATTATATATTAACAAGTAAGACTCGATTAACCACATAATACACATAAGCACATAATCACATAATCATTTTTATAGTTAAAATAATTTTTAGAATCAAAATCGACTCGCTGATCTCTCAACTGATCATTATCTGACTCGTTTCCTATTTCTCAGAATTTTTCGGACTCGTCTCGGCACGCAATTTGACTGATAATCAAATAAATAACAAAGTCAATTAATTTCTAGAAGAAATTAGGTTTTAATATTATTTTTAATAAAAGAATTCATTTTTCTAAGTCAAAGGGCTTTCATTTCGCTCGAATCGGACTAACGGTCTATTTAATATCAATTAAATACCGATAAATCAATTTATTATTCAATATAAATAATTATTACAAATTTTTAAACCCTAAAATAATTTTTTTAATAATTATTTAAGAAAAATCAGAATTAAAAATGATTTTTCTATAATTTTTGGAATTAAAATAAATTTATAATGATTTATTGAAAATTATTTGATTAATTATCAAAATAATTAATCATTTATAAATAATTAAATTCGATTTTTTTAGAAAATATTTCAGAATTATTTATAATATAAATCAATTAATTAAATAATTAATTAATCAATTCATAAAATAAATAAAAATAAAATTAAATTCCAGTAACAGTTGTCAGATAATGGCTTCTGACAAAAACATATCAAGACCGGGTTTTAATCTGGGTTTTGATTCGGGTAAACGGGTCACCAAGAACCCAGAATCCGGTGGAATTCCGGACACTGGAAAATTTTCCGGCAAGTTCAATTCAGGCCAACACAGGGACGATTTGGACTGTTTTTTAGAGGGTTTCCATTCACCATGAACACAGAAACCTCAAGCTGCCATCACCAACATCACCCGATCCTTGAGTCATCTTTTTTGGCCAAAACTCAAAGAAACTCCGGCGGACTTTTGCAGATTCTGACGAAATCGATTTCAGGCCAAACTACGAACCGTTTATGCTCGTTTTTATATGGAATCGATTGTAAATTAAGTTATAAACATTAATCAACTAACAACATCACTTAATAACCCCTAGAACAGGATTCCGATCATAACCGACCTAAAATCCGGCCAATTTCCGATTTGCTTAAATTGTATACCAAAAATTATGTGTTCTATAGCTTAAAATAAAGCTCATAACATACACAATCAAACCCCCTTACTCAATCATATCTCAGCTTCCTCAAGAATCAAAAACGATCAAACAAAAATTTTCATAAACCCTAGATATAGTACTATCAATTTGAGCTATCGTTTGTAAAATTAATCAACATGAATCTATCACAAATCATCAAATAAAGCTATATACAACATCAATTTCAACAAATAACCTCAGAATCAAAAAGTACCAAATCGGATATAAACCCTTGAAATTAAAATTGAAAAACAACATATCAAAACATGGTTTTGGTATCAGAAATCGAAAAAACAGATTGAGAGGATCAACTTGGGTACTCACATCGATCGATTTGATGCTCAGAAACGCTCAAAATCAACGATTGATTCTTGACCCGAAATCCGACCTGACTTGTTCTTCAGAGAATTTCCAGAAATTTTGCACAATTTTTATAATTAATTAATTATAATTAAATAATTATTAGGCTATTTATAGTAGTAAAATTAATACTCCTAATTAAAATTAAGGCTCTAATTCTACATCTTTTAAAATTAATAAGCCCCTAATTTTATAATTTTTGAGTATTAAAATTTAATTTATAAAAATTTTATATATACAATATATATGCCAAAATTTCCCAAAAATTGTGAATAATGCAAAAATACAAAGAAATGGTATAAATGAAAATCCTATAATTTTATAAAAATAAAATTTGATTTTTGTAGGGTTTTTAACACCCAATGGGGCTGGAAAAGTCATTTTTCGCAAAACGAGAAAATTTATAAAATGCCAAGATGTTCAGAATATTGCGATAGTAAAAGTCGTTTGATGAAAAATAAGGCCCATTATTTTATTTGAAATACCTGCTTTAAAATCATGATTCGGGTCGTAAAACTTTTGAAATGAAAGCTATAAATGAAAAATAAAATATCTGAAAAAATCTTAAAAATACCTGGACGACACAAAATGCACGTAACACATAGCGATTAGGGTTTGACAATTAATTCCACACAAATGATACATTAACACACATAATTTATTATAAATATGATATAATACAGAGGTAAATTTCCCAGACGTTACATCATTCCCCCTTAATAGGATTTTGTCCTCAGAATCTCACTATGAAAACAAACGAGGATATTTCTCTAACATTTCACTCTCAAGTTCCCGGTTTGATTCTTCAACCATAGGGTTTCTCCACAATGTTCGCACTAAAGACACAAACTTATTTCTCAACACTTTCTCTCGTCGATCTAAAATTCTTATCGTCTGTTCTACAAAAGATAAATCAGGTTGGATATCTACCGGTTCATAATCGATTACATGTCTAGAATCAGGATTATATCGCTTAAGCATTGACACGTGAAACACATTATGAATATGTTGCATATGAGGCAGTAAAGCTAATTCGTACGCAACTTTTCCTACTTTCTTCAAAATTTCAAATGGTCCGACGTATCGTAGCTTCAATTTACCCTTGTTTCCAAATCTTGTTAATGTTTTCCATAGATATTTTGAGTAACACGTGCTCTCCCTCCTGGTAGTCCATATTCTTCCTTGCTTGATTTGCATATTGGCATTGTTTATTTTGTGTTGCATCCAATCGCTTTTGAATGAGCTCTATATTTTCTTTAGTCTGTTGGATTAATTCTGGACCCAACACCTTACGTTCTCCAACTTTATCCCAATATACCGGTGATCTACATTTTCTTCCATATAACGCTTCGTACGGTGGCATTCCAATACTTGCGTGATAGCTGTTGTTGTAAGAAAATTCAACCAAAGGTAAATGCTCATCCCAACTGCCTTCGAAGTCAATCGCACAAACTCATAGCATGTCTTCAATTGTTTGGATAGTTCTTTCACTTTTCTTATCAGTTTGCGGATGATAAGCGGTACTCATGTTTAATTTAGTTCCAAGGCATTCTTGAAATTGTCTCCAAAAACTTGAATTAAATCGGGGATCTCGATCAGACACGATAGATATTGGAACTCCATGTCGCATCACAATTTCCTTGAGATACATGTGCACTAGCTTGTCGAGCGAAAATCTTTCATTAATTGGTAGAAAATGTGCCGACTTTGTTAGTCTGTCAATGATTACCCATATCGCATCATGATTTGCTTTAGTTCTTAGAAGTCCTATTACAAAATCCATCGCTAGATGTTCCCATTTCCATTTCAGAATATCCAATGGTTGCAGTAATCCGTTCGGACGTTGATGTTCCGCTTTAACTCGCTGGCATGTATAACATTTACTTACCCGTTCGACTATCTCTTTCTTCATATTTGGCCACCAAAAGTTTTCCTTCAAATCGCGGTACATTTTTGTACTTCCTGGATGAATGGAATACTTCGAACTATGCACATCTCCTATATTTCCTCTTTCAGTTCTGCCATGTTGGGGATCCAAATTCTTGCTGAAAAACATAGGATTCCTTCGTTATCCTTCTGGGTTGTAATTTCTTCTCCCGTTAATTCGTCATCTTGACTCATCACTTCTTCTTGACAGCGGCGAATCTTCTCTAGTAATTCTAGTTGAAAAGTCATAGCGTAGATAGCTTTAGTAAATTCATTGGGAACACGAATTTAGATTTCCAACTTGTCTAATTCCTTGGCTAATTCTTCACATAAAGTTAACAGATTCAATCTTTCTTTTCGGCTCAGAGCATCTACCAAAACATTTGCTTTCCCTGGATGATAATTGATCGTAACATCGTAATCTTTAATCAACTCCAGCCATCGGCGTTGTCTCATGTTCAGTTCCTTCTGCGTAAAGTTGTACTTCAGACTTTTATGATCCGTGTAGATTTCGCATTTGTCACCGTAGAGATAATGTCTCCAAAGTTTTAACGCAAATATGATCGCTTCTAATTCCAGGTCATGCATAGGATATTTTTGTTCATGAGATTTTAGCTGTCTCGAAGCATAAGCAATAACGTTATCGTGTTGCATCAGTACACATCCTAATCCGCGGTATGAAGCATCGCTGTAAATGACAAAATTTCCATGCTCGTCTGGCAATACAAGTACCGGTACGGTTACTAACCGATTCTTCAGCTCTTGGAAACTTTCTTCACATTTGTCATCCCATTAAACTTTCACTTTTTCGAGTTAACTTGGTCAGTGGCGTTGTTATTTTCACAAAATCTTTGACAAATCTTCTATAATATTCTTCCAATCCCAAGAAACTTCGAACTTCTGTCGGTGCTTTTGGTCTTTCCCAACTCAACACAGCTTCAATCTTCACTGGATCGACTTGAATGTCTTCTCTACTGATGATGTGCCCTAGGAATTGTACTTCCTTCAACCAGAATTATATTTCGAGAATTTCACATACAGTTGCTTTTTCCTCAGAATTTCCGAAGCTATCTTCAAGTGCTCAGCATGCTCTTCTTCCGTCTTTGAATAAATCAAGATGTCATCGATAAATACAATCACGAATTTATCCAAATACCTCTTGAATACCCTGTTCATCAGATCCATGAATGTTGTTGGCGCGTTGGTCAAACCGAATGTCATTACAAGAAACTCATAATGTACATATCTAGTACGAAATGCAGCCTTGGGGATATCTTCAGCTTTAATCTTTAATTGATGATAACCCGATCGCAAATATATCTTCGAAAATCATGCGGCTCCTTTTAGCTGGTCGAAAAAATCGTCGATTCTTGGTAAATGATACTTATTCTTGATAGTGAGCTTATTCAATTTCTGATAGTCAATGCATAGTCGCATGCTTCCATCTTTCTTCTTCATGAACAATACTGGTGCACCCCACGGAGATAAAGCGTGTTTTATGATGCCTCGGTCTAGTAGATCTTGTAATTGCATTGACAATTCCTTTATCTCGACTGGAGCCATTCAATATGGATCTTTCAAAATTGGTTCCGACCTTGCGCTAAATCAATCGTAAATTCAATTTCTCGATCTGGTGGTAACCCTGGAAGCTCGTCTAGAAAGACGTCAGGATATTCACATACAACTGAAATATCTTCTATTTTGGGACTTCCCTTCTCAGTATCTAACATGTAGGCTATATACATCTCACATCCCTATCGAAGCAATCGTTTGGTCTGCATTACTGTCAAAAATTTATTTCGCTGTTTTTTGCCTTTGAATATTACCGTTGCATTTTCCGCAGTTCGCAATTTCACTTTCTTGTTCGCGCAATCGATCTGAGAATTATGACAAGCTAACCAATCCATTCCCAAAATGACGGCAAACTCTCCTAACTTAAAAGGAATCAAGTCTACGGAGAAATGATGTCCGTCTATTTCTATATTGCACGCACGATATACTAGATCTACTGGAACTTGGTCGTCATTCGCTAATTTTATAATTAACGTCTCGCCCAACCATTCAATTTCTCAATGTAACTTATCAAGGAATTCTTCAGAAATAAATGAACGGGTATCTCCAGAATTAATTAATACTTTTGAATCTACGGAATTCACCAAAAGCGTACCTGCAATTACACTAGGACTCTGCACTGCTTCTTTCATTGTCATGTTGAAAGTTCTTGCTCTGGGTTGATTAGGGGGCGGTGGAGGAGGTAATGCCAACACTTTCGGAATACTAGCTGCCATTGCTGGTCCTTTACAATTTCTAACGATATGCCCTTTCTTTCCACACTGGTAGCAAGTAACTTCTGATGTTTTTCCCGTTGGACATTCGTTGGAATAGTGCCCTTTCTTCTTCCGTTTAAAACACGTCACATCCACTTTGATACAGACGCCAATATGTTTCCGTCCACAAGTACTTCAGTATGGCACTGGAACTCTGACAACTCCCTGCTGGCCGGGGGCTTGGAAAAGATTACTTATTTTCTGGATACCTTGTCCTATTTTTTTAAAATTCAAATTTGTCCGGGCTTGAAATCCCGGCTTCCTGCTGGAGCGGTCTTGGAAACTTCCATGTCCTCTTTTCTTTTGGGATCTTTCACTTTCTGCTTCAATAATCAGGGCTTTCTAGAATACGGCGATATACGTCGTTAATTCAAAAACTGCAACTTGTCCACGGATCCACGGTCGTAATCCTTCTTGAAACCTTTGGACTCGTTTTTCTTCAGTATCAACTTGTTTTGGGACAAACCTAGCCAATTCAGTAAATTTAGCTTCATACTCTGCCACAAACATACTTCCCTACTTCAATTCCAAAAACTTAATCTGCATTTGATTCCTCACATAGCGAGGGAAGTGTTTCTCTAAGAACAACTCTTTAAATCTATCCTATGCAATAACATCTTCACTTTCTAAAGCCTTTTTAGATTTCCACCAATAATTCGCTTCTCCTTTTAATAAGTAACTAGCAAAGTCAGTCTTCTGGTCTTCACCTATCTTCACTAGCGCAAATTTTTTCTCTGTTTCTTTCAACTAAGTGGTAGCCTTAATAGGATATGCTGACCTATCAAATTCTGGAGGTTTAACCGACTGAAACTGTTTGAAAGTAACAATAGGTATAGCTGGTGGTATCTGGGGCTCAGGACGAGGTGGCTGTTGTAACATTTGTTGTTGAATCTGCTGCTGCTGTTGCTGCATCATTACCATCTGTTGTTGCATCAGATGGAACATTTGGTTCATGGTATCATTGGTCTGTTCTTCGGAATTGCTGTTGGAAGTCTCAGTCCAAGTCTTTCTCTTGGGTGCCATTTGCTGATAATAAAACAAGTGATGTATATTTAACACTTTATTAAATAATTGACAATAGATAAGAAAACAATTTATCCTGTTGTTAACAAAATTTAGATAATGGTTCGAAGAAAGAAAACAGTTTGCTTAATATAAAAACAGGAAGTATAAACATTTATGTTAATATAAAAACTGAAAATGTAAACAGTTAAATGAAATGTTTATTCTTTTCTTTTCTTTCATTTTTTCGACAGAATTTAAAGTACGAAAAGCTGTAAAATTAAAGGGTAAAGGTAAATGCTGTAAAACTGTAAAGACTGAAATTTAAATAAAAGAAATTTGAAAAAGTTCATTTTATATATGACACCAGCCTCAGGTGTAAGTGCTTGGTATAAAAAGTCTCGCTCTTCTGGTCATGGCTGCGGCTACAAGTCAAACTAACTACTACAAGTCAAACTACTGCTACACACATGCACACTACTCACTATGTCATACTAGGTTGCATCTATATACATCTTTCCTCTGTAGTCAACATCTCGGAACCCCGGCGGAATACGCCTCAGCTCGTTTCGAAGTATCTGAACCAATGTCTGCGCTAAATGGAAAATCCTGTAAAACTCCGCAAAAGAAGGCGGTCCCTCATGTGTCAAATTATCAACTCCCAGGTAGCACTCATCAAAGCAGACTGTAACCTCTGCCTCATCATATAATCTGGCTGTAAGGCGATTAACGGTCCTCGGTCTCTCTGATCGAATAAATGCATAATTTCTCTACACTGAGCCCTCCAATACTCAGCATCATCTCTCATAACACTGTACTCATGGTACAATACCATATGTGGCTATGCAACCTGACCCACTGTCTCCTGCGACGGAACTCTCGGCATCCCTGTCCCTGTTGTGGTAACCCCAAATGTAAATCCACATCGTGCTCACCCATTTCCTCAACAGGGATCATCTGAAATATGTTTGGCTCTGGGGCATGTACTGGTATAGGAGGTAACACTTGTGGTGGTGGAAACTCTGGCTCAATCCCCGGTATGAACTGATGCTCTACTAGAAGTGGAAGTGGGATCATCGGCTCAAAGAACTCCAATAGATCAAACATCTCTATAGGGTCATGAACAATCCCCTGCACTGGGGGTGCTGGCTCTTGTGGCAATGGTGGTGGAGGTGGAAGAGGAGGAAACATGAACTCAGATACTGGTGGCACAACTGGTGCGACTGGCCCGGTAACTGTCCTCTCAGAAGAGGCCGAATAACCTGACGACGCCATCTGATAATATACCAAAGAAAGAAGAAAGGTCACTAAATCATTCCCAGAACTAACACCTTCCTATCCTAATCTTATCCAAATCCTAACACTACTCTTCCTAGTTAACTATTCTTATCCTATGTGATCTCCATATCTTATCGTAACCCTAATGTTCTTGTTTTCAGGGACCAAACCTACAGCTCTGATACCAAACCTGTAACGCCCTTCAGACCCGGGGTATAAGTCTGGGGGTTACTAGCTAATCACCAAACCTGTACAATCTGATTAACAAGTAATAAAGAAATGAATCTAAACCCCTTTAATACTAACATGATCTTTTTAGGTTGAAGTATGAAAACAAGAACCACTAACTACTTTATTACAAACCAAATTCAAAATCTTACAAACTCTCTTTATTACAAATCATTGTCTAACCAGTTTTAAGTTAATTTCATCTTTATTCAAACACACACACTAACTATCTACACTCCACCTGTTCGGGCAACTCAAAACTTTTTTCTTGGATTGGGATCAACACCTTGGGTATGAGAGGATCCCCAGGCTTGACCCGCTTCTTTACCACTCGAGTCCTGATGGGTTTCATATTCTTTCTTAACTGAAAACAATAAGGTGAATAACAACAAAAAAGGGTGAGCCAAAAATTGCTCAACAAGTCCACAAAATATAAATAGTATTTAAGCAGTTTAAGTGAATCGGTAACCTGGGTATATCTGCAAAGATATAACCCCGTGAGAATAGAAAGAAGGCCATTGCTGGCGAGTACAAACGAACTAAACTAGACACAAGTTCACATCTATACCCTGCAGATCAGCCAGGATACAGTGCATATGTATATCCCACTACATAGATCTGTTAGATATATTTGATAATGTCATGGCTAATATGTTTTATGTTTAGCTTTCAGATCTTATTTGAACAGGATAAATCAGTACTTAACTGTTGATCAGTACTTATACTGGAAGTCAGGACTTAAGGATATCAGTACTTATGTTATCAGGAGATAATCATCAGAAGATAGATATCAGAACTTAGGTGCTGAAGGACAATCAGATAAGGATAGTAGCTGATTAAAGGAAAGAAGATCAAGATAAACATAAGAAGAGATATGCATGAAGAAGGAATTCCGTAAAGAATGGAATACTTGGAAGAAAAGATATCTGATTGATATATTTCAGGAAGCAGAATTATATTCCATATCAATTAGCGATTATCTTGTAACTGTGTAGTATATAAACACAGACATAGGGTTTACACTATAAGTGTTATCATTATTAGACAAGATTATTCATTGTAACCCTAGCAGCTCTCGTGATATTTGTCCATCACTGAGAGGTAACAGTTCCATACTGTAACAGAGTTTATTGTTTCAATAAAGTTTGTTTTCTATTACTTAAGTTCTTAAAGTTCGATTTGAGTGTACTATACACTGTATTCACCCCCTCTACAGTGTGTGTGTGACCTAACAATTGGTATCAGAGCCTATCTGTTAACATACATACAGTTAAAGATCCAAATACAATCATGTCGGACACAGAAACTCCAACTAAGCCTACCAAAACTGAGGAATCACCAAAGACACAAATTCAGAGTCGGTATGAGACCATCAGAGTTCCCATACTGAGACCATCTGAATATCCCATATAGAAGGTAAGGATGACCATGTTCCTGGAAGCAACAGATCCAGAATACCTTGATAGAATCAAGGAAGGCCCTCACAAACCAACCAAGCTTGTTGTTGCAGTTGCAGGTGAAGCAGCAAAGCTGAAGACATAACATCAATTGCTAAGGATGCTAAGGTACGACACTTACTGCATAGTGCCATTGATAATGTAATGTCAAACAGGGTAATCAACTGCAAGACTGCTAAGGAAATATGGGATGCTCTGGAAACAAGGTGTCAGGGAACTAACACAATTAAGAAGAACAGGAAGACAATACTCACTCAAGAGTATGAACACTTTGACTCAAAGACTAATGAGTCATTGAATTATTTATATGATAGATTTGTCAAACTTTTGAATGATTTGTCATTGGTTGATAAAGAGTATTATCTTGAAGATTCAAACCTTAAGTTCCTGTTAGCTCTTCCTGAATGCTGGGATTTGAAGGCAACGACAATAAGAGACAACTACAATCTTGATGAAACAACTCTTGACGAAATCTATGGAATGCTCAAGACTCATGAGCTGGAGATGGAACAAAGAAGCAAGAGGAAAGGAGGAAAGTCAAGGATAGTTGCTCTTAAGGCTGAAGAAGAATTCCCCAAAGCAGTTGCCTGAGACTGATGCTGATGAGGAGATGATGAAGCTGTGTGCTCTTATGGTGAAAGGAATCACAAAGATTGCATACAGGAAGTTCAGGAAGGGAAAGAAGTTTTCCAGGAAAGGCATAAGTTCTGATAAGAAGAATTTCAAAAGATCTGAAGGCAGAGGAGGAAAGTTTGACAGAGGAGATTACACCAATGTTAAATGCTATAACTGTGGTGAGAAAGGCCACATATCTCCTGACTGCAAGAAGGTAAAGGGTGACAAAGGCAAGGCTCTTGTCACAAAGCAGAAAAGCTGGACAGACACCTCAGACTCTGAAAGTGAGGAAAACTATGCATTGATGGCAAATACTGATAAAGAAAGTGCTGAGAGTATTTCTGAAGCTGCTGAAACAAAGGTACCTCAGACTACTTATGCTTTTCATACTGATGATATTAATGAGTTGAGAAGATATCTTAAAACCATGTTTGTTAGTTATAGAGATCAAACTTTAACATGTGAAAGATTAACTTCTGAAAATCTTGCATTTAAGAAAAGAAATGATTTCTTAGAAAAAGAGTTAGTCATGTTCCATCAAACTCAGAAGGATAGAGATGATGCTTTTTATGTTAGGAATGAAGAGCTAAAATTAAATGAATCTCTAAAAACTGAGTTAGAAAAGGAAAGAGAGATTATCAGGACTTGGACTAACCCTGGCAAAACAACTCAAAATTTGCTAAGTAGTGGAAACTGGAAAGAGGGCTTAGGTTATGGAGAAGATAAGAAAGATAAAGGAACTGAAGAAATTAAGTCTGTTGATAAGCAAAAGCCAAAGTTAAAACCTGTTAAGTTTGTAACTGTAAAGTCTGAAAATGAAAAATCAGAAGTTACAAAGAAATTAACTTCTGACAAACTAAAATAGGAAAAGACAGCTGAAGTGAACATAGGCTTAATGACAAAGAAGCAGCTTAAGCATAAGCTGAAAGATGTTAAGAATGCAAACAAGGTAAAATCACCTAGGAAAAATAGGAATGGAAAGGAAGGTGTGAATAAAAGCAATGATTATAAACCTGTTCCTGATGCTCCTAGGAAAACATGTCATAACTGTGGAAGTTCTAACCATCTGGCTTCTTTTTGCAGGAAGAATAAGAATATTAACTCCTTACCTTCAAAATCAGGAGTTAAGAGTCAGTTTGTTAGATACAAACCATAAAATCCTTGTTTTCATTGTGGTAGTTTATGGCATTCCATTTATACTTGTAAGGAATATCATAGTTTGTACTATGATTATTATCAAATAAAACCTTCTTTGAAGAAAGTTTCCATTGTTCCTTCCAGTGTAAATTCTGATTCAAAGTCTGATAATGTAAGTTCTGATAAGAAAATTGTTAACATAAACTCTGATGCTAAATTCGCTGCAAATGTTAATAAACTTAATAAGGCCAAAGGATCCAAGCAAGTCTGGGTCCTTAAAATTACTAATTAGTGGTCTTTGTGATTGCAGGGCAACAGGAAAAATATTCTAGTTCTGGACAGTGGATGTTCAGGACATATGACTGGAAATAAGGCCCTGCTATCAGACTTTGTGGAGAAAGCTGGCCCAAGTGTTTCTTATGGAGATGGCAACATTGGAAAAACATTGGGATATGGCAATATTAATCTTGGAAGTGTCATAATTAAACAAGTAGCTCTAGTCTCAGGACTTAAACACAACCTACTGAGTATAAGTCAAATCTGTGACAGAGGTTATCATGTTGATTTCTTTGAAGAACACTGTGAAATTGTGAGTAAATCTAAAGGCAAAGTTGTTCTGAAAGGATACAGGCGTGGTAACATTTATGAAGCTAAGCTTTCAACAAGTACTGATGGTTCTGCAATATGTCTGATGAGTAGAGCATCAATTGAAGAAAGCTGGAATTGGCATAAGAAACTCTCTCATTAAAATTTCAACAATATAAATGAACTGGTCAAGAAAGATCTTGTGATAGGATTGCCAAACACAGTATTTGCTCCTGATGGTCTTTGTGATTCATATCAGAAAGCCAAACAAAGAAAATCTTCATTCAAGAGCAAGACTGAATCATCAATTCTTGAGCCTTATCATCTACTACATGTTGATCTATTTGGTCCAGTAAATGTCATGTCTATTGTAAAGAAGAAGTATGCGTTGGTCATAGTGGATGAGTTCACCAGATACACATGGGTGTATTTCTTGCATACAAAAAGTGAAACTACATCAACCTTGATTGATCATATCAAACATCTGGATAAAATGGTCAAAGATTCTGTGAAAGTTTTAAGGAGTGATAATGGCACTGAGTTCAAGAATTTGATAATGGAAGAGTTCTGCAAAAGCCATGGAATAAAGCAGGAATTTTCTGCTCCTGGAACTCCACAGCAAAATGGAGTTGTTGAAAGGAAGAATAGAACTCTCATTGAAGTTGCACGTACAATGCTTGAAGAAGCAAAGCTTCCAACCTATTTCTGGGCTGAAGCTGTGCAGACTGCTTGTTTTACTCAAAATGCAACACTCATTAACAAGCATGGAAAAACACCATATGAGATGGTGAAGAAGAAGAAGCCAAATCTGAAATATTTTCATGTATTTGGATCCAAGTGTTTTGTTCTCAAGACTCATCCTGAACAGCTATCAAGGTTTGATCTAAAAGCTAATGAAGGAATCTTTGTTGGATATCAACTTTCCACAAAAGCCTTTAGAGTCTATAATTTGAGAACAAAAGTGGTCATGAAATCTATCAATGTCTCTTTTGATGACAAAAAGATTACTGGTCTTGAAGATTTCATTGACCATGATCAGCTGAGATTTAAAAATGAAGACTCAAATTCTGATACAGAAAATCCTTATAGTCTAAGTCCTGATACTGTAAACTCTGATGGATTAAACTCTGATGTTATTGAAACTGTGGAGACTACGTCAAAGGAAGATGCACCTATGTAGGGGGAGCATACTCAAGATCCTACCACATCTCAAGAAACATCAGAACATGCATCTGGCTCTTCAAGTTCTGATTCGTCAAGTTCTGATAAGCCAAGTTCTGATAGTGCTGAAAATCTAAATACTGAAGAATCCAACTCAGAGAGCATAGTTTCAGGGGGAGCATCAGAAAATGAAAATGAAAATAGCATGGATCATGGGGGAGCATCCAGTTCTAGAGAAAACCTTCCATCTGCAAGGAAGTGGACAAAATCACATACACCTGATTTGATAATTGGAAATCCTGATGCAGGTGTCAGAACTAGAACAGGTACTTCAAATGAATGTCTTTACAATTCTTTTCTCTCTCAGACTGAGCCAAAGAAAGTGGAAGAAGCTCTTCAAGATGCTGATTGGGTGCAAGCAATGCAGGAAGAGTTGAATGAATTTGAAAGAAACAAAGTTTGGACCCTAGTGCCAAGACCAAAGAATAGATCTGTTGTTGGTACAAAGTGGGTATTCAGAAACAAAACTAACAGTGATGGCATAATTACAAGTAATAAGGCAAGGCTGGTTGCAAAAGGTATTCTCAAAAAGAGGGAATTGATTATGATGAAACATTTGCACCAGTTGCTAGGTTAGAAGCCATAAGGATATTCTTGGCTTATGTTGCTCACAAAAAGTTTACTGTCTTTCAAATGGATGTGAAAAGTGCTTTTCTCAATGGAGAATTGGAGGAGGAGGTATATGTTGAACAACCTCCAGGTTTTGTAGATACCAAACATCCAGATTATGTCTACAGGCTTGATAAAGCACTTTATGGACTTAAGCAAGCTCCTAGAGCATGGTATGAGACTTTAGCTCAGTTTCTTCTGGAAAGTGGATTCAACAGAGGGACAATAGACAAAACACTGTTCTACCTCAACCATGGAAAGGACTTACTTCTGGTCCAGATTTATGTTGATGATATCATTTTTGGATCTACAAATGACAAACTTTGTAAAAAGTTTGCCAAGCTAATGCAGTCAAGATATCAGATGAGTATGATGGGGGAACTTAGCTATTTTCTGGGCCTTCAAGTCAAGCAGAATGAGGAAGGCACTTTTATTTGTCAAACCAAGTACACCAGAAACTTGCTGAAGAAATTTGGAATGCAAGATTGTTCAAGTGCATCCACTCCAATGGCCACTGCGACAAAACTGGATAAGGATACCGGTAAATCAGTAGATATTACTGACTACAGAGGTATGATTGGCTCTCTACTCTATCTAACTGCTAGTAGACCTGATATCATGTATGCTACCTGTCTTTGTGCAAGATTTCAAGCAGATCCAAGAGAACCTCACTTAATAGCTGTAAAAAGAATCTTTAAGTATCTTAAAGGAACAGCTGCTCTGGGATTATGGTATCCTAGAGAATCAGATTTTAAACTAATAGGTTACTCAGATGCAGATTTTGCAGGTTGCAAAATTGACAGGAAAAGCACAAGTGGAAGCTGCCAATTTCTTGGAGGCAGATTGGTTTCTTGGTACAGCAAGAAACAAAAGTCAATTTCCACATCAACTGTAGAAGCAGAGTATATTGCTGCAGGAAGCTGTTGTGCACAGATTCTTTGGATGAAGAATCAGTTACTGGATTATGGGTTAACATATTTCAAAATCCCTATTTACTGTGATAATCAAAGTGCTATTGCTATGACAGGTAATCCAGTTCAACACTCAATGACAAAGCACATCAGCATCAGGTACCACTTCATCAGGGAACATGTGGATGAAGGTACAGTGGAATTACATTTTGTTCCCACAGATCAACAACTAGCAGATATCTTCACAAAACCACTGTGTGAAGCTACTTTTACAAGATTGGTAAATGAACTTGGAATGGTTTCAGGTTCTTTCTCTAAATCTGCTTAGTCTTGTTCTGTGTTATCAGACTTTATGCTCAGTATTTACAGAATTAATCTCATTGTGTATTCTGTGCTTAATTGATAAATGTCTTTAAGTACTGACTGTTGTCTGATATATGTTTCTAAACTCTAATAAGTGATATGTCTGTTCAAGTACCTATTCAGTCCTATGAGGATAAATGTGCTAGATACTGACCTAGTAGTCTTCAATAAACAAATGATTCCATGTAAGAAGTAATTATTTCAATGGAAACCCTATGACACAAGCAAATTCTGATAATTGAGCTTAGTTAAGTTTACTTTGTATATCTTATTACTAAGTCACAAATTAGAATAATGCTACTCATCTGTTAAGTTCTGATACTAGTAAAACTGCTGAATGTACTAAGTGCTGATAAACCTCACTTATCAAAAGAAAAAGCAAAAAGATCAAAGAATAAAATCAGGTACTCCTTTGAGATCTAGAGTAAAAATGTGGAAGGGACGACCCAAGTGCATTACTGGTATTAAGTAGATATGCATTAGAAAAGCAAAATATTTTCTTGGTGACCTTTCACACTCTATGATTACTGGAGAAATACTCTGATAATAGCATAAATTCTGATAAACAGTCGTGACTCACTTACACTGAGAAGCCACTGTAAAATAGAATTTCAAAAGATGCATAAAATTAGCACAAAACAGTTGAGGTGGACTCAAGCATGAACTCATTCATCAGTAGGTTTCAGGACAATGACAGCTCTTTAGCAAAATTTTAGTTATGCCTTATTTCTAAGATGTACTGACGTGAATCAGACTTTACTCTTTGTCTATTATTTAGCTTAATGCACACACTAATCACTCCATCTGAATGATGAAAATTTCTGTGGTGGTCTATGTTATTGTAGATAAACAGTCATTGTGTCATTGTTGCACAAGTTCTGAGGACAAGTTCTAGTTACACGTTCTGATGATTAAGTTCTGAAGTCTATAACTCAGAACTTGTATGAGGATTTACTAAGATGGGCATTCCTTTTTCGAGTTAAGAAATTATGTTCTAATGACTGTTAAGTTCTGGTATAGGTCTAAGTTCTGATTTCTCAGTCTAATCCTTTACTTGGCTTATCTGTGAATAAAATTTGGTACCAGTCTCAGTTCGAACTAGAATATGTTGAAGTGGAAGATTAATAGTCACTATGATTAGGATTAATGGTATTCGTACTTGAACAGTCCACTGTTTCTTGTTTCTTGTGCGGTTTAAACCATGATTCCTCTTTCCAATGAATGTTATTCTTTTTCAAAGTCTAGGGAGATGAGGTAGAATTAATTCTACCTGTCAGCATTCAATTTCTTTGCGTCTCCTGGCATTCTCTTGCCTATATAAGTAGCCATTTCACATCAGTCTTTCCATCAAATTCTTCTCACACACTTATCTTCATACTTCTTCTTTCAAAAACACAATGGTCAGATACAACATGTTTTTGAACTACCAAAACTTCAATATGGAGCTAAGTTGTGCCGAGTGGCAGCAGGAATGGCATGTCACAGCCATTCCTGAGGAGATATGGGACTCTGTCCCACAGGAGGTACTGACACACCTTCTGTTCCTCTATATGGACTACCATCGCCATCTGGAGCGATTGGAGGAGGAAAGGCTGGAAGCTCTCTGCCAGCAAGAGCGAATCATCCGACTCGCCATTCTGTTTGTCGAGAGTAGGAAGAAGAAGATGACTTAATCTCGTCTTCTTCCTGTTTTTCTTCATCATCAGCTTTGTCAGGCTTCTTATCTAGGACTAAGGCTGTTGATGTTAGGTTTAGAAGCTTAGGGAAAATCTTGTATAAGTATTGATGTACTTTCCATTTCATAAATGTATTGTCTTGATATATTAATGAAAGTTTTTTTTCTTCAAGATTTTGTCTCTGAGTTATTTTATCTTGTATTGATAAATCCTGATTGATATTCTGATGACCATATAAATTTTGTTTTATATTAAGTTCTGATTCATTTTCAGCACTTACTTATCTAATTTTTCTTGGTCATTTTCATGTGATGTATTTTCAAAATATCAATGATGCAGTGAAAAATAATTCAATCAGTGATAACGGTTTAAATTTTGAATTAAAACTGTTTCTCTTGATAAATGGAACAATTTTTCCTTGAAACTAGGCAAATGGGTAAATAATGATTCCTGTTTTCTCGAGCCCAGTAACTGTCCGTTATTACTGCATGTCTGACAGGTGTCCAACGGTAACATTTTTGTTCAGAGTATAAGTACAACAGAGAGAAGATTTCTTTAATCTTTTATTTTCTTAATATTTTATCTCTCTCCTTACTTTTAGTCTCTTTCTCTTTATTTCTCACGTTGGTTTTTCATACAGACATTATCTCAAACACCTAACAGGCATACTTGACTCTCATATTTTTTTCACATGGCACCAAAGGATTTAATCATTGATGGAGCTAAGTTTGTCCCCAACAACTATGCTGCAGTTCTTGATCACACTGAAGCTCCATCTGAATTGCACTTTGTGCAAGATCTTCTTGCACACAGTGAGGTTGGGTATGCATTAACACAGCCTGAATTCTTTTCAAGCCAACAAGTTCTGAGGCTTTGGAGGACTGGACTTTTTGATGATGGTGGTAAACGTGGAACTCCCAGTATTATCTTCTAAGTGGGTGATTCATCCTTTGTAGTCACTCCTGGTACAGTACGCAAGGCTTTACATCTTCCAGAAGATTGTACTTTCTCAATTCCAGAGGACTCAGCCCTTCGGGAGTTAATGGCTGAATTGGGATATGAAAAGAGTCTGTCGAAACTTGGACAGTTGAAATGGGCTAATATCAGAAGAGAATGGAGTTTCTTCTTTGATTGCATCACCAAAGCTTTTGGGAACAATTGTTCAAATTTTGATGCTATCCCAATTCTGAGTCAGCACATCGGGTATGCAATTATCCATCGAACTCATTTTGATTTTGCAACTGCGTTAATTGGTTTTATTGGGGATAGGATGACAGAAGATCGAGATGTTGTTTATTTTGCTAGATTTTGTCAACTTATTTACACTTATTGTACTGATGAGCCTCATTTAGTCAGCACTCAAACCCCACCTTTTAAGGTTGCAAAACGATACTTTAATGACCTGGTAAATGCTGATACTAAGAAAAAAGTGGTTAGACCATTACAGATTCCTAAGTCTGTAAAATAGATCCTGGTAAATGTTGATCCTGATACTTATAGATCTATATACTCTGATGTCCAACCAACTCCAAACACCCAAAATCCATCAACCTCAGTACCTACCTCTCATTCTACTCAACCTACCCTCAGAACATATCTCAAATCCTATCTCTCCACTTCACAGACTGCTCAACCTTCATCTTCAACACCTACTGTGAAGCCTTCATCTTCCAAGCCAAAGAGGACAAAGAATGTTCCTCAAACATCTCAAAAGAGAAGGAGGATTGCATTGAGAGATGAATCTGATTCTGAGGAACAGGTTTCTTCTAGAGAACCTGTTGTAACTGAAGCTAAGAAAGAGATTTCTCAGAAGGATTCTGAAATTGGGGGTTCTAGGCTTCTCAAGAGGCTTAGACGAATGACAGTTCCTGAAACTCCCAAGGAATCCAAATCAACAAAGAAGTACAAAAAACAGAGGGCACAAAGGCCAGTTTCAGATGATGAAGAGGAAGCAAGTAAGGAAGGGGATCAGGAATCTCTGATCTCACAAGACAAGGAATTTGCTCCAGTCACTTCTTCTCCATCAACTCCATCTCAGGAAGCTATATCTGACAAGGCTAACTCACCATTTGTGTCTCTTGTTGATCCAGGCACAAGTGCTGATATTGATGTTCAACACTTGGTTGTGTCTGAAGTATTTCTCTTAGAAGCTCCAACAGCAAATAATCCTTCCACAACACCTGTTACTGATGCTTTTCAAACTCCAGAGTTATTAACAACACCTTCTCTGCATCAAGATGCTGATGATCAGACTTTAGGTGAGCATCAGGATATGGCTGTTGATCAGAACTTAGTATCAGATCAGCAATTAGAGGATGCTGAAGCCTCCATTGCTACTCACACTGTTGTCTTATCAGAAGATACTGATTCTTTAAGTTCTGATGCTGCAAATACTGGAGATACTGGTGATGCTGCTCCAACTGTAGATGCTGATGAAGCAGGTCCTTCACGACATACTTCTCAACAGACTCTTCCTAAGTCTGAACTGGTAAAGAAGTTTGTTACCGGAGCTGCACCAGTACCTTGGAGTGAAACTCCTGCAGGTCAGGAGTGGACTAAAGAATGGAACTCAGTTTCATGTGTTCCAACTGCAATACATCTTGCTGAGCACTTGACTAAAGCTGATGAAATGTTAAATTTTGATGATTTATTAACCCAGCTTAGAGTCACTGCATTGAGTTTTAAACATTTACAAGGTCTTCATTCAACTACTCATGGAGAGCTACACAAGATTCAGGAGAATTTTCTCAAACAAGAACAAGTTTGGAAAATTGATAAGAAAAAGTTCTTTCAACCTACCATTGACAGGATTGCTTATATTGAGAAAACTCAAGAGAAACAACAAGCTCAGATTGATGACATTCTTACAAATCAAGCTTCTCAGCAATCGCAACTTACTGAAATCCAATCCTCAGTGGAATTACTTATCTCTCTTTTACTACCTGCTGATGCCAAAAAGGGGGAGAAGGTAATTAAGTCCAAATGCAACACTAACAAGACACTGCAAGGAAAGGATGATGGAAATGATGATCAAGGATACTCTGGAATGGGTAGCGGTCATAGTCAAGGTAGAAGGTTTACATCAAGACAAGCTAGTCACAGGACAAGTTCTGATACTGGGAAAAGAATAAGTTCTGCTACTGGTAAAAGGATAAGTTCTGATGAACTTCTAGATCTTGATGAGGAAATGTCAAGACAGTTATTTCTTCAAGAAAATCCAGGAATGGACTTGGAAAGTTTAAAGGAAGAAGAAGCTAGACTTAAATCAGAGAAAGTCACATCTAAATCTGAAGCTTCTGGTAAAAATTCACTTCCAAAACTCAAAGGCATTGTGATCAAAGAAAGGACACATACTGAAGCAACGTTGGCTAGATCACAACCACAGATAGATCCAAGATCCAAGGGTAAAGAAAAGGTTGGTGAACCTATCAAGGTTTATGTACCTCCTGAGGAAGAAGAAATTACTGATAAAAAGGATGATCTTGCTCTGACTTCAAGAAAAGTTCTTAAAACAACCTCTGACATGGCTCAAGTTGTTCAGAGTCAAGAAATTGTAAGTTCTGATATTCAGAAGAAGCAAGTAACCTCTGACAGAGCTCAAGTTAACTTGATATCAGAAAATAGATCAAAGACACTCCTACCAGGATTCACTAAAGCAAAACAGACTCAATCTTTGAAGACTACTGCAAGTGGTTTTGAAGCAAGAGTAGTTACTGGAAAGGAAGCTAGAGATAAAACTGGATTGGGAAGTGCTGATGAAAGAAGAGTACACAACACTACCAATGATCCAACTTCCTTGAGTGAACCAGGTATTGGAGCAACTCCTGAGAGATTGAATCAACTGGAATCTGTACAGATGGTTTACCATACCTACTTGAAAGAATACATCATGTTGTATTTCATGACAGATGGTAGGGTTTATCATATAAGACAAAATGCCATTCCATTGAAGTATTTTGAAGAATTGGAGCATGTACTTTTCTTACTTCAAGTGGATGACAGAATAACAGAGACTGCTGCAAACTACTTAAAAGAACAGATTCAGAGACAGAAAAGGCTTTATTCTATTAAGTCTGACAGCATATATGTTCCAAAGTACAGAGATCACCATGGTGATATTGTTGATATGAAGCCTAATACTGCACAGATCAGAACATATCTTGGTATTAAGGGACTTGAATTCAATCTGGAGCCTGACAAAGCTTATGTCATAAGACTAGATCAGGAGTTGAGAAAAGCAAAGATCAATGATCTCAGAGCTGCAATCTTTCAAACTGGTGAAGATACTGCAGAGCTTAAAGATGTTAAAAGGAGAATGATTGATGAACTAAGATATGCTGAGAAATGTTTGTTGAAGAACTATCTCAGAACAACTCCTGACATCAGAGAGATCAGAAAATGATGAAGCCAAGTCGAAGATCTACAACTGCTTAAATATTGATATTTATACAGACTGAAGTTGTTATCAGAAGTTGAAATTGGTAAAAGCTTTAAGGACTGTAAGTTGTAGTTATCTAGTCTAATTCTCATGCATTTGTACTTAATGTTTTTGACATCATCAAATATCTGTTAAACTTGTATATTATGTTAATTTACAAGTTGGGGGAGATTGTTAGATATATTTGATAATGTCATGGCTAATATGTTTTATGTTTAGCTTTCAGATCTTATTTAAACAGGATAAATCAGTACTTAACTGTTGATCAGTACTTATACTGGAAGTCAGGACTTAAGGATATCAATACTTATGTTATCAGGAGATAATCATCAGAAGATAGATATTAGAACTTAGGTGCTGAAGGACAATCAGATAAGGACAGTAGCTGATTAAAGGAAAGAAGATCAAGATAAATATAAGAAGAGATATGCATGAAGAAGGAATTCCGTAAAGAATGGAATACTTGGAAGAAAAGATATCTGATTGATATATTTTAGGAAGCATAATTATATTCCATATCAATTAGCGATTATCTTGTAACTGTGTAGTATATAAACACAAACATAGGGTTTACACTATAAGTGTTATCATTATTAGACAAGATTATTCATTGTAACCCTAGCAGCTCTCGTGATATTTGTTCATCACTGAGAGGTAACAGTTCCATACTGTAACAGAGTTTATTGTTTCAATAAAGTTTGTTTTCTGTTACTTAAGTTCTTAAAGTTCGATTTGAGTGTACTATACACTGTATTCACCCCCTCTACAGTGTGTGTGTGACCTAACAAGATCCAATCGGGAACCCAGGCACTACGGCCCATCTCAAGGATCCGGTTAGACCTCGGTCCTTAGGATTAAGTAAACTTAATCCCCAAAAGTATCACTATTCAGTCAATGAAATAGCAACCAGAACAATCGGTATACTTTGACATATTCTAATCACCGGAATATATCAACATGTGTGAATAACAAATGGAATATGAACAATGAATTCAAAGGAAAAGGAGAAATCAAGAATTAAAATAAAATATGAACAAGAATCAAAAGAGTGCAAGCGTGATAAGAATCTGAAGAAATATCACTATTCTGAAATTAGAATAGGGGAAAAACTTGCCTTCTGTGTGACTCACTTCAATTGTACCACCTTTGTCTTTCACTGGCTCAACCTTCCTTGCTGGCTTAGCTTCTGTTAGAGAAATAGACTGGTTTAGACATTTCGAACTTCAATTGCGTCTTGAACCGACTTTACATCGCTCCTATTGTCTACCCATGCGCTTATGATTGACTCGTATATTATATATTAACAAGTAAAATTCGATTAACCACATAATACACATAAGCACATAATTACATAAACATTTTTATAGTTAAAATAATTTTTAGAATCAAAATTGACTCACTGATCGCTCAACTGATCATTATCTGACTCATTTCCTATTTCTCGGAATTTTTCGGACTCGTCTCGGCACGCAATTTGACTGATAATTAAATAAATTACAAATTCAACTAATTTCTAAAAGAAATTAGGTTTTAATATTATTTTTAATGAAAAGAATTCATCTTTTCTGAGTCAAAGGGCTTTCGTTTCGCTTGAATCGGACTAACGGTAATATCAATTAAATACAAATAAATCAATTTATTATTCAATATAAATCATTATTACAAATTTTTAAACCCTAAAATAATTTTTTTTAATAATTATTTATGAAAAATCAAAATTAAAAATGATTTTTCTATAATTTTTGGAATTAAAATGAATTTATTATGAATAATTGAAAATTATTTGATTAATAATGAAAATAATTAATATTTTTAAATAATTAATAAATAATAAATAATTGAGAAAATAATTAAATCTGATTTTTTTCAGAAAATATTTCAGAATTATTTATAATATAAATTATTTAATTAAATAATTACTTAATCAATTCATAAAATAAATAAAACTGATTTTTAAAATTAATAAAAATAAAAATAAAATTAAATTCCAAAAACAGTTGTCAGATAATGGCTTCTGAGAAAACAGATCAAAACCGGGTTTTAATCCGGGTTTTGATTCGGGTAAACGGGTCATTAAGAATCCAGAATCCGGTGGCATTCCGGTCACCGGAAACTTTTTCCGGCAAGTTCAATTCAGGCCAACACAGGGACGATTTGACTGTTTTTGAGAGGTTTTCCCTTCACCATGAACACAGAAACCTCAAGCTGTCATCACCAACATCACCCGATCCTTGAGTCGTCTTTTCCGGCCAAAACTCAAAGAAACTCCGGCGGACTTCTGCAGATTCCGACGAAGTCGATTTCAGGCCAAACTACGAACCGTTTGTGTTCGTTTTTATATGGAATCGATTACAATTTAAGTTCTAAACATTAATCAACTAACAACATCACTTAATAACCCCTAGAACAGGATTCTGATCATAACCGACCTAAAATCCATCCAATTTCCGAACTACTTAAATCGTATACCAAAAATTATGTTTTATAGCTTAAAATAAAGCTCATAACACACACAATCAAACCCCCTTACTCAATCATATCTCAGCTTCCTCAAGAATAAAAAACGATCAAAAAAAAATTTTCATAATCCCTAGATATAGTATTATCAATTTGAGCTATCGTTTGTAAAATTAATCAACAGGAATCCATCACAAATCATCAAATAAAGCTATATACAACATCAATTTCAACAAATAACCTCAGAATCAAAAAACACCAAATCGATCCTAGAAATTAAAATTGAAAAACAACACATCAAAACATGATTTTGGTACCAGAAATCGAAAGAACAGATTGAGAGGATCAATTTGGGTACTCACATCGATCGATTTGATGCTCAGAAATGCTCAAAATCAACGATTGATTCTTGACCCGAAATCCGACCCGACTTGTTCTTCAGAGAATTTCAAGAAATTTTGCAGAATTTTTATAATTAATTAATTATAATTAAATAATATTAGGTTATTTATAGTAGTAAAATTAATACTCCTAATTAAAATTAAGGCCCTAAATCTACATCTTTTAAGATTAATAACCCCTAATTTTATAATTTTTGAGTATTAAAATTTAATTTATAAATATTTTATATATACAATTATATGCCAAAATTTACCAAAAAATTTTAATAATGCAAAAATACAAAGAAATGGTATAAAAGAAAATTCTATAATTTTATAAAAATAAAAATGTGATTTTTGTGGGGTTTTTAACACCCAATGGGGCCCGGAAAAGTCATTTTTCGCAAAACGAGAAAATTTATAAAATGCCTAGATGTTCATAATATTGCGATGGTAAAAGCCGTTTGATGAAAAATAAGGCCCATTGTTTTATTTGAAATACCTGCTTTAAAATCATGATTCGGGTCGTAAAACTTTTGAAATGAAAGCTATAAATGAAAAATAAAATATCTGAAAAATCTTAAAAATACCTGGACGACACAGAATAAACGTAACACATAACGATTAGGGTTTGACAGTTAATTCCACACAAATGACACATTAACACACATAATTTATTATAAATATGATAAAATACAGACGTAAATTTCCTAGACGTTACAATCCTACCAACTTCTGGATGTTCTTCTGAGTGCGGGGTATCTTCATTTCCATTATGGCGTTAATTTTTTCCGGGTTTGCTTCGATCCCTCTTTCGCTGACTAGGAAGCCCAAGAATTTGCCTGAAGGTACCCCGAACGCACATTTTTCTGGGTTCAACTTCATATTGTACCTCCTTAAGTTCTCAAAACACTCCTTGAGGTCCTTGACATGATCGAGGATCGTGAGTGACTTGGAGATCATATCGTCTACATAGGACTCCATATTCCTCCCCGGTTGGCTTTTGAAGATGGTGTTCATCATTTTCAGGTAGGTGGCCCCAGCATTGATGAGCCCGAAGGGCATCATGATAAAAGCGTAGACTGCCCAATGGGTGATGAAGGATGTCTTAGCGATGTCTTCAGGATTCATGCGGACTTGGTTATACCCTGAAAAGGCATCCATAAAGCTGAGCATCGTATGACCCGAAGTCGCGTCGATTAGCTGGTCGAAATTGGGGAGGGGATAAGAATCTTGTGGGCATGTCGCGTTGAGGCTTGTGTAGTCGACATACATTCTCCATTTCCCATTCGGCTTCTTGACTAAAACCACATTGGCGAGCCAGTCGGGGTACTTGATTTCGCAGATGATATCGGCTTTGAGAAACTTTTCTACTTCTTCGTCTATAGCCAGTTGTCGCTCTGGGGTGAAGTTTCTCCTCTTCTGTTTGATCGGTCTCTTCCACGGATCTACATCCAGGCTATGCATCGCCACAGACTGGTCTATCCTGGGCATGTCTTCCGGTGTCCATGCGAATATGTCCGCGTATTCTTTTAGCAGCAGGATGAGTTCTTGTTGGAAGGGTGTCTCTAAACCTTTTCCAATCTTCAGCTTTCGTGTGGGGTCCCCGGGCTCCAACTCTATCTCTTCAGTCTGTGCAGCAGGCTCCACTTTGGTTTTTTCCTTTACCTCCACAAATTTTTGTATCCGCGCATCAGCGTTAGTTATGCCGTACCCCGAATCCTCTATTACGTTGATGTCCAACCTTGGCCTTTTGCTGAGATGCTCACGATGTTTCTTGCGGCTTTGACCTTTGGGTAAGGCCATTGCCTTCTTCCTGTTTTCAGGTTCGGTTTCTGCCATCACTAGAGCCTGCCCATAGCTTCTTCCAGACACGTCCCGGTCCCCTTTAAGTTCTCCGATGCCTCCCGGGGTGGGAAATTTTAGCTTCAGGTGAATTGTTGAAGGGATGGCCCGGAGCTTGGTGATGGTGGGCCTCCCCAAAATCATGTTGTAGGAGGATGTAACACTTATCACGTAGAATTTCATGACATGAGAGATTTGCTAGGGTGCAGTGCCAAAGACCATGGGGAGATATATTACCCCGCGGATCGGGATCAAATTATTCCCGAATCCGTAAAGGGGGTCTTCGAGACATGGGTCCATACGGAGGTGTCCCAGTTTCATCCTTTTAAGTATGTGCTCGAAAATAATGTTAGCCGAGGAGCCGTTATCAATCAAAAATTTTTTACCTCATTATCGGCGATATCGAGAGTCACGACTAGAGCTTGGTTGTGCTCGGGATCTAGGCCTTCATAATCAGCGTTAGAGAAATATATGGGTTCATCTTCAAAGGGCTGGATCATCATGATATTACTGTCCATGTCTGGGCTCCGGGGTGGAGAGGAGGTTCCTCCGAGAATCATGTTGACCACGTGCTTGCCGTTGTTAGAGGCCTTATCTTTGTCACTGAGTCTCCTTTGCAGGTACTAGTTCATGTTGCCTTTCTTGATCTGGTCTTCAATAAACATTTTAAAAGAGAAGCAGTTTTTCGTGGTATGGCCATGATCCTCATGATACCCACAATATTTATCACGTGCCCTGTTTTATGGAGGTGCTAGTAACGACTTTGGGGGATAGTAGAAAGGTTTCCCTTTGACCTCTCTTAAAATGTCAGCCCGGGGTCGGTTGAGTGGTGTTCATTCAGGCTCTGGCTTGGGCTCTCTCTTGGGCTTGGGTTTCCTTTCAATCCTCTGAGGTCTGGAGTAGTTGTCCCGGGGTGGGGTTCCCTGAGACTGCTGCACGTAATTGGTCTGCCTGTCTGCCTTGTGCCTCTTTTCTTTTCTGTAGGAAGAGCGACGTTCTGGGGACTCATCATCATCCCGGATTTGCCTGTTCATCTTCATGGAGGTGAGGAAGTCATTTTCCTTGATAAACTTTGAAGCCATTGCATAAGCAGAAGCTAAGCTTTGGGGCTCTCTATGGATCAGGTCTTTGACGTAGCCCTCCCATGAAACCGGGTGGAGGTTTCGCCGGAAAATATTGACGGCTTCCTTTTCCTTGAGGTTGAAGAGCTGGTTGACCGCTTCTTGAAACCTCTTGATGAATTCGGGCAGTGTTTCTCTGCTTCTTTGTTGAATGGTTTCCAAGTGGCACATCTGGAGCTCGTTCATGCGGTTTGCCCGAAATCTCTTTAAAAACAATTCCCGAAAGTTTCTCCAAGAGTCGATGCTCCGGGAGGAGATTCTACTGAACCATTTATGCGCCCCTCCCTTTAATGTTGAAGAAAAGAAATAGCACTTGGTGAGGTCGTTGTAATCGTATATATTTGAGATTTGTTCAAAGTAGTTTTGATGTTCTTCGGGATCGGCAAGTCCGTCAAAAGAATCAAAGTTGAAGTGTTTAAGGCTGGGTTCCCTGGGGGTGGACTCCAGTTTCCTGGTAAAAGGCATGGCCGCCGCCCCGACTTCCACGTCTCCCTCAACATTTTTTTTGAGATCCCGGAGAGCCCAGGCCATCTGCTCCTGTGTAGATTCTTTCTCCTTCTCGGAGTTTGAGGAGACATGAACTCTGCGCACCTTCTTCTTTTGTTTCGCCTCCTCCTCTTGGATCTTTTTTTCAATATTGGCCTTGGCCTCCTCTTCTTTCCGGATGTGGTCCCGGAGCGCAACTCTCTTGATTTCATCCCGGGCATCTTCAGATAGCCACTTGGTTTTGCCAATTCGGTCCAATACTGAACCCCGCGATTCTCCGGAATGTTCCTCCTGGTCCCCGGGACGGGTTTCAGGAGTCTTATAATTCTTTTCCTTCCATAGGTCCATAGCCACTTGGATTTGCTCCGGGGTCATGTTCCCCCAAGGGTTTGTAAAAGTTTCTGCATACTTGTGGGTCGCTTTCTCTATAGTTAATCTCTGGTCTCCGGGCTGCAGTTGAGATGAAACACGAGTTATGGGGGGCTCCTCCTCTATCTCCTCCATCTCGCCGTCCCTGGGTGGGACAACGGTGGGCTGAATAGTTCCCGAAACTGACGTTTTACTCTTCCTTATGGCCATTTTTACAGAATAGAGTATGGGAAAAAGTAGCACAAGTGCAACAAGGTGTGTCACTGTATTGGAACAAAAGATACAAAAAATGAGTTGTAAAGAGAGTGAGGGTACTATCCTTACTTGGGAAGGGGTTTTCTTGATTTTTAAAATTGTATAACGTAACTGGAAACGACACCACACCACTGGAGGTTCGACCCCTCCTTCTAGCGCCAATGATAACTTTATTTCTTCCCGAGTCTTCTCCTCTCACGTAAGCTCGAGCCTTGTCCACGTGGCGTATGGTGCGCGGTAACCTGCTACGTAGGGTACTCTGCAAAACAGAACCGGAGGGGGGCTGTGTCCCCGCGACAACTCCGGTATAAGAATAAGAATGGGGCTTCTTAAAGAAGAAGAAGAGTGAAGAAGGAGCTATTCAAAATATGTATAGTGGTGTGTGTATAGATGTGTAGCAGTCAAATATTTTTCAACCCCTAAAACCCTTTTCTTGGGGCCTTTTATAGGCCTCAAGATTTAGGCTTTTAGGGGTTTGTACCTCTTCATCCTAGGCCTTGATCATTTTTGGTTGGTGAGTGATTGGACGGTTTGGATGGACTGTGGGGCCGGATGTCCTTCTTCCACCAGTGTTATCTTGGGATCCTTACATATAGACGGATGAGATGCAATTGTTCCATTTTGGGTAACATGAGACGGTTGACATTTTTGTCCTGTGTGTGTTTTCTATCGGGCTTTTGCTTAAATTTATTTAGGCTTAATTATTTATGGCCTATCAGGTCTCATGCATGGAGAGGTACTTCTATTTTCAGAGGTTGTCTAAACTGTAAATGAGAAGCGGTGGTGGTAGCATTAGAGGGAGATGTTCTATGTTGGTATCAAAGGAAGAACAAAAGAAAACCCATAAGGTTTTGGGTTGATTTTAAGGAGTTTGTCTTCAGACAATTTAGACCAGCAGATGAGGGATCTCTTTATGAGCAATGGTTGTTAACATTACAAACTACCACAGTCTTGAAGTATCTCTGGAAGTTTATAGAGACAACGACGCCCTTGGAGAGGATTTCTGAGCACGTCTTATTGAAAGGAATATGTCCTAAGTCCAATCATGTATGAGGATTTAGGAATAACTTTTATGTAATCTTTTTTGATTTCATTGATATTAATAAAAGACTTGTTTTGTTTTTATTACGGGCTTTATCTATTTAAGTGTTTAAATAAGATATATCATAGTTTAGAGTAAAGCTATTTATGGATTATGATGAGATCATAATAGTGAGACCTAAAAAGATGATAACTCTAAACTTAATTAGTTCCTGGTCATAGGATTACTAACTGGTAATTAATAATCCGCAAAGATCGGTACATACTATGCTTGCTTCATTATGAAGGATGTCTGTTCTCATAGACATTTGTGTGGTGACACTATAGCTAGTATGTAGGTGCTTATTATAGAATAAGTTCACTGAACATGACTCGCACAGCTGAACAACTGATGGAGTTCACTCACGTGTCAGCAATTGTTCACATAGTGATAGTTGTACAAGTATCCTTAGACTTGAGGTCATCATAGTCATCTTGTGTACACTGAACTATGCTTTGGTTTAGTTCTTAGTCTCCAGGGACAATTATTAGGGCTCTTCTAGGTATAGGAATTTGTACACGAAGATAGTGTATGATCAATAAAGGATCTACCCCTTCCAGTGAAGGAAGCGAATGTTCAAGGCTGATCCACTTATGCTAGTTTAGGAATCTCTGGCCAGAGTAAATGAAATTAGAAAGGAGTTTCTAATTTGCATAGAACTACGCATAGTAAATGGTAAGCAAAGTGATTGAATTAGATAGGCTTGACACGAGATCCATGCCTTGTATTTAATCGGGACATTGTAGGGTAGAAGGAGTTTATTGTACGGTAAATATTCACTAACAGGTTCTTGGTATTCTAAGCAGTGAATTCATATTATCAGGATAGTCGCGATATGTTGAGAAGCATCACTCACGATGTAGAATAAATGTGATTAATTAATTAATCATATTTAATAAATTAGAGAATTTATATAAATAATGATAAAATAGTTTTATTATTATTTATTTCTACTACCGGCTTAATATTGAACCTACAGCGTCACACCATAAAAGGAGAATGATTTAATGGTGGAGGAATTAATTAATAATGGCTAATAATTATTTATTTTTGAAATAAATTATTAATTAGAAAATTTAATAATTGATTAAATGAGATTTAATTGATTATAAAGTAATTAAGAAAAGTTCTTAATATTATTAATTAAGGATTTAATTTTTGGAAATTAGATCAAGAGAGAGAATTATTTCTAAAGTGTTTAGAAAAAGGATTAATAATTAAAAGGTGTTTTAATTATTAATGAGAATAATAAATGGGATGATAATAATATTATTTATGGGAAAATTTCAGCTAAAAATTTTGCCTATAAATACACTATTATAGACCCTATTTTATTCTAACCCACATCTAACCCGAAAACCCAAAAAGTTTGGAAAACCCAATTCTCTCCACCTCCTTCCTCCTCCTTAACATCGTTTTCTTGGTAGATACCGGTGGAGTGCTTCACACTTGAGGAGTAACTGCTAAGGATCTCTGATCGTTGTCTCCGAATTATTTTAAAAGGTTAGATTCGATCCCTCGAATTTTTATTCACGATTTATATGCTTTTATTTGGATTTTATATGTGTAAAAGTGTTTTGCCTTGCCTCCGCTGCGTTTAAAATCCAACAATGGTATCAGAGCATAGGTTGTATGCATATAGATCTGTGGTAAAAATTTCAGGATTTTATGTGCTTGTATGAATTAATTATGATTTTTACAAGTTATATTATGGATTAATTTTGTCTGATGAGAAATCATTTCTCAGAATAATTTTGAATGTTGATCTGGGTTCTACAAGTGTTGTAGATCGTCTGGGTATTTTTTTCATAATTTTATGATGTATAGATTTTTTATTATGAATTTTTGAAGTTCTTATAATTAAAATTCGTAATTTAATAAGTATAATTATAACGCATTCCGAGAATGCGTTACACACCTGTGGCGCATTCACGGAATGCGTTACACCCTTTAATGGCTTAAAAGGGGTGTAATGCATCACCGGAATGCGTTACAGGGCTTGTAACGCGTTTCTGTAATGCGTTACAGCCCTCTGTTGATTTTGAAATTGATTTTCTGGGAGTTTCGTAACTCCGTTTTAGGCGTGCAATATACCGTTCGATTCGTTTTTTTGAGACGGATCTAATGGAGTGATCAATTTTAGTTTATATAAAAGTTTTGAACAATTTATATTCCATGAAGTGTTTTAAAGCTGTTTTTGATCGTTTGAATTGATTTTAAATGCTTCATGTGATACATAGAGATGTATAATGCTTAGACTAATGTGCTAGATGATGTAACATGCCTACCTTGATGTTTATTCATGTTGATATATGTGATATATGCTTAGTTTATCATGCGATGATAGATTTATGTGAACTTAAATAAACATAAGGCGTTTGTTAGACAACCTAGTATAGTGAAATTATTTCATAACCTTAATAATAATATTATGAATACAATCATGAGATTCTTGTGTTTATGAAACACGTAATTGAATATGAATTTTCGATATGAGAGAAAGGATGATTCTGTCAACAACAGATTTCTATCTGTAAGAAAGGGTTATTAAGTGACGCCTCTTGACAATGCTCCACCCGATTTGGGAATCATCTGATTATTGATTATTGATTTGAAATATTTAATTTAAAAGGAAGAATTTCTTTATAATATGATTATGATTGTAACGTAATATAATCCCTCTAAAATTAAATAATATCAAGTAGTAATTGGCCAATGATACAACGGGCTTGTGTCGTCATAGCCTTCCAACATGATAGAAAAGTAGTTCTTATTTTTGAATCATTGTCGGTTCGTGCTACAGCCGAGGGCTTTGATTTCGAAATAAGAAATACTTTTCTATTACATAGAGATGTGTACATTGAATAAGAATCTAAAGGTCGGTACGTGCTACAGCCGTGGGCCTTTGGGGACTGATTCAACTGTACGGAATGTTGGGTTAGACTTGACTTAGAATATTGAGTTTGTCGTGCTACAGCCGAGACTCAATTATTCAAGAGGCTAAAGTTTGATTAGGGAATAACATGAGATGTAATTGACAAGAGTTGTCTGCCTATTGAACATTGCATGGCGGTTCGTGCTACAGTCGGGGTTGTGTAATGGAATGTAGGATCCCTATTCCCACTAGCATTATGAATGCTTAATTTTTCACGTAGGGGGTTGAATAAATTAGGAAAACTAGTGGGAGCCACTTATGAATAAAGACCCGATTCATATAGTATTTTAAAATGAAATCGAATATTTGCTAAGTGTTGTTATATGTTTATCATATACAGATTTACAATATATATTATGTCTTCTGCACTATCACTAAGGAGCATACTGGATGCTCACAAATTGACTGGTCCTAATTATGCTAACTGGCTTCGAAACTTGAGAATTATTCTCAGGATTGAGAAGCTGGAATACGTGATTGACTCACCTAAGCCTACTAAACCTGCTAGCGATGCGCATAATGATGAACACGTTGTGTATCATAAGTGGATAGATGATGCAAATGTTGCTCAATGCATCATGCTAGCTTCCATGAACATTGAGCTACAGAAGCAACATAAGCATATGGATGCTCACACTATCCTCATGCATCTACAAGAGTTGTATGATGTGGCAGGGAGGACAGCTCGATATGAGATATCGAAGGAGCTGTTCGGTTGTAGGATGTCTGAGGGATCATCTGTGAATGACCATGTACTTAAGATGATCAATTTGATTGAACGTCTTGGACAACTTGGTTTTGCCATGGATGGGGAGCTGAGCCAAGACTTGGTCTTGTAATCGCTTCTGAGTTCGTTCTTACAGTTTGTTGTGAACTTTCACATGAATAAGTTGGATGTCAGCCTGCCTGAACTCCACAACATGTTGAAGACTGCGGAATCGAATTTTTCCCCTAAGAAGAGTTCTGTTCTTCTAATTGGTGAAGGTTCCAATCCTAAGAAAAGGAAGAGGAACCCTTCCAAGAAGAAGAAAGTAGGTGAGAAAACGCCGGTTCCACCAAAAGCTGAAGACCCCAAGAGCAAAGTTGTTTGCTTTCACTGTAACAAGGTGGGGCACTGGAAGAGTAACTGCAAGGTTTACCTTGCAGAATTGAAGAAGAAGAAGGATAGTGAGACTACCGCTTCTGATTCAGGTATGTTCATGATAGAAGTGAATATGTCATTAAATCAAATTTCTACTTGGGTATTAGATACCGCCTGTGGTTCTCAAATCTGCAATTTGTTGCAGGGACCAAGGAGAAGTAGGACTCTTGAGGAAGAGGAGGTGATTCTACTGATGGGAAATGGAGCAAGAGTTGCTGCTGAAGATGTAGAATCATTTCATTTACATATGCCTACGGGCAAGACTATTGTTTGAAATAATTGTTATTTTGTTCCCTCGATTGTGAGGAATATTATTCCCATGTTAGACTTGGCTGGATTTTCATTTATTATTGAGAATAATGAATGTTCTATTCTTAGAGATAATATTCTTTATGGACGTGGTGCTTTAAATAATGGTCTGTATGTATGTGACATAATTTACTTCAGATTGAACAAACTAATAAAAGAAAAGGGATGATAAAAATCTCACTTCATAGTGGCACTACAGTCTCCATTTAGTGGACATGGAGAGAGGGCTGCAAATTTGCTAGGAATGGTACACACAGATGTATGTGGACCAATGTCTACGCAAGCCATGGGTGGATTTTCATACTTCATTACTTTCATAGATGATAGATCTAGATTCGGATATGTGTTTGATGAAACACAAGTCTGAGGCCTTTGAAAAGTTCAAAGAATATAAGTATGAAGTGGAGAAACAACCAAACATAGTATTATAACTCTTCGATCAGATCGAGGTGGTGAATACTTTAATGGAGTATTTCTAGATTATCTCAAAGTAAATGGTATAGTCTCCCAGTGGACTCCTCCAGATTGGTATCTGAAAGGAGAAATCGAACTTTGTTAGACATAGTTCGGTCCATGATGAGCTATGCAAATCTTCCAGTATTCCTATAGGATTATGCATTGGAAACCTCAGCATATTTAATTAATATGGTGCCTTCCAAAATCTGTTCCTCAAACTTCGTATGAGATATGGAAAGTAAGGAAACCGAGTCTTAAACACGTTAAGATTTGGGGATGTCCAGCTTATATCAAGTAAGTTGACCCAAATAAGCTGGAATATCGATCCGTAAAATGTGGTTTTGTGGGATATCCTAAAGAGACTTTAGGGTATTACTTTTACACCGATCATCGGGTGTTTGTCTCCAGACATGCTACCTTCTTGGAAAAGGAGTTTATCCTTGAAGGAAACAGTGGGAGCAAAATTGAACTTGATGAAGTTCAAGAAGCACAAACTACTACGGATCAAGTGGAAACACCTGTTCTGACTGAACAACCTTTTGTGGAACAGCCCATTCATAGATCAGGGAGAGTGTCTCGCCAACCTGAGAGGTATTATGGCCTTGTCATTGAGAATGACAATGAGTTGTCGATCATTGATGATGATGTGACCTATAATGAGGCTATGAGTAGTGTTGACTCAGAGAAATGGCATAGTGCCATGAAATCCGGAATGGAATCTATGTATATGGTATACAAAAGATAGATTATAGCAGATGGCCAGGTGGAGACCTTTAAGGCCAGGCTTTTGGCAAAAGGATTCAAACAAAGGCAATGGATTGACTTTGATGAAACCTTTTACCTGTAGCCCTGTTAAAATTGGTTCGGATTTTGCTTGCGATTGCTACTTACTACGACTATGAGATCTGGCATATAGCTAGATGGTTTTCTTTCCAAGAGAAATGAAAACCTAGTGTGTAAGCTATTGCGAACCATATGTGGTAAAGCAGGCTTCTCGAAAGATGGAACATTCATTTTGATGAGACAATTAAAGAGTTTGATTTGATCAAAAATGTAGATGAACCATGCGTCTACAAAAGGGTTAGTGGGAGCGCGGTAACATTTCTTGTATTATATTGAATTAGAGTTGACACACATAACAACATAGCAGACCCACTCACAAAGCTACTTTATGAAAGTCACTTTGATCATCATAATGACAGGATGGGTATTAGATACCAGAGTGACTGGCTTTAGTACAAGTGGGAGATTGAAAGGAATATGTCCTAAGTCCAATCATGTATGAGGATTTAGGAATAACTTTTATGTAATCTGTTTTGATTTCATTGATATTAATAAAAGACTTGTTTTGTTTTTATTACGGGCTTTATCTATTTAAGTGTTTAAATAAGATATACCATAATTTAGAGTAAAGTTTTTTATGGATTATGATGAGATCATAATAGTGAGACCTAAAAAGATGATAACTCTAAACTTAAATAGTTCCTGGTCATAGGATTACTAACTGGTAATTAATAATCCGCAAAGATCGGTACATACTATGCTTGCTTCATTATGAAGGATGTCTGTTCTCATAGACATTTGTGTGGTGACACTATAGCTAGTATGTAGGTGCTTATTATAGAATAAGTTCACTGAACATGACTCGCACAGCTGAACAACTGATGGAGTTCACTCACGTGTCAGCAGTTGTTCACATAGTGATAGTTGTACAAGTATCCTTAGACTTGAGGTCATCATAGTCATCTTGTGTACACTGAACTATGCTTTGGTTTAGTTCTTAGTCTCCAGGGACAATTATTAGGGCTCTACTGGGTATATGAATTTGTACACGAAGATAGTGTATGATCAATAAAGGATCTACCCCTTCCAGTGAAGGAAGCGAATGTTCAAGGCTGATCCACTTATGCTAGTTCAGGAATCTCTGGCCAGAGTGAATAAAATTAGAAAGGAGTTTCTAATTTGCATAGAACTAAGCACAGTAAATGGTAAGCAAGTGATTGAATTAGATAGACTTGACACGAGATCCATGCCTTGTATTTAATCGGGACATTGTAGGGTAGAAGGATATTGTACGGTAACTATTCACTGAATAGGTTCTTGGTATTCTAAGCAGTGAATTCATATTATCCGGATAGTCGCGATATGCTGAGAAGTATCCCTCACGATGTAGAATAAATGTGATTAATTAATTAATCATATTTAATAAATTAGAGAATTTATATAAATAATGATAAAATAGTTTTATTATTATTTATTTCTACTACCGGCTTAATATTGAACCTACAGGGTCACACCATAAAAAGAGAATGATTTAATGGTGGAGGAATTAATTAATAATGGCTGATAATTATTTATTTATGAAATAAATAATTAATTGACAAATTTAATAATTGATTAAATGAGATTTAATTGATTATAAATTAATTAAGAAAAGTTCTTAATATTATTAATTAAGGATTTAATTTTTGGAAATTAGATCAAGAGAGAGAATTATTTCTAAAGTGTTTAGAAAAAGGATTAATAATTAAAAAGTGTTTTAATTATTAATGAGAATAATAAATGGGATAATAATAATATTATTTATGGGAAAATTTCAGCTGAAAGTTTTGCCTATAAATACACTATTATAGACCCTATTTTATTCTAACCCACATCTAACCCGAAAACCCAAAAAGTTTGGAAAACCCAATTCTCTCCACCTCCTTCCTCCTCCTTAACATCGTTTTCTTGGTGGATACCGGTGGAGTGCTTCACACTTGAGGAGCAACTACTAAGGATCTCTGATCGTTGTCTTCGGATTATTTTAAAAGGTTAGATTCGATCCCTCGAATTTTTATTCACGATTTATATGCTTTTATTTGGATTTTATATGTGTAAAAGTGTTTTGCCTTGCCCCCGCTGCGTTTAAAATCCAACACTTATTGGGCCGGTTTATTAGTGGGTTGAAAGAAGAAATTTGGGTTGAAGAAATTAAATCGAATAGTTGGCTCTAAATGTAACAAGATAAGCCCAGTGAAAACTAATTCATATTTCTCAACTACAAAAGGGACAATAAGTGTATCTCAAGGATCAGTCACAACACTGTATAGTCCGACATCAACAAATAGTTGGAATACATCTTCAGGAGAGTATCAGACCTCTGTTAGAAACACCAAAGCAGCAACTCTTGGGGAAGTGAAGCGTTTAACTGAAAAAGAATTACAAGAGAAGAAATCGAATGTGTTGTATTTCAGATGTGATATCAAATGGGCGATTGGACACCGCCGCAACGAAAGAGAATTGAGTGTCATGCTCATTGATAAAGATGATGAGAATGTGACTGAGTACGCAGGAACAAAGGCATTGCAATCTCTGATAATTGAATCTCCTATTGAGGTAATATAACTCCTAAAGTTTCTTTAAATTCAGTAATTGGTCTGTGGAACCCTAAAACTGTGAAATTTTTGGGTTTAATTGGAGAGGGAAATGTGGTAATTATGATTAACCTTGGGCAACCCATATTTTATTTCCTTGGTTAGGGTGGAGGAGCTAGATATACTAGTATTAAAATTAGGGGATTTTGGTGTATCTTTGGGAAATGAGGAAGCTGTTAGTCCCTTAACAATATAGCAAGAATTACAGAAGGGGGGTTGAATGAAATTTTTTATCCTTTTCTTGAAATAAAAATGTTCAACTCGATTATAGATATGTCTGTTTTGATTAGCACAATGCGGAATATAAACTTTAATGAATCAAAACAAGAGTAATTAAAAACAAGAGTCTTTAAAAACTTTCTGGTGGATTTAAACAATTCCACCAGAGATATATATTAATATATCGAGAGAACTTTGTGTGCAGAAATGCTCACAGCTGCTTTTACAAGATAGAACAACTAAGAACACAGGAAATGCTAAAGATAATGCTTACAAAGATTTCTCTGTGTTTGTTTCTAAGCTAACTTAGTTTTCTTAGTTAGTTTTTTATTTGCTACTCTCTTGGTTTATATATATTACCAAGATTACAAAGTCAAAAGAACTGAATAAATATAAAATCTAACAGTCTTGATCTTTGCTGCTTTTCGTCCTCTATGACCCAGTTAATAGGCTTCCACAGTGTTTGTATCCAATCTCGATGACTGTGTGTCAGCTTTCACTGTTCAACTGATGTTTGAATCTTGATATTATCATCCGTCGACTTTCAGATCATCCGTCGATGACTTACTTGATCATCCGTCGACTGCTATTTTGAACATCCGTTGAGAGTCATTTGATCATCCGTCGAAGCTTTGTTAAGCATCCGTTGATAGCTATTTTGGCACCACTTCATTTCACTTATACAGAATTACAAGACATTGCTTATGTATAGTTAATCAACCTATTCTGCATATCTAGTTAAAGTCAACATGACTTATATGCTACTACAGATTCTATACAAAGGTGCATACAACACTGTGCTACAAACTTATCATTTTATAAGCTACTCACTCGATGGATAATAAATTACTCATCCGTCGGTACTCAAAATGAGTTATCCGTCGGAACTATAATTCTTATCCGTCGAGTGCTACATTATTTCACTAAGTAAAATCTACTTAGATGTTTTGTTTAGGTAATCATCAAGTGCACAACATATTCACAACAATCTCCCCCAATTTATGTCTACTGGAATTGTAGCCATAAATTAAGAGACACTTGATGATAACAAAATATCCTGAATATACATCTTTAAAGATAAGTAGATAAAACTGAAAGAGCTTCAATTTAAACAAGGTATACAAGGTTTGGCTCACAGTCAATCAAGATGCTCCTCTAGCCTGAGCAGATTTTTCTAGTTTCTTGAAGGTCTGGATCTTCTTCCAAGCTTTCTGTTGTTTTCTTCAATTTGATTCTGGAGCTGTCTGTGGAATTCTAATTCATCAGATTCTGAGAGATCTAACATTTCTTGCATTTCCAAAAGAGTCTCATTGCTAGAGATACTCAATTGGTCTTCTAGTCTGAAGAATCTTCTCACACCCTTGTCATCCATGAATTCCATCAGCCAGTAGGGCCTTAGATGCACTCTTCTCCCTGTGTATGGGATGATAAGAGTTTTGGGTAGTGCATCTTTGGCTCTAACACTCCTTAGCTCTTCAATCTTCTTCAATACTAATCTTCTTGCAGTTACATTAAACCCAAAGTTTTTCTTGAAGGATGAATAGACTTTGATCAACACAGCTTGGATTTCTTGAAGTATCCTGTGAAGAGGCCACTGAATCTCCCTTCCTCTTTTGTACTTGAATATCAACCTTTCAGGTAGGTTTCTGTATGCATCAATTGCCCTTACCTCATCCAGATCCTCCAGATAAAGGTTTAGGTCTCAAAATTCCTTGATGTCACACAAGTACAAGTAGTCTCCCTTGTTGATCTTGGGTTGAGCTTTGACTACTGCCTTGGATTTGAGAGGTGATAGCTTCACTTTCTTGACTGCCCTTGATTTTGTCCTTCTTGGCTTGGTGAGAATTGGCAAGTTGAAGTCAGGAATTGGTAATTTATCCCACTCTATTGGCTCATCCTTTGGCACAATAGGCTCTCCATGTATGTTCCTGTAGGGGTCCACCACCCTTATGTCTTCAAATACCACAGAGGGCTTTGATGCTTGAGTTTCAGCTTTAGTGGATTCTATTGGAAATTGATCTTCCAATTCCTTGTTAACAATATCCAACTTTCTTTTTGTTCTTTTAGCCAATTCTTTCCTTCTTGGAGATTTCTTCTGTTCTTCAGTCTTCTTCTTTGATCCAGTAGCTTGAGTTGGTTGAGAGGGAATTTGTTGAGAAGAATTCACAGCCTGTAGCTTGGTCAAGATAGCAAATTGTTCTTTCTTTTGTTTAGACTTATTTGCATCTAGAGCAGCTTGCCTCTTTTCCTGCTTCAATCTGGCTTTTTCTTCTTCCTTTGTTTGAGCAAATTGTGGATGTCCAGCTACCACACAAATTTCCTTCCCATTTCTGAATATCTTTGAAATTCTCTCTCTTGAGGCTGAATCAGCTGGATCTTTGTAGAGAAGAATAGATCTTGACAGAAGCTTCTTTTCATCAGGCTTGGGTGTCTCATACACAGTATCCATAGGGTTCTTCAAAGATGACTTTGGATAGTTTGCCCTTGGTTTAAGAATCATCTCAGCCTTTGTAGTCTTGATGCAGGAAGATTGTCCTTTCTCCAGATAGTTCATGCTCATCTCATTCACATTGATTGGCTTGACAAGAGAGTGATGGATTGCTGACTGATCTGGTTCCTTGACTAATTGAAACTTTCTCTATATTTCCTCATCAATCTTTTTCCAGTTGATCAGAGTCAACTCTTCTTTATCAGCATCTTTCAAACTTGCTGCTGCTGCATTTATAAGATCTATACCATCTGCAACTGGTGGCTTGGAGATAGTAATTGAAGGTACAATTACTTTGCTGATTTGAACTACAATGTTCTCCCCCTTAGTTGGTCCTTTCTCCCCCTTACTTGATTCTCTCTCCCCCTTTTTGTTATCATCAAGTGAAGGAGTTAGGCCTTGTGCTTTAGCCAGTTGCATGAGAAGATTTGTCTGAGTCTGTTAATTTTGAAGAAGTAGGGCCACTGAATTCTCAATAATTTGAACTCTGGTCTCTAGCCTGGCTATCTTCTTTTCAGAATCTGATTCTCTTCTCAACCTTTGTAATAAATCATGCATGATACCATATGGCATTAGTGAATCCGGTTTCTCAGAGTTGTATGTCTTCAAGTCAGCTATCTCCTTTTTCAATTCATCCACACTGATATTCTGTCCGGAGTGTTGGATCTTCATTAAGTGCAAGGAGTCTAGATGAGCTTTAAGAATAGCCTTGGTACCTGCATCTGAAACTTTCTAAAGGGCTTGCTGAATAGCTGTTACTTGTCTTACCAAGGACACCTCAAATTGTCCTGGTGTAAAGTCCTTTGCCCATGCCCATTCAGGTAAACTTAAAGCAGAACTTTGGCCTTCAGCTCCCCCTAAGTTCATGCTTCTATTCAAAGAACTAGAGTCATCATCATCAGAATTTACTCCAAATTCTTCAGATGGCTCTCCAGCTTGAGGAGGCATCCTGTTGACAGCAGCTTTATCTCTTTGAAGAGATTATGTGGTGTGCACTAAGTGTAAAGTCTGCTCTGCCTCCACATTGCCCTGAGCAACCAACAGTTGATAGGCTGAACCATGGTGAGTAAAAGTGTCAGCGTCCAAGGAAATGTTATCAATTACAGCTTTGTAATGTTGCTGAAATTGTATTTCCTTTTCAGCATCATCCACAATCATTGACTCACTAGCAATGGCTGGCTCCATCCTTATTGCTCCAGTACCTGCTTTTCTCTCATGTTCTCTCTTTTGTTGCATCAGGGTCTCACCCTGGCTCCCCACCCTCACACCCTCACCTTCACCTACTAAGGTGGGACTCCTCTCACTCACTTTTGCCAATCCTGAATGAATGGATTGCTGAGATTCACTCTTTTCCTCTCCTTTTGCCTGGGAGCAACCCAGCCTCTCACTCAATATAATCTCCTCTCTCAGTCCTAAGAGCGATTGTATTACCACCAAATCTTCTGCACTAGAAATTATTGAAGTTTGAAGTTGTGCAGAGACACTCGACGGATAAATGATATCCGTCGGGTGAGTGGTAAAGCTATCTGACGGATAACTGCTGTTAAGCTTATCCGTCGGGATACAATCACTACTCAACGGATGAGCAATATCCATCGAGAGAGTAGAAATGAATGAGGTGGGAAGAGAAACTATTGTTGACTCTATGTTGATTGAAGTTATTTGAGGCACAGATGTCACAATAGAATCAGAAAGAATTGGCAAGTGAGCCAACAAATCATCTAAAAGATGATGCTCACTTGCACTAGATTTTGGCTTTCCCAACAGAGTTAAAGAAGGGGAATCAGGAATTGAAGTGTTTATCATGTCCACTTCCAGTGAGTTGGTTGGTGAGTATTGTGTTTCAGTGGCTTCTATCAAGAGAGATTTTGGCTGTGACTCCACATTTATTGGAGCCACATCAATCTGAATTTGAGAAGGTGCAGGGACTGTGTCTTTAGCACCAGTTTGCACTAAGTGTGTGTCCTGTGCATCCCCAGTTGTTTTGGATTTCTTCTTTCTAGTGTAAGTTTGGTGTAGGCTTGTGTCCCTAACCCTCTTGGCCTGTGCTCTTGGATGAGAGCTTTGTTCAATAGCCACATCCTTTTGGGAGGATGCAGCTAGAAATGAGCTTCTGTCCTTTTTAAGCACTGCAGTTTGTTGGGAAACTGCAGTGTGGCTAGGCTGGGATTCACTTATCTCTCCAACCTTATCCTTGGGGTTTCTTTGATGTTCACCCCTTCCCTCACCTATCTTACCCTCCTTCACACTCCCCTCTTTGTGTTTGGTAGGATTTTCAACTGGTACCTTTTGAGAGATACCAGAGGGGGTTTTCTTTGATTTGGATTTAAGAATTGCAGTTGTTTTGGCAGCTTTGGTAGGCAACTGTTTGGTCATTGTCACAGTTGCCATAGCTATGCCTGAAGTCAAAGAAATAGAAGGGATTGGAATAGTTGAGAGTGTAGATGAACTTACCTCACTTACCTGAGGTGCCATCATTACAGGAAAATAGAACATTGGCACATCCTTGTGATGGTTGGCTCTGTTCAGATCTGCAATGATTCTTCTCTCTTGAACCCAACACGCTAATTTGTTGGTTGGGTTCTCAAGTACAATCTCTTCACAAAGATGGTTAGCCAAAAGCATAAAAAATCTAGCATAGTAAATATTCTTTCCTCTTTTGGCTAAGTCACCTAGTTTGTAACCTAACTCATACACAACCAGATCACTTAAGTTGTAATATTTGTCTGTAACTAGCATGTATAGCATGTTAAGCATGGAAATGTTTACAGAATCAAAATTACTGATTTTTCCAGAAAAGACCTTAGTTACTACATCACACAAGTAACTCCATTCCTTCCTAAGACCTAGTCTTCTAATTTCACTTAGTTTTGCAGTAGGAAGTGCATAATGAATGGAATTTAGCATATTGACAATATCAGTGTCAGTGTGTGGTGCAGTAACATTGTCATCAGGAATCTTGAAACATGCTTTTATGACATCACTATTGATACAGAAAACATTACCTTTGATGGTCAGAGTGATGGTTTTGTCAGTAGAGTTGTAGATTGCTGTTGTCCACATCTCCTCAACAACTTCACAATAAATTGTGGGTGATTCCAGCATAGCAAAACTTAACTTGCAGTTCTTCACGAAGTCCATCATCTTGTGATAGTCTTCAGATTGCTGAATCCCCTTATTGACCAAGGCAGTGAAGTTGTTCTTCTCATAGATGAACCCAGTCTGTGACATGATCTTTACTACGGGTGCCATTGTTAGGGAAGAAAAGCTTGAAGAGAAAGAGGATTTTTGCTTGAGAGAGAATGAATTAAGACAGTTGAATTTGAGAATGATAAAAGAAAATGATTAGAATAAAATAGGCTTTTATACTTTGCTCAAACTCAACGGATAAAAATAATAAAGAGAAATAAATTACCCAATAGAAACTGCCTAAAATTACCGTTTTAAAATAAACTATAAAAATTCCACCCATTATCCGTCGTGTAATGCTTATAAACTGTAAGTATACTCGATGGATAATGTTCAGGGAATTAACGGTTAAGATTTAGACACTTCGACGGATGAGGATAAAATGTTATCCGTCGAGCTTTAAAATATTCCAGAAAAGTAATTGATCTTTATTTACAATTTGTATATCGACGGATGACTCAACCCGATGGATAATGGTCATCCGTCGAAAGACAAATTTTGACTTAGCCAAAATTTCATCCAAGACTAAAAATCAACTAAATTTCTGGCTTCTTTTCAACTTGCAAGAATAATTCAGATAAATTCAAGAGTAATTAAGCATACCTAACTCACTTACCAACCTAGAAAAGGTGGATTCATCCAGTGGCTTGGTAAAAATATCTGCAAGTTGCTTCTCACTTGGAACAAAATGTAACTCTACAGTACCATTCATTACATGTTCCCTTATGAAATGGTACTTGATGTCTATATGCTTTGTCCTTGAATGTTGCACTGGATTTTCAGTGATGGCAATTGCACTTGTGTTGTCACAGAAAATAGGAATCCTTTCAACTTGCAAACCATAGTCTAGCAATTGATTTTTCATCCATAAAATCTGTGCACAGCAACTGCCAGCGACAATATATTCAGCTTCAGCTGTAGAAGTAGAAACTGAATTTTGCTTTTTACTGAACCAGGACACAAGCTTGTCTCCTAGAAATTGACAGGTTCCTGTTGTGCTTTTTCTATCAATTCTGCAACCTGCATAATCTGCATCTGAATAACCAGTTAGATCAAAACCAGAATCTCTAGGATACCAAATGCCAAGGTTTGGTGTTCCTTTGAGATATCTGAAAATTCTTTTAATAGCTATCAAATGAGACTCTCTAGGATCAGCCTGAAATCTAGCACACAAACATGTAGCAAACATTATATCTGGCCTACTGGCTGTTAAGTACAGAAGTGAGCCAACCATGCCTCTATAACTTGAAATATCCACAGACTTTTCAGTAGTGTTTAGTTCAAGCTTAGTTGCAGTGGCCATGGGAGTTTTTGCAGATGTGCAATCCATCAGATCAAACTTCTTTAAAAGATCAAAAATATATTTAGTTTGACTAATGAATATTCCATCACTAACTTGCTTAACTTGTAAACCAAGAAAGTAAGTTAGTTCTCCCATCATACTCATTTCATACTTGCTTTGCATCAGTTTGGCAAACTTTTTACAAAGTTTTTCATCTGTAGAGCCAAAAATAATATCATCTACATAAATTTGAACAAGTATGCTAGAGCCATTCACATTTCTGAAAAATAAAGTTTTATCTACAGTACCTCTTGTGAAGTGATTTTCCAAAAGGAACTTTGATAAAGTGTCATACCAGGCTCTAGGTGCTTGCTTCAGTCCATAAAGTGCTTTCAATAGATAGTAGACATACTCTGGGAAATTTGGATCTTCAAAGCCAGGAGGTTGACTTACATACACTTCTTCCTCCAAATCTCCATTCAGAAAGGCACTTTTGACATCCATTTGATAGACCTTGAAATTGGCATGGGCTGCATAGGCTAAGAAGATTCTGATGGCTTCAAGTCTTGCAACAGGAGCAAATGTTTCATCAAAATCTATCCCTTCTTGTTGACAATAGCCTTTAGCAACCAATCTTGCTTTGTTCCTTACTACTATGCCATTTTCATTCCATCTTGTTTCTGAATACCCATTTGGTGTCTATTGGATTCTTTCCTTTAGGCTTGGGTACCAGCTTCCATACTTTATTCCTTTCAAATTGGTTTAGCTCCTCCTGCATAGCTAAAATCCAATCAGGATCTAATAAGGCTTCTTCTACCTTCTTTGGTTCTTCCTTAGACAGGAAGCTACTGTATAGACATTCTTCTTGAGTTGCTCTTCTGGTTTGAACTCTGGAAGAAACATCACCAATAATCAGTTCAAAGGGGTGATCTTTTGTCCATTTCCTTGGTTGAGGTAGATTAGCCCTAGATGAAGAGACAATGTTGTCTTGATGTGTGATTGAGTTTTGATTGCTAGAAACTCCCCCTGAGTTTGTGGATCTTTGATTTGAAATTGGGGTGCTTTCTATGGGTAATCTGCCTTGACTTCCTGCTCCTTTTGATAACCCGACGGATGGTGAATTTTGAGTACCGACGGATGAAGCATTATGTAACTCGACGGATGTTGAGTTTTGTGCTTCATTTGTAGTAAATTTGTCTGCATTATCCTTAGACATTGTTTCTTGATCACTTTCATCATCACTTTCTTCACTGACCATCTCAACATTGTCGAATTTGAGGCTCTCATGGTAATCTCCATCTTTTAGTCCTTCAATCTTTTTATCATCAAACACAACATGTATAGATTCAACAACAATGTTGGTTCTTAGATTGTAGACTCTATATGCTTTACCAACAGCATATCCAACAAAAATTCCTTCATCTGCTCTAGCATCAAACTTCCCATTTTGATCAGTTTGATTTCTCAGAATATAGCATTTACAGCCAAAGACATGAAGAAAGTTCAGAGTTGGCTTCTTGTTCTTGAACAATTGATAAGGTGTCTTGTATTTTGCTTGATTAATCAGAGAGATGTTCTGAGTGTAGCATGCAGTGTTGACAGCTTCAGCCCAGAAATATGTTGGTAATTTTGATTCTTCAAGCATTTTCCTTGCAGCTTCAATAAGAGATCTATTCTTTCTTTCCACTACTCCATTCTGTTGTGGAGTCCTTGCTGCTGAAAACTCATGCAGGATCCCATTTTCCTCACAGATTGCTCTCATGACATAGTTCTTAAACTCCGTTCCATTGTCACTCCTGATTCTTCTAACTTTGAAATCAGGATGATTGTTAATTTGCCTTATGTGATTGATGATGATTTCACTAGCTTCATCTTTGGACTTTAGGAAATAGGTCCAAGAGAACTTTGAGAAATCATCTACAATTACTAGGCAAAATCTTTTCTTTGAGATTGACAAAACATTGACTGGTCCAAACAAATCCATGTGAAGCAGTTGCAGAGGTTCTTCAATTGCTGAATCAAGTTTCTTCCTGAATGATGCTTTAATTTGCTTCCCTTTTTGGCAGGCATCACACAGTCCATCCTTTGTAAACTCCACCAGAGGAATGCCTCTAACTAGCTCTTTCTTTACCAGCTCATTCATGGTCTTGAAGTTCAAATGGGATAGCTTCTTGTGCCATAGCCAACTTTCATCTTGACTTGCTTTACTGAGAAGACAAGTTACAGATTCTGCTTTATTTGAGTTGAAGTCAGCTAGATACATATTTCTTCTTCTCACACCAGTGAGAACCACTTTGTTGTTTTGATTATTAATCACAACACAGGTTTCTTTGTTGAAGGTTACTGAGTTGCCTTTATCACAAAGCTGGCTGATACTCAACAGATTGTGTTTGAGACCATCCACTAAGGCAACCTCTTCAATGATGACATTGTCCTTTGAAATCAAGCCATATCCCACAGTATAACCTTTGCTGTCATCTCCAAAAGTGATACTTCGACCAGCTCTCTCTTCAAACTCTGTGAGCAGGGTAGAATCACCAGTCATGTGCCTTGAACAACCACTATCCAAGTACCAAAGATTCCTTCTGTTTCCCTGCACACATCAAAATCAAATCAAGTTGATTTTGGTACCCAAGTTTCCTTGGGTCCTGCCTTGTTAGCTTTCTTCTTCTGTTTCTTAGGTTTTGACTCATTTGACTTAGGAATTTCAGATTCTTCCTTAGTCATATGGGTTGGGCCTTTGAAACCACTAGGTGCTACAGAATTATTATGCATGTTATGGCTAACAGGAAATGGCATGCTTGGTGCAAACATGTTGTTCCAGTAAGGCATGCTAAATGGCATTTGAGGCATATTGTATGCAGCATAATATGGATTAGGTGCAAATGGCATATTAGCAAACTGTACATTCATGTTCTGTGTAGGCATAGCATTAACAGGCATGGGAGGCATGGCATTCATGTTAGAGAATTGAGGCTGAACAGACATGGGAGTAGGCATGGCAGATTTGCAATTAACAGACAAATGATTTACACTACCATATTTGACACAGATTTTTCTAGGAGCATATTTTTCAGGTGTGTAATTGTTATGTTTGTTAATCCCTACTTTACCATTCCTATTGTTTTTCCTTTTAGTTTCTGTTTTTACCTTTATCTTCTCAAGTCTGTCACTCAACTGTTTGGTAGTCATGTGACCAATATTAGCCTTCTTCCCTTTCTTGGCTTGACTTGACTCCCCTGAAACAAAGTTCTTGGAAACAGACCCATACTTTTCATTAAGCTTGGTTAATTTGGCTTTACTAATGGGTTTGTTCACAGCCGACGGATGAGGATTTTTATCATTCGACGGATAACACATTTTGTTATCCGACGGATAGTCCTCATCATCCGTCGAGTCTACATCTGTCAGCAATCCGTCTACCAAAATAGGTTATAGTTTCTCCTTATTCTTTTTCTAGGCTTCATCACAAAAGGACTCAATTCCTTGAACCTTGGTGATTTGAGCATGAACATCTCTGGATGTTTTCCATGCTTTAATCACCTCCTGTTCACGATCGAGCTGCTTCTTTAAAATTTCTTCCTTTTTCAAGGACTCAGTTAATTCCTCCTTAGCAATTCTACACTCAATTTTTAGTTTCTCAAACTCAACAAACTGAGACTCAAGCACATTATTCCTCTCACTCAAAATAAGTTGTTTTCTTTGATTTTAGCATTTTCTTTAGTGAGGGACTTAGGTGTAACACACAAATGATACAATTCTGTAGACATGTCATTTATTGCATCATTACACTCAGCTTTAGATAAATATGCAAGGTTTGTAGTAATTACCTGATTGCTTGAGGAACTTATCTCTGTTTCATCAGACTTGGCCATAAGGGCTAGATTGACATAGCTGATCTCCTCATCTTCATCCAAACCATTAGCTGCCCAGTCATTCTCTTGTGTAATAAAAGCCCTTTCCTTCTGTTTGAGTAGATCAAAGTATTTTTGCTTATAATCCACAGACTCAAATCTCTTCTTACTAGAATCTGACTTTCTACACTCATTTGCAAAATGCCCTGCCAAGCCACATTTGAAATACTTGAATTTTGACTTATCCACCATATTTCTATTTGGCTTGGCAGCTCCAAAGTTCTTCTTGAACTTGAGCTTGGCAAATCTTCTTGAAAGGAATGCTAGGTGCTCATCAATGTCCTCCATGTCATCTTGACTCAAAGAATCTTCACTTTCTGCAGCTAGCCCTTTACCCTTGCTTTCACAGGCCTTTGAAGTTGATTCCACAGCTTCCATCTTCACTTCCTTCTCCTTTTCCAGTTCAGCAACTAGTGCAATGGATCCTCCTTTCTTCTTTCCTCTCTCCATTCTTTCATCCTGCTCTATTTCAAGCTCATAGGTCTTCAGAATGCCATACAGTCTCTCCAAAGTAAACTCCTTATAATCTTGTGAGTTTCTCAATGAGACTGTCATTGGTTTCCATTCCTTTGGAAGAGATCTGAGAATTTCAGATTGGAGTCTTTAGTCTGATAGACTCTTCCATGTAATTTAAGAGCATTTAGTAGCTTTGGAATCTACTAAAAATGTCAGTGAGTGACTCACTTTCTTCATTGTGAAAATGCTCATATTGCTGAATCAGGAGCTGCATTTTATTTTCTCTTACTTGCTCAGTACCATCACAGATTATCTGTATTGTGTCCCAAACTTCCTTGGCAGTCTTGCAGTTGATGATGTTATCAAACATATTTGCATCAACACCATTGAACAGAATGTTCATGGCCTTTTTATCTTTCCTGACTTGTTCAAGATCAGGATCAGACCATTCATGCCTTGGCTTTGGAACTGATGGTTCATTTCCTGTTGCAGCTCTCATTGGAACATGAGGGCCTCTTTCTATGCAGTCCACATAGGCCTCATCTTGAGAAAGCATATGAAGATGCATCTTTACCTTCCAATGATGGTAATTATCTTTATCCAGAAAAGGAATCTTGATTCCAACATCTTTCTTGTTCATCTTGCTGAATTGTTTTGATCTTTAAACTCTTTATAGATTAAGAGCTTGCTCTGATACCAATTGTTAGTCCCTTAACAATATAACAAGAATTACAGAAGGGGGGGTTAAATGAAATTCTTTATCTTTTTCTTGAAATAAAAATGTTCAACTCGATTATAGATATGTCTGTTTTGATTAGAATAATGCGGAATATAAACTTTAATGAATCAAAACAAGAGTAATTAAAAACAAGAGTCTTTAAAAACTTTCTGGTGAATTTAAACAATTCCACCAGAGATATATATTAATATATCGAGAGAACTCTGTGTGCAGAAATGCTCACAGCTGCTTTTACAAGATAGAACAACTAAGAACACAGGAAATGCTAAAGATAGTGCTTACAAAGATTTCTCTGTGTTTGTTTCTAAGCTAACTTAGTTTTCTTAGTTAGTTTTTTATTTGCTACTCTCTTGGTTTATATATATTACCAAGATTACAAAGTCAAAAGAACTGAAAAAATATAAAATCTAACAGTCTTGATCTTTGCTGCTTTTCGTCCTCTATGACCCAGTTAATAGGCTTCCACAGTGTTTGTATCCAATCTCGACGACTGTGTGTCAGCTTTCACTGTTCAACTGATGTTTGAATCTTGATATTATCATCCGTCGACTTTCAGATCATCCGTCGATGACTTACTTGATCATCCGTCGACTGCTATTTTGAACATCCGTTGAGAGTCATTTGATCACCCGTCGAAGCTTTGTTAAGCATCCGTTGATAGCTATTTTGGCACTTGACTTCATTTCACTTATACAGAATTACAAGACATTGCTTATGTACAGTTAATCAACCTATTCTGTATATCTAGTTAAAGTCAACATGACTTATATGCTACTACAGATTCTATTACAAAGGTGCATACAACACTGTGCTACAAACTTATCATTTTATAAGCTACTCACTCGATGGATAATAAATTACTCATCCGTCGGTACTCAAAATGAGTTATCCGTCGGAACTATAATTCTTATCCGTCGAGTGCTACATTATTTCACTAAGTAAAATCTACTTAGATGTTTTGTTTAGGTAATCATCAAGTGCACAACATATTCACAACAGAAGCCATCAAGGGATATGGGCTATGTAAGGACGTCGTATTGCGTCTTGCGGGTGGTGTGATGATTGCGAAAGATTTTTTGCCGCTGGAGTTAAGAAATTATTATATAACTAGCTCTATAGCCCGTGCAATGCACGGGCATGCTCTAGATTGGACGAATCGATATTATTTTAGTTATACTTTATGATAATATTTCATGTTATCCCCCTCTAAATGTTGATGGATTTATTTTATGTATATGAGTAGATTTTTATTGTGATGGCATTGGTGCAATAGTTTATCTACGATTGACGTAGAGACCAGTGGCATTTCTTGTTTTCCACCGTTAAGGACGATCTATGGAAGTTTTTTTAGAAATTTTAGTAATTGCTTTAACTACTGCACGATATAATTGTTTGTTTACATAAAATTTTATTTATAATTGTTATTTGAATTTTAGTATTCTTCAATTTAATTTCCGACTTAGTAATTCTTTTCCCTCTTCGAAAAATATTAATAAATTTACATCTCTCGACATACTAGGCGTTTCTTGGTTGTATTTCATATGTAAACTTTAACAAGATGATTTATTTTAGTTAATATTATTCGTTCACGCCATGATGACGCCGTAAAATACCAATGTAAACTAACATAATCATATATTTTATGAATTATGAAGACCATAAATTAAAGGTTTTTTGCATAAATTAACACATAGATATATATATATATATGTAGGGTCAAATTCAGTGGGTAACTATTTTTTTAAGGTAACTAAGTAACTATTTCTCATATGTCCACGTATATAACACACAAGTTTTATCAACTTTAACGAAGTTTGTGTCCTGTTGTTTGTTATTCTTTACTACACTTTATGTTCTGTAACCCGGTATTTTGTATTCTTTTAACATGTATGTTAAGTTTTTAAATATTTTACATTGTAGTATTCTTTTTTCATCTAGTTATTATGTGTTCTATATTTATTTTATGTTCTTAATTATTATTTTTGTATGATTTATGTTATGTATTTTGTAGGTGTTATGTATTTTCAACTATGCTACGTGGTTTTTGTATGTTCTGTTTTTTATTAATGTTATATAATTTTTATGTAATTGTTATGTTAAATATTTTGTAATATTTATTATACAAGTCAGTGTGAAAGTTTCACATGTCTTGTAATTGTTTTTGTGTACTAGATATTTTTTATTGGGCTTCTGTATTTTTTAACAGTATTATGTGCTATAATAATTGTTTGTTCTTTAAAATTCTAATCTAGAGTATTTTTTAGAGTTCTATTTGTTTGTTTATTTGTTTTATGTGCCGTATATTTCTATATATTTTTTGTTCTTTAAAATTTGATATGTTATCTAATTTTTCAGTCCTATTTTTTATTTTATGTGTTCCGAGTATTTTATATTCTATAAATTTTCTTGTACACTTTGTGTGTTCCTTAATTTGAAATACCTTTTATTTTATATTTCTTTTATCCGTACTTTATGTATTCTGTAAATTTTAATGTTTTGTATATATTTTGTGTTTCATTAATTTTTATGTGTTCTGTAATTTTTTATGTCAATAATTTTATTTATGTGTTCATTAATTTTATATTTCATAATATAAATATCTATTTATATCTTAGAATTTATATTTATGTTCCTAATTTAAATAATTATATAACACATAAACATTACAGAACACATAAACAGTTTACATAACACATAATTTTTTTATGTTTTATTTATATTTATAAGTACTTTATATTTATATCTATATATTATATTTTAAGTGCTTTGTAAAGTTATATTGTGTGTTCTGGATTTTTATGTCCTCTAATTTATATTTTATGTGTTCTCTAATTTTTGGCATGTTTGTCAATTATGTCCACTAATTTATATTTGTGTACTTTCTTATGGAGTATACTTTTTTTATGCATGTAAGTTAAAAAATTATTTAAATTTATTTATATAATATTTATATTTTAAGTGCTTTGTAAATTTATATTTGTGTGTATGTATTTTTTATGTCCTCTAATTTATATTTTATGTCTTTTCTATTTTTTCCAAGTTTTTCAATTATGTCCTCCAATTTATATTTGTGTACTTTTTTTGTATTATACTTTGTTATACATGGAAGTTAAAAAATTATGTTAATTTGTTTTATAAAAAAAATTATGCAAATTTAATTTTAAATTTGTAAATGTAAAGTAAATGGACAACTGAAAAAATAAATAAAAAGAAAGAAAAAACAATGTACAAAGAAAATAAAAAAAGTAACATTTTGTGCATAAAAACCGTAAACAAACGTTAAGTGAGGCCTGAGACAAGTTACAGGTTGTTACAGGTTGTGACACATGTCAACACTACACTTAAGTTACTTAGTTACCATAGATAGGAGTTACCATTTGACCCCAAGCCTATATATGTATATATATTATATATACATATATATGTGTGTGTCTATATATATAGATATATATGAAAGTCCTGAATTTAATTTTTTTGTGTAAATATAAGACATATATATATATATATGTATGTATATATATATATATACATGTATGTGTGTGTCTATATATATAAATGAAAGTCCTGAATTTAATTTTTTTGTGTAAATATAAGAATATAACACTTAAAGTAGGACATGATTAGATATAATATTTATTCAGTTAGAGGTATAAATGGTTGCGATGCACATAATCATATTTAATATATAAGTTTCTCTAGTTGATTTGTTTTGAATATTTAATTCACAAATATTTATAGTAGACTATATGGATAAATATGGTATATGTTCATTCAAACTGTGTGATTAAAGGGTGGTGTGAAGTGAGAGGGAGTGATTCATAAGTGGGGTGCGAAGCAAATGGCGTTGTGCTGTTTTCGGGCGTGTGGCGAAGAGAGACGAAGTATTCTTTACTCAAGTTTTGACCAATTAATATAAATAATAAATTTTATTTAATAGTAGATTTTATGATTTTCGCATATCTTTTAGTTATATATATATTTTTTTGTTATTAAGATTAACGACGACATATATTTGTAAAAATAAATTTTATTATAATTTAAATGTCTACCACTTTTTTTATAATTAACATGATTTTGTACTCAAGTTTCTCATGTATTAATATTGTTTAGTTTTTATAATATAATATTAATAATTATATTATTATTATTAATAATATAATAATAATAATTATATTAGAAATTGTTAATATATATGTTTTATAGACCTGCTATTCAAAATTAATTTTTTTTATTTAATGAAATTTAAAATTATTACTATTACTATTAATAATTATTTTTACTTTATATTTAAAATTCACTTATTTATATTATTAATTTGATAATTAATAATTTATGTATTATCGTCTTTGAAATTTAACTTACGTTAAATAAGTACAATTTTATTTTTTGTAAACAAAAAATTGAATCATTAATTAAAAGAGAAATTTCATTTGAATATTAGGTTTTTAATTTTCGAAACAAATAAAAAGGACAAGACATGACTGCCACATGCCAAATAGAAAAACAAGGTCAGGGTGATATAATATTTTTATTGTTTTGCTTTGATAATTAAGACCTGCTCTGAAAATATAACATTTCTAACTAAATTGTTATATATAACACATGTACGTACATACATACATATGTTTGTATGAATATATGTATGTATATATATGGATACATGCATGCGTGCATGTATTTATATAATAATTAGTTATAAATAAATAAGATATAATAGATAATAAATATATATATATATTATATTAATATGCAATAATCAATCGATATTAGTAAGTCACTTATGGGATAGTTTATGTATATGATGCATGCATGTATCTCTATAATAATTAGTTAAATAAATATATATACTAAGTATGCAACAAGTAATCGATATTAGCAAGTCAATTATGTATTATATGAATTCTTATGCGAGAGTTATCATTTAAATTTTTATTACTAATATTTTTAATAGAGTATGTAAATTTTATGAAGAAATTATTTTTGATGACTTGCATATTAATGATGTTTAATTGAGGCAATAAAATTACATGAATAAACCGTATTAAATATATAATAATGAGTTGCATATTAATGATGTTTTAATTGAGGTAATAAAATTACATGAATGAATCGTATTAATTATAAAATAATGAATGAGCATTAATGGTTAAACAATCATGTATGGATATTAATTACTGTATTTATGATTAAATTTGCTGAGCGAAACCTCTTTGTATTACATATATAATAGATTTTGGGGATTCTATGATTTGAAAAGTTTAGGCACAACTAGTTTATAGCCCGTGCTTTGCACACGGGATCTCAAAATTATTTAATAAAATAATTTATAATTCAAATTGAATAATATGATTATAAATTAAATTATCTATATAATAAGTGTATTGCATCTATATGATGATAAATTTATTTAAAACTACTTTCGTTATAATGTTATTTTTATGTTATATATTTTATGAGATTATTTCTATAATATATATGTTGAAATTTAAACTTAAATTTAAATTAAAAACTTATCATAAGTAACACAATTCATATTTAAAATTGTATTACAAAGTTTTTATAATAAAATGGGTCATAATAAGTATATGGATCTTTTATAAATCTAATATGGATACCAAACCTAAAAATGGATAGTTCACTGTGTCATATTAAAGTTAAAAATCATATTAAAGTTGTTCACAATATGGACAATTAGAAGACCCGGGTTTGCAGCTTGAGATGGGGACAAAATGTAAAGTTAATTGGTTACCCCTCTTTGGTTCGGGCAAAAATTTCATTAAAGCTATGTTGCGCACCTTGCGAAAAGAAGGGCAGGGTTTTCTGGTTGAGCTTAATCATTTGCATAGTAAGAAACCATTGGCAAAGTGGTCGAAAAGTCAGATATCAATATTCATCTTTTTTACAAGGATGATGTGGGATATGCTATATATTCACTGTTACGGGCTGCCGCCAATAAGAGGGCCTGAACACACAATAATTCTGAAAGATACCCTGTAGGAGTCCAACCATCGGTACCCTGATATTAAAAAGATGAAGTTGAGCGCCTAATCAAGGAAATGCTTGCTGTGGGTCTCATAACCTTTCCATCAGTTTTTTTTTCTCGCCCGTTATATTGGTAAAGAAGAAGATGGTTCATGACATTTTTATGCCGATTATAGAGCGCTTAATAAGGAAACCGTGCCGGATAATATCCCATTCCCATAACCGATGGTTACTTGACAAGTTACACGTGGAATAATTTTTCTCCAAGTTAGATCTTAGAGCGGGGTATCACCAGATTTTGGTTCATCCCGAGGACACCCACAAAATAGCGTTTCATAACCATGATGGACATTACAAATTAGTAGTAATGCCCTATAGATCGATGAACGCTCCAGCCACATTTTAATCACTAATGAATGATTTATTTAGGCCCTACTTGCGAAAGTCGTGCTCGTCTTCTTTGATGATATTTTGGTTTACATCAGCTCCCAAAAGATCATGTGAAAAATTTAGAAGTTGTTTTAGAGACACTAGCTACTCACCAATTATTGTTCACTTGTAGAAATGTGCTTTCGGACAAACTAAAGTGGCATATCCTGGCCATAAATTTTAGCACAGGGAGTAAAAATGGACAATGACAAGGTTCAAGCCGTGGTAGAATGGCCACTTCCGAAAACCTGCGAGAGTTACGTGGGTTCCTTGGTTTAACAGGTTTACTGTAAATTTGTGGAAAAATATGCTCGGATTGCACAACCTTTAACATATCTGCTGCGTAAAGATTCTTTCGAGTGGTCTGCTAAGGCAACAAAGCTTTTAAACTGTTGAAGCTGGCCATAATCAATCTGTCGGTGTTAGCGATGCTATACTTCAGTAAGGTATTTGTAGTGGAAGCAGATGCATTAGATTTTGGGTTAGGTGCTTTTTTAATGCAAGAACAACGACCCATTGCCTATTTCAGCAAGTTGCTAGGGCCCCCAATCACTTGAAACCGATCTATGAAAAAGAGCTTATGGAAATTTATTTTGCTATCTTAAAGTGGAAACACTATTTGCTAGAAGATATTTTATCCGAAGTCTAAGATATATCACTCACAACAGGATGTGGGCAGATTATGAAAATATGTTTCCAAACTAATAGGGTCACATTTAACATACAATTTAA